>NW_027526351.1:567500-1042923 GCF_048455015.1 Haemaphysalis longicornis
CTCCATCCGGACCGACGCTACTCCAATCCATGCTTCCTCGGCCTTTAGTACACTGGAGGCGGCCGAGGATATGGACACGGGGGGCCCGGAATCTGCTCCCATCTGCACCGCACTGCCCGTGAAATCTGTTGCTTCCCTGACGCCCTCGGCGGTTACGGCTAAAGCAAAGGGCGACCGAAAGGGTGCGGTGTCCAGGTGCACGGGCCACCGGGCACCCGTAGGACATGCGGCGATGAGATCGAAGTCGAACCCTCCCTGTAAGTGTTGCAGCGAAAGAAATAGGTTCTTTAGCCGAAACCCACAGAGAAGCCAAAAAACCCGCTCCGAGAAAAACCGCGCAAAAAGTCCTTACATAAGCAATCACGCTTTAGTAGCACCGAACACTTTATAAAGTAAGAAGGAAATATTGTTTGATGAAACTGTAGATGCCTACTTGATATTGTTCACGATGTGTAGGAGATATTGCATTCTAATACGCCAAGTGGAATGTGTGCCCAACAAACAAGTTTAATATCCAAACACGCAATTTTGTAATAATTATATAGTATTCAGAAACGTTAAAGTAAAAACACAGTATACTGTACTTATGGGAGATTTCAATGCTAAAGTAGGCAAGCATCAGGCTGGAGACAAGGCAGTTGTGAACTATGATGGTCTGGGGTGTAGAAATTGCAGGGGGGACGTACTAGTTGAGTTTGCGGAACGGAATAACCTAGGCATAATTAATACCTTTTTCTGTAAACGGGAGAGCCAGAAGTGGACGTGGAGGACCCCGAATGCGGACCATAAAATGAAATAGACTTAGTATTATGCGATAACACTGCCGTCGTGAAGGATGTGGAAGTGTTTGGAAGAGTAAGGTGTAGTGACCATCGTATGGTAAGATCTCGAATTAAGCTAGATTTGAGGAGGGACCACAAGCTAGCGCGAAAGAATCCGATGATTAAGCTAACAGTAAGGCGTAAAGTAGAAGAATTAAGGAGCGCGCTGCAGAACTGATACTCAGCTCTTACAGAGGAAGCCGAGCTTACGACACAGGAAGCCAGCGACAACCTTACACACATTGTCACGGAGTGTGCAGTAGAAGTCGGGGGCACGATGGCTATACAGGATACTGGTAAACCTTCCCAGGAGACGAAAGATCTAACAAGGAAACGGCAAACCATGACAATCTCCACCTCAACTGACAGAATAGAACTAGTGGAGCTTTTGAAGTTAATCAATAAGTGTAAGACAGCTGACATACGGAAGTATAATAAGCAGAGGATCGAATACGCAGTAAAGAACGGAGGTAGCCTGAAAGCAGTAAGGGAGGCTTCTTGGCGTGGGGAAAAATTAGAAGTATGCACTTAAAGATAAGCAAGGCAATGTCATCACGAATAGGAAGGAAGGAAGGAAGGATAATACAGTGCATGAAAGGCAGGGAGGTTAACCAGGTTACAGTCCGGTTGGCTACCCTACACATGGGAAGTGGGGATCGAGAAAGAAAGAGTATTGAAAAGACAGGAATAGAGCTTGAGAAGCAAGAAAAGAAAAATTAAAGATAACTACAAAAACAAAAGAATAGGCGCTAATAAAGACTAAACTGAAATGGTAAACTAACCAAATAACAAACGAACAATGGTGCACAGTGTCTCTACAATCGTTCAGACAGGCCTGTGTCCTTTAAGAACCGAAGTAGTGCTTTAGTGGCCTTTTCGGATTGCGATGGGCTACGTCTGTGACACAGAACAGTTTGCGCAGTTAATGGCTGGTTGTCGAGTTTCCGGAAAGCGGTTGACAGGTGCAGTCTCTGCGTTGCAAACCGGACACAGTGGCACAAGAGGTGTTCTATTGTCTCGTCCGTGGCGCACACGTCACATGCAGGGCTGTCAGTTATGCCGATAGTGAATGAGTAAGCTTTAGTGAAAGCAACTCCAATCCACAGTCGGCACAGTAGGGTGGCATCTGAACGTGGCATGTTAGTGGGTAAGTGGCGCTGCAGGTCAGGATCCAGCGAGTACAGGCGGGGGTTTGAAAACTGCGGCGTATTTCAAACGGTCAGCGTGATTTCGCGGGCGATGGAGCGCAGTGACCTTGCTGCATCATGGCGCGACAATGGGATGTCGGCCAATTGGGCACTTTCATGGGCATGATGAGCCGCTTTGTCTGCACATTCATTCCCATAAATGCCGCAGTGGCTAGGGAGCCATTGAAAAATAATATTGTGCCCATGCCTTGTTAGAAAGTCATACGCTTGACGAATCTCGGCCACAAGCTGTTCGTACGGGCCGCGGCGAAGAGCAGAGTGCAAACTCTGGAGAGCTGGCCTGGAGTCGCAAAGCAGAGCCCATTTTTGTGGTAATTCTTGCTTTAGGTACAGAAGAGCCTCGCGAATAGCTGTGAGTTCGGATGCAGTTGAGGTTGTTAAATTGGACAGCTTGAACTGAATGTCTACCGATCTGGCCGGCACAATTACAGCTCCCGCAGAACCGGAGTTTGTTACCGAGCCATCGGTGTATATATGAATCCGGTCTCTGTAGGCTTCATGTAAAAGGTGCATAGAGAGCTGTTGGAGACCTTGTGGTGGAATGTCCGATTTCTTGGTTATTCCCGGGATGGTTAGGTGCACTTGTGGCTTCGAGAGGCACAAAAGGGGCGATGATGGGCGTGCCGCAGGTGTGTATCCTGAGGGAAGGATCTCGCAGTGAGTGGCGACTATCTTAGAAAAGGGTGCCTGTGGTCTAGTTGACGGAGAGGATGCAAGGTGGTGATGAGGCAGCCGAGCGAGATGTCTAATGTGAGCCCGGAGTGCATCCACTGCCACGTAGGTCGTTATCGGACGTGGGGCGTTTCTATTCACTCAATGCTACATCTTTACAATGCACTATTTCTCGGTGTTCTACGTTACAGCCTGCCCGTTCTGTCCAATACAAGCAAAACCAACTTGCGTGCAATTCAGGCGATGCAAGCCCGAGGTCTCCGAACGTGTCTTGGTCTACCGCGTTGCGCCTCTGCAGTGGCAACCATCACGAATAGGGATAACGTAGTCACAGTGGCCGAGGAGTTATATAGGGATCTGTACAGTAGGGGGGACATCCAGAATAATGCTGAACGAGAAAGTAGTTCAGAGGAGATAGACATCCCACCAGTAACGACCGAAGAAGTAAGGAAGGCTTCGAAAGAAATGAAAGGGGGCATGCAGACCTCTTAAAGGATGGAGGAGAAATTGTACTTGAAAAACTGGCATACCTGTATACGCAATGCCTAATTAGTGCAAGCGTACCGGAATCTTGGAACAACGCGAACATCATCCAAATCCATAAGAAAGGTGGCATATAGGACCTGGAAAATTACAGGCCGATTTGCTTACTGTCAGTCGCACACAATGTACTTACCAAGGTAATCGCTAACAGAATTTCTGCAACCTTAGATTTCATTCAACCTAAAGAACAAGCTGGGTTCCCTAAAGGTTATTCAAGAATGGACAATATTCACATGATCAATCAAGTGATAGAGAAGTGCGCTGAGTATTCTGACCCCTATATATAGCCTTCATAGATTACGAGAAAGCATTTGACTCGGTCGAAACCCTAGCAGTTATTCAGGTAATGCGGAACGAGGGGATAGATGGGCATTATGCAAAAATACTAGAGAATATCTACAATGGGTCCACAGCTACCATCATCAATCATAAGGAGAGCAGTAAAATACCTATAGAGAAGGGCGCCATACAAGCAGACACAATCTCTCCAATGTTATTCACAGCATGTTTACAAGAAGTATCCAGACCGATCGGATTGGGAACAGGTGGGAGTAAGGGTTAATGGAGAATACCTGCGTAACCTCAGATTTGCTGATGACGTTGCCTTGCTAAGTAACTCGGGGGACGAATCGCAAAGCATGCTTTTCGCACTAGACGAACGGAGTAGAACCGTGGGCTTGAAAATAAATATGCAGAAAACTAAAGTAATGATCAATAACCTCGGGGCAGCACAACAGTTTGGGATAGGGGGCGAGGTAATGGAACTGGTAAAAGAATATATCTACTTAGGCCAAGTTGTGACCCCGGATCCCAAACATGAGGCATAGATAATTAGAAGGATCAAAATGAGGTGGAGTGCATACGGCAGACATTCTCAGATAAGAAATAGCAGCCTACCATTGTCCCTGAAGAAGAAAGTGTATGACAGCTGCATCCTACCGGTACTAACCTACGGGGCAGAAAATTGGAGGCTCACTAAGAGGGTTCAACTTAAATTGAGAACGACTCAAAGGGCAATGGAGGGGAGAAAAATAGGTGTAACATTAAGGTACAAGAAGAGAGGGAAGTGGGTCAGGGAACAAACGCGTGTGGACATACTCGTAAAAATAAAAAGAAGAAATGGACGTGGGCAGGGCATGTAATGCACAGGCAAGATAACCGTTGTTCTTTAAGGGTAACAGAGTGGATCCCTAGAGAAGGCAAGCGTAGCAGGGGGCGGCAGAAAGTTACATGGGCGGATGAGATCAAGAAGTTTGTAGGGACAAATTGGTCACAGTTGGCCCAGGACCGGGGTAATTGGAGAATATTGGGAGAGGCCTTTGCCCTGCAGTGGGCGTAGATAGGCTGTTGATGATGATGATGATAGTGATTCAGAAAGGAGAGGGATGGCTGCACACACTTACGGTGTGGCCATAATCTCCCGGAAATTCTTTACATGCCCCCTTATCAATTTGAACACTGCACTTGTGGCCGAGCGATTCACACAATAATATATTACCGGTTATTCACGGTATGCTCCATTTATATTCCTCCTGATTTTCTAGTTGCTAACTCTGATTTGTAGGTGCTTGTTGACCAGCTCCCCGAACTATAAATCTAAACGCTATGTGAAGGGGCACAATTCTTTTTGGGGCTCTTCCCGCACGGACACCAGAGGCCGCCTGATAGAGAATTTTCTTCCATCCTCGGGAGCACGCCTTTTCAACAAAAAATAGCCTGCATAAAATATTGTAGGACAAATCCCACACATCTTGAATTGGCCACTCGCTATGTAGTACTCTTTCCAGCTCTGCAGTGGGATGCGGGCCGAAATCCCTCTGATTGTGACCACTCCCAAACTCCTAAGCACATTACGTACATACAAGTCCCGAACAGTTCACCCTTCTGCGAAAGGTTCAATGAAGCTAGAGAAAACTTGAGTAAAGATACCGAAACATCTAAACTTGAGTGCACATCCATAGCACACCGACACATAGACGAAGCCGCTCAACTACCAACGGCCCACATCCTTGAAGCGTCGGAAAGCCCACTACACACAACTCCAATGCCCTGTGCAACCCAAGGAGGCTTTGGCGGAGTGAGGACTGGAAACGGGCGCTTGACGCACATAACAAAACTTGAAGCAGTACTACGGCGGTACCCCATGTCCAATAATCAGGTATTAGAGTGGGCATGGGAGCAGCTTCGACAGCTCATCTGACATGTCGCGCCTTTGCCCGTTACAGGCTTTCCTTTCGCTGTGCGTGCTATGGCCTCCAGCGCAAGCTACTGTCAAACCAGCAGCACTGATTACCGAGGAAGCCGGACTACAACCAGCCAGTCATCTACTACAAGCCCTCTTCTTGGATCTGCCTGTGGTTGCGCCAGCCACATTCTGCGCATCGACGTCATCAGTGACGTCGGTTGCCGAGTTGGACGTAAGAGCCTGGCAGAGCGGTTACCGCTTCAGTGGGCATGGGAGCAGCTTCGACAGCTCATCTGACATGTCGCGCCTTTGCCCGTTACAGGTTCGTAACGAGTTTTCGCTCTTCAGTAGAAAAAGTAACAATCGTTGCCTATTTCTGCTCCCATGCCCCGGAGTTCTTTGTGACATCGCGAGTGATTGTGGTTCAATGCTGTTTTTGCTTTTGCGCGCCGGGGATATTGAAAGTAATCCGGGACCTAACACTCGTTCCACCAGCTCGCTGGTTCCTGAGTCCTTGCCGGCAGATCCTTCAGAGCAAATGCAAGTAGTTTTTAACATCCTCAAAGATATCCAGGTGCGCTCCGTTGAGTCATCGCAAATCCAGGCTGATCTAGCCACCGACCTTAAGGAAATCAAAAGGAGTCAGAAAAAAATTGAGGAAAAGATTGGATCAATCGAAAAACGCTTAGACACACTCGAGGAAAAAACGAAAACAGTGGATCACCTTGAGCAGGATATGACGACTATCCAAGCTTCAGTGGAAACACTGGGCACCCAACACGAATCAATACAAGCTCGTCTCGACGAACTTTAGGATCGGTCCCGACGCAACAACTTAATTTTTCACGGTCTACCAGACGCAAAAGAAACGTGGGAACAATCGGAACAACGTATAACACAACTGCTGTCTAATGCAACTATTAACCTAGCAGATCAAGACATCGAGCGCGCCCATCGCTTAGGTGCTTACAAAGAAAGCAAATCCCGACCAATTATAGTGAAGTTTTCGAAGTACAAAACCAAAGACAAAATTCTTTCGGCTCGTACAAAATTAAAAGAACTAAACGTCGCCGTCACCGAAGATTTTTCACTAGCTACGCGTCAGGCTTGGGGAAAGCTTGTGGCCTTTGCCAAAAGCCAACCCGGATCACCGCAATTCAAGCTGCACCATACCAAGCTAATAATAGACAAAAAGCACTACACGTACGACCCTTTCACTGATAGCATAAATGAACTAAAGCCGCAGCAAAAAGATAACCAAGTACTCTCCCATCCAACGCCAACACGTGCTTTAACATAGGGACGCGCGAGGGGCAGTGGAACTAAGTCGTGCAATGTATCCGTGCTTTTCGCGAATGTTCGGAGTATTATTAACAAACGGGATGGTTTAACATCTGCCATTGACACTTGTAACGCTGACATCATCGTGCTAACTGAAACGTGGTTGCACTCAAACATTCAAGATCACGAAATTCCACACCATAGTCGTTTTTTGTTCTACCGATGTGACCGAACGATACGGCGAGGCGGTGGCGTTTTGTTAGGTATTTCGAAAGATTTGTCATCCCAGCGCATCCATGTTAGCACTAACCTCGAAGTTGTATGCGCTCTTGTTGAAATAGGGTCCCGAAAGTTGTCATTTTGCGCCTGTTATCGCCCCCCTACTGACTCGCCTAGTTTTGTAAGTGAGCTACACGATGTGTTAAACATACTTGTTTCTCGTTATCCTACGTCCCCCCTGTTTTTGTTGGGTGATTTTAATATGCCGAACATAGAATGGGCTGATGAACATCCTACTATTTTTCCCTTCTCTACGTTTGCTCGAGAATTCCTAGACCTATGCTCTCTTTTTTCGCTAACTCAGTTAGTCAAAGAACCGACAAGAATAATGAACGGTACAGCTAACACTCTTGATCTAGTACTTACAACCATGCCTGATTTTGTTTCTAACCTCGTACATCTACCAGGTCTGAGCGATCATTCTTTACTCACATTTAGTCTAAATTTATTGCGTCCCAAAACAACAAAACTAAGTAAACCTGTCCGCAACTATAACCGTGCTAATTTCGAAGCAATTAACAACGAGCTAGGCGAATTTCTTGACCCTTTTTTTAACGATTTTGATAATCGAACTGTGGAAAATAACTGGAACATGTTCACTAAAAAAGTTAGCGATCTCACGGAGAAATACATTCCTGTTCACTCTATCTCTTCCAGCTGTAATGCTCCATGGTATACAAGTAACCTTAAACGCTTATCTAACAAGAAAAAACGCTTGTACCGATCAGCAAAACTTTCTAGTAATGATGCGCGTTGGGCGGCTTACAAACTGGTTAATGATAACTATGTTGCGGCACTAAGGTCAGCCAAAGAGAACTTTTTTCGTACCATATTACCCACTATGCTAGTTACTGACACTAAAAAGTTTTGGCGCACCATCAATCCTCGTGATAACAATATCGTTCATCTAACCGACACCGACGGTGCTGCAATTCCTTCGGGGGAGTGCGCTAAGACTTTTAATGAAACCTTTGTGCGTAATTTTTCTTTTTCC
Source organism: Haemaphysalis longicornis (assembly GCF_048455015.1). Taxonomy (NCBI): domain Eukaryota; kingdom Metazoa; phylum Arthropoda; class Arachnida; order Ixodida; family Ixodidae; genus Haemaphysalis; species Haemaphysalis longicornis. Next base: position 575,484 of record NW_027526351.1, read on the forward strand.
GAAAACGTCTGCATGCCACCTCTTGAAACATTTAACTACATTGATATGTTTCCAATAATTATTGAACCAAGCGGAATTGCTAAAGTAATTAAAACACTCAAAGTTTCTTCCGCTCCCGGTTGTGACGACATCAGCCCTAAATTCTTGCAGAGCACTTGCGCCTATTCATCCATCATTTTAACAAAGATTTTTCAGCAACCACTTGATGACGGTTGTTTGCCTGCCGACTGGACGGTGGGGAAGGTGATTCCGATTCATAAATCAGGAAACAAAAACTCGCCGCTTAATTACCGACCCATTTCACTTACTAGCATCCCTAGTAAAATACTCGAACATGTTCTTTTTTCACACCTTGTTAATTTCTTAGAATCAAATTCATTTTTTACGCGATCACAGCATGGTTTTCGCAAAAGTTACTCATGTGAAACACAGTTAGTATCTTTCACACATAAGCTTCATGCCATACTTGATCGATCATCATCTGCTGATTGCATATATCTAGACTTTTCAAAAGCATTTGACAAGGTGTGCCATAAACTACTACTACACAAGTTACGTCAGCTTAATATTGAACCGAAACTTCTTGGATGGCTTGAGATTTTTCTAACCACTCGCTCGCAGTTTGTTTCGATTAACAACCAAAATTCTAATAATACCTTCGTTCAATCCGGTGTGCCACAAGGTTCTGTTCTCGGCCCTCTACTTTTCCTAATATATATTAATGATTCAACGTCGTGCGTCTCATCTAATATAAATTTATTTGCTGACGATTGCGTAGTGTTCCGAGAAATAATCTGTGACGATGACCTTACCACCCTTCAAACTGACCTGAATTCTATAACGGCTTCTAAAGTGGCGCATGGAACTCAATGTTAGCAAGTGTAAATTTATGCGTGTATCTAGAAAAAATAACCCATTACCTGTTTACTACCTTGATAGCATCGCCCTAGACTCTGTTTCTTCCTATAAATACCTCGGTGTTAACATTACCAGCAACCTCACCTGGAACGTTCACACTGAACATATTATTAACAATGCAAACCGCATGCTGGGTTACCTGAGGCGTAATTTTGCTAAGGCACCATCTTCCCTTAAACTACTGTTGTACAAAATACTTATTCAGTCTAAATTAGAATACGCTCCGTGTATTTGGGATCCTTCTTGTAACAATCTCATAAACTCACTTGAAATGGTACAAAACAATTCTGCCCGTTTCATCCTGTCTAACTATAACCGAACCGCCAGCGTAACAACAATGAAATCTACCCTTAACCTTCAATCCCTAGCAGTTCGACGTAAAATTTCCCGACTTTCGTTGTTCCACAAAATATTTTATCGCCAACATCTGCATGAAGAACTCATTTTGCCTCCATTGTACTTTTCTTCTCGGCTTGATCATGCTCACAAAGTCGGTATTGCATCAACCCGAACGACCGCTTTTTCTCAGTCGTTTATTCCTCGTACGTCATTAGAATGGAATCGCCTTCCCTCTCCTACAGCAACAATTGTAAATCACATGCTTTTCAAAAATGCCATAGTCAACATTGTGTAATTCTTGCTTGTTGTGTACAGTTATGCTTGCTTGCTGTGTTTCTTTTTTGTGTTGCCTAATTTTGTATAAGATGTTTGTTTGATATGTATTTCTCTCGCTGCTTTTTTTGTTATTCTTATGAATGTACCCACTCCCCTCTATAATGCCATTGGCCCTGAGGGTATTACTAATAAATAAATAAATAATAAATAAATAAATTAGTTTAAAAGGCGAAAGCACTTGGTAAGCGTGTGTACCGTAAGACGAAACGAGAGAGTTGGCGCACCTTTCTATCATCCATTACTCATATAGAGACACAGGCAAGGTTCGGATATGAATACCCAAACTTAAAGGGCAACAGACGGACAGCTAGCCTCTGGTTAGTTTACAGGGGCCACACCCCAAGCACAGGCTAACGCACTTCCACAACACTTCCACCACCTTAGCAGTAGTGCACACTAGATATACACTTTCGTGAAACACAAAATATCTAGGGAAAATAAGGCTTTGCGAGATAACAGTAAGTCCATCGCCTATTATACCACCCTCGTTATACTTCGTTAGCTGCAAACGGCTCTCAGTACTTGTACACTTTCAGCGCGAGGTGCAGACATCACATACTACACCATGATAAGACACCTAAACTCGTAAACTCTCAAAACACTCAGACACATATACAAAAATGGCTTTCGGGTCATATTTTTATATCTTGGATGGAGGCAATAGGGGGGGCTTTCCTAAGAAAAGGGAATGACTCTTGCTCTCCCGCAAGCTATCGACCCATTGCCCTGACACGCTGCCTGTGTAAGCTTCTCGAGATGATAAACCGGGGGCTCGTGTACTTTCTGGAGTATAGGGGCCTTCTTTAAAGCTGCCAGGCAGGCTTCAGGTTGGGGCGATCTACAAAATATCATGTTGTTGCATGGGGATCTTACATAAAAGATACATTTGTCTATAACCAGTTCTGCCTTACCATATTTTATCATATTGAAAAGGCTTACGACGCAGCCTGGCGATACGACATCCTTGGCGACATTATTCCTTTGGTGTGTAAGGTAACACGTCGAACATTAGCTCACGTACGTGTCCAAGAAGGCATTTCGGGTGCAGGTTGCATCAGCACTGTCAAGGATACAAGTGCAAGAAAATGGTGTGCCACAAGATGGAGTTTTAAGCTGCACACTGCTTATAGTTAAGATGAACTCCATTCAAAAGGCAGTGCCACCAACAATTTCCTGTTTGATTGATGTAGGCGATGTTCAAATCAATCAATCAATCAATCAATCAATCAATCAATCAATCAATCAATCAATCAATCAATCAATCAATCAATCAATCAATCAAGCAATCAATCAATCAATCAAGAAATCTTTATTCAAGAAACAAACTGGAAAGTCTCCCAGGGCTAAAAGCTGCGTTACGCAGCTTGACGGGGCCCCAGAGGCTATTACAAGACATGTAGGCGACACTGGACAATGATGTATCATGGAACACAGCAATTGAAATTGATACTGCAGTTGAACCAAACACTTACATTGTAATAATACAAACTCGTTGACAGAAATACCCATTTTAGACGAGTAAATATACACACGATCTATTTGTACGAACTGGATAGCACAGGTCTCAATGAATGGAGTTCTCCAAGTTTACAAAACATTCGCGCAAACTCCAAAGTGTGAAATTATCAGTGCACCTGTATGTATTTAAAATGAATGGAATATTATACTGAAGCATTTGTAACTTGTAGTTTGTTCGAAAGCGAGGTATCATCCAGAAATATGTTTCGTGTGTGTACATAAGTGTGTGGTTTTAAGGATCCCACAGTTGTTACAAAATGCCACGATATGCCAGATACGAAATAGTATGAACGTAATAAGCGGAAATAGTACATTTTATCAGCAGGATTAACATTAAAACTGTGAAATAAATTTAGTGTTGGGAACAAATATGGAATGTTTGCAATGTGGCGGATAATTTTTTTCTGCAACATGATAATTTTTGTCAGATTTTCCTGAGAAGTTGTTGACCAAACTAAGCAGCAATAATCATGATGCGAAGCAAACAGAGCATGATATACGTCAAGTCTCACTTCAAGAGGAAGGAATGACCGAAGTCTTGACAACGCTTTGGTTGCAGAGGAAAGTTTTTTACAGAGGATTGAAATGTGGGAGTCCCAGCTGAGATTTGACGAAAAAGTCACACCCAAAATTTTATGTGATTCAACACCAGCAATGTCCTGTCTTTCATACGTAGTGACATTTTGGGTTTGACACGCCTTATGTTGTGCACAAAAAATTATTACTTTCGTTCTTTAGGGTTGCTCCTGATGTGAGTAGAGTTTGACCATATATGGAGCTTTTGAAGAATGTCATTATGATTTTTAATTAGAACGTCTATGTCAGGTCCTGAGAGCAATACAGAGCTATCGTCACAATAAACTTCACAGTTTTGTTGATTGTAGCGATGTCATTGATATATATGTTAAAAAGCAAGGGCCCTAAAACGCTGCCTTGTGGTACGCCACATGAAACCTGCGAATGAGTTGACCTATCGCTGACTATAGAAACACACTGTTCTTCCCTGCAAATATGATTGCAGCAAAGATAAAGGAACGCCACGAATACCATAGTGAGCCATCTTATATTGAAGAATTTTGAGATCACGGAAGTCGAACGCTTTGCTGAAATCTATAAATAAGCCCAACGTAAGAAAGTTTTTTTTCGATATTTTGCAGTGTTGTTCTTTTAAGCAGAGGAGGAGGAGGAATAAACGTTTATTGTGCACACCACGATGCGCTCAGCCTTCCAAGTCCAGGAGGCCGCGAGTCCGAGCTGCGTCCAGAGCTCGTTGCACCAGGGCTTGCTGTCGCTCTGGTTCTGAGCTGGTCAGCTCGGACTCCCACTGCTCAGGGTTGGGGGATGGGATGGGGTTAGGGTGGTGAGGACAAGAGAAAACAAGGTGGTAAGTCGTGAGAGGTATGTGACAGTGCGGGCAGTTGTAGGGGAAAAGGGACGGCGAGATGTGGTGTAGGATGGGGTGATTATAGAAGGTTTCAGTTTGCAGGCGGCGATAAAGCGTGGCGTGGTGTGTTGGGAGGGAGGGGTGGGGCGGGGGGTATATTCTTCGTGTGTGCCTGTAGTGGGACAGTATGGCACTGAAGGTGGAATCAAGGGCAAGGAGCGTGTCTTCAGTGGTGGGAGGGTAGCACCCAGTGTCGGTCCTTGAAGTTGGGAGTGCCCGGTAGTGCAGATCGCGGGCTGCGGCATGAGCCGCTTCATTCCCAACCAGGCCGGCATGGCCAGGAGTCCATACAATGGTCACTTCTAGGTCCGGAGGTAGGTAGCGTAGCATGGGTAAGGCTTGCTGTGGGGCGAGACCGGCCTGGTAAAGGCGGCAGGCTTGCTGTGAATCGCTAATGATGGTGAGATAAGGCTGATTTCGATGTGTAGTAATGGCATGGGTGATGGCCAGGGCTTCGGCTTCGGGTGTAGGCATATTTCGGTAAGTTGCCGCAGTAAGGGTGTTGCCAGAAATGTCCAGGGTGACAAGCGTAGCCGGAGAATTGGGGGAGGGATGCGCAACGTCCGTGTAACGGGTCTGCGGGTCATTGCCGTAACGCTTCTCGAAGTGGCGTACTCGAGCTTCTCTTCGCGCCCGGTTGTAAATGGGGTGCATGTGCCTGGGTATGGGCGCTGTTCTGAGTTGTTGCCGAATGGAAAGGGGGATGCGCTGTAGGTTAAGACGAGCAGGGGGCGGGGTTCGGCCTATATTATGAAGGACCTGACGGCCTGTGGGGGTGAGGGCAAGTCTTTGCAGCTGAGACACGCGCTGGGCTTCGATAAGTTCATTCAGGGTGTTGTGGAGGCCAAGTTTCATGAGTCGTTCGTTCGCGGTGTAAGTAGGCAGGCTGAGGGCTGATTTGTACGTCTCTCTTATGAGGGGGTCCAACTTGCTAGTCTCTTGGGGTTTCAGATTGACGAAGGGGGTCCCATAAGTGATACGGCTGGTGAGCAAGGCTTGTACGAGGCGACATGTGTCTGACTCTCGCAGTCCATATGAGGAGCCCCGGATACGGCGAATGAGATGCGTCAGCTGGGAGACTGTTTTGTGTAGCTGTGGTAGGAGAGCTGACCCGGATCCGTCTTGATGGAATGGAGCTCCCAAGATGCGAAGCGTGGGAACTTGTGAGATGGAAGCACCGGATATGCTGACCTGGGGATCGGGAGTTGTGTTAGCTTTTCTTCCCCTAGTACGAGCACGAAGAACGAGAAGGCCAGATTTAGTAGGTTCGCATGTTAGTCCTCTAGGTTGGAGATATTCCATTGTTGTGTCAATAGCTTGCTGTAGGCTGTCTTGCTGCTCACCGCTAGAGCCCCGGGTTGTCCAAATGGTGAGATCATCAGCATAGAACGCGTGGTGAATTCCAGGAATTTCTTGCAGCTTGGCCGGGAGGTGGAGCATGGCGATGTTAAAGAGTAAAGGTGAAATAACCGAACCCTGGGGTGTACCTTTGGCCGGGGTGGGGAAACAAGTTGAGGTGAGGGGGCCCAGGCGGAGAGTTGCTGTTCTGTCTCGCAAGAAGGCACTGACGAATTGAAAAGTTCGCAGTCCACATCCCGTGGTGTTTAAGTTATCTAGTATGGCCTGATGTGTAACATTGTCAAAGGCTCCCTTGACGTCTAATGTAAGAATGGTCTTTGGGGTGGTGCGGCTGAGGTGGTCAAGCACCTCTTCCTTGATCTGGATGAGCACATCTTGCGTGGAAAGGTGTTGGCGAAAACCAAACATGGTAAGAGGGTAGAGATTCTGCTTTTCTAAGTGATCGGATAGGCGTTGATGTATCAAGTGTTCAAGAAGCTTTACGAGGCAAGAGGTCAGAGAGATTGGGCGGAGAGTGGTGGGGGTGAGGGGTTTGTTCGGCTTCGGGATGAGGGTGATGTCCGAATGTCGCCAATCTGCCGGGAGGGTTCCTGCTTGCCAGTGAGCATTGAAGAGAGTGAGGAGTTCCTGCAGGGTCTCCTCATCCAAGTTACGGAGTACGCGGTATGTGATGTTATCTTTCCCGGGCGTGGTATTGCGTGTGAGGCGGGCAAGCACTGCGGTGAGTTCCGTTAAGGTAAAAGGGGCATCGAGGTCTTCATTGGGACTACCGGTATAGTGGCTGACCGGAGGAGGGGGATAGGAGCTTGGGTGGCCGAGGAGATGATGCTGGATCGACTCAAGAAGGCATTGCGAGGGGAGATCACTGTTCTTGATGAGGCGTTGTATCTTATGGTCGGTATGCCGCCGGGTATTAGTGGAATCGAGAAGAGAGCGAAGGAGGTGCCATGTCCTTTTTGAGTGTAACGTGCCCTGCAGTTGGTCGCAGAAGCTGCGCCAGTTCTGTCGTTGGAGTTCTTGTGCATACGTTTGGGCTTGCTGGGTGAGGAGAGCGATGCGTTTCTTCAATGTGCGATTATGTTTTTGCCTCTGCCATCTTTTAGTGAGGCTGCGCCGGGCGTACCAGATATGGGTGAGATGGGGGTCGGCAGCGGGCGTAGTATCGGTGAGTGCAATTTCCTGTGTGTGCTTTTTGACCCGTTAGTCAAGGGCTTGCGTCCAAGCAGTCAGATCTTGGGTAATGGAAGGAAGGGTATCTGTGTCTTGCCGGAAAGCGGGCCAATTTGTTAAACGAGCGGTGCCTTTCCTTCTAGGTTTCTGTGTTAATGGAAGATGGATGGAGATGATGTGGTGGTCGCTACCGAGGGTTTCTTCTAGACATGTCCAAGTGAGGCCGGTGACGTTCCTTGCGAATGATAGATTGGGCGTTGTGTTTCGAGCCACGCTGTTGCCAATGCGAGTATTCATGGTGAGGTCATTGTAAAGGACGAGCTGATGATTCTGCGTGGCCCGGAGGAGGGCTGTGCCTTTTTTGGAGGCCAGGGCATAGCCCCAGGAAGGATGTGGAGCATTAAAATCTCCGAGAAGTAGGAGCGGACAGTTTTTTGCAATTAACGTGGCTTCATGTAGTAGAGCTTCTAGGGTGGATAGGCTGCCGGTGGGGGGACTGTAGACGTTAAGGATGTAAATACTGGGGCGTTGGGCCGATTGGAAATAAGCTCCACGAAAGTGTGGGGGATGTCTTGGGGAAGGCGATGTGACTGGGCCGGATGTGTGTTGTGCACTAAAGTGGCGGTGCGGTGCTGTGGGTCGTCCGTAAATGCAGTGTATTGCTGCAGGTAGGGGACTGCGGCGTTTGATTCTTGAATGGCGATGACATCCGGGGGGTCTTGCAGGACGAAGAAAGCAAATTGGTGGCGCTTACTTGCGAAGGAGCGGCAGTTCCACTGTAATATGGAGAGCGAAGCTGACTGGGCGTTAGTCATAGTAGGGGTGATGCTTTATCTTCTTAGGCGGGTGGGTGGCGGCGAGGTTTTCCTTAATGCTAAGGATGGCCGGCTCTAGTTTGTTTTGTCGATCTGTGAGCGCCTGTAGGCCTGTGCAAAGAGGCACAAGAGTTTCCTTTTGGGTGTCAATCAGTTCTTTGATGAGCGTCGTAATTCTGGCGTCAATCACAATGTGTAATTGTTCTACGGGTGGGGGCGGCGGCGGGGAGGGTGTGGGAGGAGGAGTGGCCACCAGGGCCTCTATCTTTTTAGTTAGATCGTCCAGTTGTGACTGAAAACGCTGCTGTTGCTGTTTGAGTTCAGCGATCGCCGAGGCGAGGGCAGGGGAGACGGGAGGAATGGATTGGGTGTTAGCTGTAGGTAGGGAGGGACGAGCAGTGGGAGGGGCCTGAGTGACGTCTGACCAGCTCACCTGAGATTGGGCAGTTGGTGGCTTGCCGGTGACTGTCGCGGCTGATTGAAGGAGCAGCGGCGGGTATTCCTGGCTGGGAGAGGTTGGCAGGTAGGATGTCCCGGGAAAATTGGACCGGGAGGGTTTCCGCGGCGGTGTGGGGAGAAAGCGTTTAGGACAGTCCTTATGAGCAGTTGGGTGGGGTCCTTCGCAGAGTTTACAGTGGGGGGTGCACAGGTGGTCAGGAGGAGGTGTTGGGATGCCACAGACAGGGCAGTGGGGCTGGTCTGGGTGGGGGCACACATCCTGACGGTGTCCCACTTCACCGCAACACTTGCACGTTTGGATGGCACGGCGGTAGGGTCTACAGCGCACCATTTCGCAGTCGAACTTGACATAGTACGGTACCCATGTGCCATTGAAAGTCAGCAGGGCGGAGCGGGTCCGTCCCATGAGCCTGGCGTGAATCAGGTAGGGTCTGTTGGTGGCAGTGTATTCTACAAGCTGGTCTTGCGTAATATCTTCTGGATGACGCCCCGGGAAGTTCCAGGGGGAGGTTTCATATACGCCGAGACTTGATACTGGGCGTCGTGGAGGGTTATAGTCGTTATGTGGGTGAGCCGGTCGGCAATGGCAGGGTCAGGGGTGCCGGCCACGATGAGATTGGTTTTAGACTGTGCCTGGAGGGTGACGAGGCACCGGAATTGGCAGTCGATGATGTGGCTCGCAGCCGAGATGCTTCGCGCCAGTTCTTGGATGGGCCACGCGTCGACACGTAGACCGTCGTGTGGTCGCAGAACAGTGATGTAGTGGGTAGGTGGGAACCGGGGCGGCGGGATAATGCGCTTGGGAGCCTGGGGCTTGCTGGATAGCATGGCAGAGTCTTGGTTAGAAGGTACGTACTTTTGCTTCCGGGAGTTTATGACAGTGAGCCAGGGATTGGGGGCTGGAAGGGCACGGCCACTTTGAGGGTCAAAGTCCATGTCTGAGGTGACAGCTTCGTTGTTATCGCCTGCACCATGTTGCAGGGAAGGCTCTGGCGCTGACCCAGGGTGGTTGGTCGCATTGCAGCTCTCGTCGGCAGATGTGGACATGGTTGGCGTGGCACAGAGGCGCGCGCTCAGCGGCGGCGCGATGGCTGCCGTGCACGGCGGGGGCCGTGCACGCTAGGCCTGAACTGTAGGCCTGGTGGGGCGTCGGCGTGGTCGCAGAGTCTGGATGGCTCGTTGTGGCACCCGCTGGTCCGATCACGTCGATTGAGGGGTCAAAATGTTCCTCCGGCGTTCAGGAAGTCGTTGGAAGTGTCCAGCTGGTCGTGCACATCGAGCGATCGCAGATACAAAGCAGAAAGCGGGAGTCAAAACGAGCTGCAAGCGCCTGTGTTGGCCCCCTAGCGGCGATCTCCTTTTAAGCAGAAGGAAAGCATTTTCGGTCAACTTTCCCTTGCGGAAACCGAACTGGGCGTCAGTTAAAATGGCGTTTTCATCTAGAAAGTTTGTTATTCTTGAACAAATAACTTTTGCTAAGCCATTGGAAAACTAGGAATAACTGATATAGGCCAATAGGTAGATGGTATATTTCTATCTCCCCATTTATACAAGACTGATACTCGGGACTTCTTCATCGCTGTTGGATATTCGCCTTGTTCAAGAATTAGATTAAAAATCTGATAAAGAGCGACGACAATGCGTTCTACAACGTGCTTTATCAGTGCTATTTGTGGGTTATACTGTCAAGAGACTTGCTATTTTTCAGGCATGTGAAAGTTCGGCAGACCTCTGTTTCGTTTGTCGGATTAAGAAATAAGCTACCAGCAACTCAAGGGCATAGCATTTCTAGCAGGGCCATATTTTGGTTACGAGAAATATATGAAACAGAATGCAGATTGAAGTGGTCTGCAAGCACTTTACCGGTTAGCAGATTTACTTTATGTATTATACTGCCTGGTGCGTTACTTTTCTTTTTACGGCCGTAAATGCTATTTACGGTGTTCTAAACTACATGGGGGGTTGTGCCCCGATATTAGAAAACAGTTCTTGATAGTAAACTATTTTAGCACATTTGAGTTGAGCATTGAGTCGGTTTAAAAGCATCTTGAATTGTTTAAGTGTTTCGAGTATTGGTGTGCGTAAGTATTTCTGAAAAAGGCAATTTTTCTTTTTTATCATTTATAAGTGATACCGTGTAACGCATGGCTTTCTGGTTTTTTTGTTTTGCATGTAGTGAAAGTTCTTAAGGGGAAATGTGTGAGGTATATCTGCGTAAATTTTTCTACGAATAAGGAGTGCGCATCATTCGCATTTTCCCGACTCATTACACAAGACCAGTCATGAGAGCTAATGGCGATTATAAAGGACTCTAAAGCCTGATGAGAAAGAAACTGTATGGTAACAGTATCGGTTCGACGCTCTCTATTTACTCCGGCAGAGTGAAGCACTAAAACTGAACAGTGGTCACTGATGTCTGGCACAATTGCTCCAGCATCGGAAACCGTGTGTAGATTAGTAATTAGTAAAAGTCGAGAGCCGATGACGTTGACGTAGTAATTCAAGTTGGGGAAGTGATTAGATTCACAAATCCACTTGATTCTATACAAGTTGTAAAATCGTGTACAGTGGTGCTGTTATCGAGAACATTTATGTTGAAGTCTCCCCCGAACCTGTACTTAAAATTATTAAACAAATGTATTTCAACAAAGTTTCCAAAAAAGCAATGAAGCGAAAAATATTTCCATCGGGAGGGCGTTACGCTATTGAAACAATTTCTTGATTGCACCTAAGTGTTAGTATCTTATAGTCACAGGTAGATTCGCAGAAATCAGCTAGAAGTTCGAAGTGACGGCTGGCGCCTATATAAACTGCTACACCACCACCTCGACGGTTTTGGCGATTAATAAAGAAATGTTTGTAACCGTCAAGATGCAATATTGCGCAGTCGCCACGATACTATGTTTCGGCAAACGTAATAATTTTAAATTTAAATGAAAACTGGTTCAGGAAATGCGCAATGCTATCTTGTTTGTTCAGCGCGGAGGGCGTATTAGGTGTAGGACAGAGTAACTCGAATATTGCGGGGTGTCGACAGATTCGGGAAGGGCGAGTTCATGATAGCGCATTCTTGGGAGAGGGTTTTTACTGGGCTGAGAGTCATCAATATACTTTGGGAAGATCTTTGCCACGTCATTTTCGTTACCGATCACAACGCAATCTGAGTTTTCCATATATCCCGCCATTGTACGACCACACACACTTCCATCCATTGCGTTTCGTGGCCATTCCCAATAGCCTTTTCAGCGTTGAACACAGGTGCTCGTTAACGAAAACGGGGGCCGAATCATTGAACCCGATGTCGGTGTTCGTCACTTTCACGGTAGAATAGCTACGGTCGCCGATGTCGCTTTCACGGTAAAATAGCTACGAGAAGAGCCTGTTCGGTAGCTGCGCAACAGAGCTGGAGTGAGAACATGTGTTCTTCGCGCGATTTTTGGCAGATTTGCGTAAATAGTGACAGGCGGGAGCGACCACGGCGAACGTGAAGGCACAGATAAGACCTGTTAATGTTGTCGTTCTGCAAACCTGGGGCAGACATTTCAACCACTAGAAGGTGTTATCGCATAGTCACATAAACATGAACGAAGCAGCTCTAGTTCACACAATGGTAGCGGCTCCAAGGACTTGCATTCACCCATAGTTTCCACGGTGGGTACCATTTTCTGGACTCCAATTCCCACTCGCAATATGTGATACTGCATGCTCTTGAAAGCTTCGAGATTTTCTGCTGAAAGAAGAAGAAAAGAAGGGAGGCAGTAGCGTTGTAGACCTTTGCAGACAGTGTGGTAAAGTCTGAGAAGCGAGTCAACTGCGAAGCCATGTGTGTAACACAAAAAGCATGCAAAAGATGCATAAAAATGAAGATAACTTTTATTTTAAACTGCGATTGTGCGGTGTACAAGAAAAGATCAGTGATATATCACGGCAAAAATTTGTGACGGGTGACGTATCGCCTTAGTTTCCCTCGTTGCAGTGGAGTGCAATATCCAGCATAGTGAAAGGGGTTGCAAATGGTTTGTAGCAGAGGCTTGAGATCAAGGGCCGCGAGGATTGAAAAGTCAAGTCTATACCCCGCATAGGCTTCGTGGAGAGCACCCGCAAATTGCGCCTAAAAACCATATGAAAATGTCATCTTCATATAGATAAGAGCCGACATGTCCCAGCGAATACTTTTCAACGTCGAAGAAGAAACTAATAAAAGTTCCGGGCTCAGTACATCCAGTAGAGAAACTCCAGGTGTTAATGAGTGTTTTGGAGTGCTCTCGTTAGTGGGTGTCATAGATGCTTCAGTCGCGAAGGCAATTCCGGCGCCAATCAAAATTACGCACCCCAAACCCGAAGAATTTAATGGAAAGGAGGTAGGCTCATGCAACACAGAATTATACGCTACCTTGATGCCTAGAAACACCATACGGACAGTGTTGCGGGAGGCACACCATTCGCTAAGGTGATGCCACCATAAATACCGATTTCCATTTTAATACATGTGTGATTTAGCTAAAAAAACAGGTTTGTTTTTAATCTATATGTCCATTTAACCAAAGCAGCACTATTTGTCGATGAGTATGACCATACAACCAAACAGTGCAATAGGTTGATATGACGAAATGTCTGCGGAATATTGCCAGCCCTAATGCAGACAAGTAGTGAAAGTCATGTTTATATCGCCGTAATGTTGTACAGAACATCTGCGTGATTTATGAGTAGGAGGATTTAGAAAACAGCCCGTCGTGTGCGAAGACCGGCTCCATATTGTCACGTAGCCAAAGGCGGCAAAGTTGTATTCAAAGGAAACAAGTTTATTGGAGCGAACTTTTGCTCCTGTAACAACTGAACGAATACACAGGCGGTGATGCAGCAGTCAACAAAGTGAAGTGCGTGAGCGGGTGTCGGCGAATCGAATACCGTGGTGTCTGGTCTGCAGGCTACAATGTCTTTGATGTCTTCAATGTCTTCAATGCAGTCCTTCAATGCCTTCTTTTATCTTTGGGCACGAGTTTTTTTGAAACAGTCGATTGACATCGAGAACATTGTAGATCACATAAGATTGTTCTAGGCCAGTGATATTAGGGCGAAACGGTGCCCTAACCGAATGAGATAACCTGTGCGGCATAAAAATAAAGAATAGAACATGCGCGTCTCCGGGAAACAGATAACACAGCCGGGCGGGGCCGCGCAGAAAAACAAACCATAAATAAACAAACCCAATGCATACCTCGCTGCCTTATTCCCCTCTTAGAGTGTATAAACTCGATGCTTAATAAAATAAAATGACAGTACGAACATAACAACAACAAAAAAAGTCCATCATCATGCGGAGTAAGGTTTGAGGCGAACCACATGGACGGCAATTGCAATTGCAATTGCAGTTGGCGGAGGGGGGGGGGGGATTCAACGCAAATTAAACAGCGACTGTAGGCTTGCAGAACGAGCGATTTAACCAAATATGTAGTGAATATTTGTGTTATACCAAAATGCCTGGTAAACAATGGAAGTTGCAAACAAACACGCAAACATGGGAAGAAGATGGTGCCGCACTGCCTAAACGGCACTGTAGACACCATTTAAACACATCCCTTTCATGCGACACTGGACTACGGACTTACGCGGAAAGGCCATTTGCACAATCCTGTTTGTTGAGCAATTCACCATGTTTCCGTGCAGGGGATTCACATTTTATCGGGAGTAGCGACAGCGTGGTCCCCAGCTTTGCAAGGATGCCCATAGTTTGTAAGAATTTGCCGAGCTTGGTTCCTGGCCGACGGAGCAAAGGTACGTCCTCACTTGCGGCGCCGCGCGGGCGAAGCGCCGCGCGCGCGGAAACGCGCGCCGCAAAACGCCCTTTTGCGGCAAGATTCCTCTGCCGCGAAAAGGTACGTCCTCACTTGCAGCGCAGCGCGCTTGCAGGGCCGCGCGCGCAAAAACACCGCCGCTTTTTGGAGGCCACACTACTGGGAGCGCGCGCGGGCAAAGGCGGCGGCGGCGGCGGCGGCTCAAACCGGTCCTCGCCCTTTTTGACGGTGTAGCGGGGAAGAAAGTTTCTGCGCGCTCGCCAGCTGTCCGCCCCGGCCTAGCTCCCCGAGGAGAGCACTGACCTCGCTCACGTGACCTCGCTCACGGGACCTGGGCGCTGATTGGCTCGTTGAGTTTGGCGCAAAGCGCCCTGCCGCGAGAATGGGTCCGACCGCTATCCGTGCGCGGCAGAGGAATCGTGCCGCAAAAGGGCGTTTTGCGGCGCGCCGCGGCGCCGCTAGTGAGGACACACCTAAAGAATAGCGCTGAGAACCATTTTACGCGGCAAGGCGCTTTGCGCCAAACTCGGCGAGCGAATCAGCGCCCGGGTCACGTGAGCGAGGTCAGTGCTCTCCTCGGGGAGCTGGGCCGGCGCGGACAGCCAGCGAGCGCGCAGAAACGTTCTTCCCTGCTACACCGTCGGAGAGGGCGAGGACCGGTTTGAGCCGCCGCCAGCACCGCTTTTGCACGCGCGCGCTCCCAGTAGTGTGGCCTTCAAAAAGCGGCGGCGTTTTCGTGCGCGCGGCGCTGTGCGTGCGCGGCGCCGCAAGTGAGGACGTACGTAAAGAAGGCGCCGAACGCTGGAGGAACCACGTTTGCTGACACCAGGTGTCATGTTTGCCGGGAAGGGCTTCAAGCCGACGCAGAAAGTCGACGCCAATCACTAAAGGAGACCCAGTTATTGTGACTCCCTTCCCGACAGAAGAGAGAGAAAAAACGGGCTATCTCCCCTAAATTGAAACTTAGGGAGGTTCGAAGCATGTAGCGTATAAGCGTATTCAAACAATCTACATCTCTCTCTCTTGCCACACGTTGCGGGCTGATTGTGCGCCGGAGAAGCGCCGGTAGGAGGAGCAATGTCGCACTTGCTGAGGGGGTGGCGCCCTCTCTTGGGCTGAACCAAACTTTAATAATTTGCATGCGAATACCTGCGACAGTTTGTGGAATGAATCAACGCGAGCCAAGGGCGAGGGCTAGTCCTCAGTGATCAACGAGACCTAGGCGCCAGGCAAGCACACATTTTCTTGCTTTGACGAACCACCTCCCAGATCAAGCCCAGCGTCGAGAGCCTGTGGGTATTTGAGTGTAAAAAACAAATTATGAACCGTCTACAAGCCGCTTCTGCCTGTTCTTGACAATTGCTTATGCGGACGGGGAGCGTTCCACAAATCTTTAAATCATGTTAGTGTGATGATCAGGTTAAGGGGAACTCATGACGCGGATGTAGATGCCAGGAGCAAGAAGATGCGACGCGGTTTCGGTGAACGAGGAAAACGAACATTTATGCGGGACGGCAAGTTAGGGCAAGGGCAGACGCTAATCAGGAGAGGTACACTTAACAAAAGTTACAACCTACAGTTCGACGGCATTAAACTAGCGTAAAGAGGGACATAGTCCCCACACAAAAGTAGGATGCAAGGTTCTCGTGACTGGACAACGCTCTCGTAAATGCGAGCCTGGACAACGCTCTCGTAAATGCACACACACACCAACTATATTAACTCAATAATGTACAAAGCCGGGATAGACACTGCAGCACACAGACCGACTACACGCGGAAACACGAAGGTGCGGATGACGGCTGACAGTCATGAAGGGAGTCATTGGCTCACAGACGGCGATCGCCGAGACGAGATGGTCTGGATGTAACGACTTACGAGGCGCAGTTCCCTGGCTGGCCACGGGGAGGTTAGTGGAGTCGTTGTGGAGGTGTCTCGCTGGACAACCACGTGACGGTGGCCGATGGCTAGTGGCGGGACGGAAGGGCTTAGGCCTGCGCCACGGCGAGGCCTCGCTGCCCGCGCTCCACGTCACCGACAGACACACGGCTCACTCTTGGGCAGGACCCCGGCTTCTCCCGGCGGCGTCCAGGGCTGTCGTCGGGCCTACACCACGACGCACGGAAACTTGGAAGGAAGCGCCGGTGACGGACCTCGGGCCTACACCGCGAGGGCGCCGTCCTGCTGTCGCCTTGCCCGACAGCTCCCGAGCTCCATCCTCATCTTCCTCCCCTTCTTCGATGCCGCTTTCTCTTGCGCAAACGTTACGCCACTGGTACCGGCGGATTGGCCTCCACACTGCACCGGCCCTTCACTACAGTTAGTTTATTTTGAACCGGTTTTGTCTACGATACTCTTTTCCTTTATTACGCGTTATATTCTAGCGCGATGCGTTGGAAAACGAATGTCCCGGTGTTTATTGCCGTGACTATAGGAGACGACAACAGGAGACGCCAGCAGCTCGAGCCACTCAGGAGCTTAAACCCTAAATGTTCCCAGCCGTGGGCTAGAGTTTGCTTTTTGGGACCTGCCGTTGGCAGGTAGAGGGTGAAATAGCACAGACATAGTCCAAGTGCGCGGCTGCGCGCGAGTACGCCGATCAGTTGTGGCCGGCGTCTGCCGTTTGCCACAAGTTCGCTCGACTGTCGACGCTTTGGAATAACTGGTCTTGCTTCGACACTGATTAAACACACACACACACCACCCACCCACACACACACACACACACACACACACACACACACACACACACACACACACACACACACACACACACACACACACACACACACACACACACACGCACGCACACACGCACGCACGCACGCACGCACGCACACACACGCACGCACGCACGCACGCACGCACACGCACGCGCACGCGCACGCCCACACACACACTTGCGCTCCAGTGCCATAGCTCCGGGAAGACTTCGCCGGTTCGAACACATGCGCTCCAGTGCGGACGCTTTGACCAGTTCGATCCAGTTTGGAACCGTCTGAAGGTACTGTTGTGCTACTGCACAACAGCCCCTCCCGTCGGAAGAGTGCTGCGGAGGAGGGCGAGTGCGCCCTAACCTTTTGCCAGATAGGCGATAGTAAGCACGAAAGCTCAGTTTAACCTCAGTTAAACTGAGGTTAAACTGAGTTTAACCTCAGTTTAACACCTCAGTTTAACGTACTTTGGAAGAGGCACAATAGCGGTGTCGATGGAGAACTGTAGCCCTAGGTAGAACGAGACCTTGAAAGGTGAACGAGAAGCGCCGAGGCTGGTTCCTGAATACGTGGAGCTACCTATGACGGGAAGGGGTGGCCTTCGGGATGACCAGTGACCGCATGGAATCTGACGACTTTGTAGCTATTCATCTATTTATATTTATTTTTTATTGCTTTGTTGAATCATTCATTCGTTCAATTTTATCGCTTTATTTATTTTGATTGTTTCATTTGTTATTTATTTATTTACTTGGTTTATTTATTTAATTTATTGATTTGCGTTTTTAGATAGTCTACGTGCCAAGTCGGCATTTCATATCGGAGAGGGGAATGAGATAAAAGCCGACAAAACATACATTGCTGCAAAAAGAAAAAATCAACACAACGATAATGACATTGGAATACCATAAAGCAGTAGAAGTATACCGCGTAACACATTTTATCCAAAAACAAAATGTAAGACGTGAACCATTCATTGTTATTAGAGGCTGAGAACAGCAGTCGTCGCAGTATTGATAAGGGAGACGTGCTCGAGGACAGGATCATTGGCGTAGACAACAAAGCAAGGTTCCTACAGCGTCAGAGACAATGGGCCAGCATGGCCAGACCCGACCCTGATGTGCATATTGTCTCAGAACTTTTAAAGAGGGTAGAACTGGGCACTAATAATGACCTGCGAGAGGCAATGCCAGGGGAGTACATTGAGAGTAATTGTACTGTTTACTTTCATATGTTTAACCGTAAGCACATACGGTTACAAGCTCAGGCTCTAACACAAGAATCTATCGTTTTTATGTGACACCTGTTGAAACCAAGTGAGCGGGCGATAATCGGTAAAAAAAACTCGGAACCCGACAAATAACGTAGACACTTCTGCACATCCCATACCAGGCATGCGCACTATTTTCCGAAGGCACTATAGGCCTGCTCTCGAGCGGAAGACTTTCGAATCATATAGAGAATTGGGTGATCGTGCCCATGTTAGTCTTCCTGGCGGGCGCGCGTTCGATTCCCGGCCGCGGCGGCCGCTTTTCTGATGGAGGCGAAAAGCAAAAACAATCGTGTGTACGACATTTCGGCGCACGTGAGAGATCCCCAGGTGGTCAAATATAATTTGGAGCCCTCCACTACGGCGCGCCTCATCGCCTGTGTTGCGTCTGCGCGTTGAACCCCACAATCAATCTAGTCTTCCTGGCTTTAAACTGCACCCAAGCCTTTATAGCGCATGCCACACTGCACAGGAAAAGGCTTCGAGTAGTCCGGGCCGGCTAGGACTGGTTGACTTGTGAGCGCAGCCTTCAAAGAAGCCAAAGCAGTCTCTTCGGCTGCGTCCCATTTTAGCCGATTAGCTGCGTCTTTCGTTAAAGACGAACTGCACCTAAATTTTTATTTGTTGAACTTTGATACGAAGAAGTAATTTATGCTCTTGAAATCAGCATGGAAACTTCATAATTACAGAGCACAGTAGGTACCGTCGCTCAAAGTAGCTACGAGGAGTTGGCGTTCGCACCTGGTGGAGACTCGCAGAAACAAGTTCCAGGCTGCGTGTGACGGGGAAGAGGAACCCGTCCCCTCGCTTCTCCGGCTACTTTTGCGGCCCTCTGACGTGCGCAAGGGTGCGTTCGCCGGCGATTTCTCTACTACACCAGCGCGCTGAGCTCCCGTCGGGATGACATAATTAGAAGTATTCGCATGAGTAGGCATTTTCGCCCTTTTGAATGAAAAAAAAAAGAGATCACAAGCCTACAAACTTGCGATAGTTTTCGTGTTAGAAGAAATTTGTTTAATAGAAAATAACACATTTACTCCGAAAGGTAACGTATAAGGCAAACTTACCGCTACGTTTAATATTCATATTGTCGGTCCCACAGGAAAAAAAGGATGTTTTATGAATGCTTCAGCACTTGAATTTCCCCGTCCAATATTTCCCGTATTTGGCCTGGCACGACGTTACCTCCACTCGTGAGATATCTCCAAAAGTGCGACGAACTCAGAAGAGTTGTTCTACGCGCAGGGTTGAATATTTGTGCGACAAAATCAACCTTGGTCGTAGTAACAAATACATCCGCACAATGATCGGCCGTCTTTGCGAAGTGCGCAAGCTAACAAAACTTCTCCTCGCCTAAACGATATAAAGCGTTTTTTTTCAATCCTCCAATAAGATATTTACATTTGAAGAGTTAAATTTGGTTTCCTTGAAAGTAAAATGTTATCAACTGCACACGTGTCGGGTCAACGTAGGAAACTGCGGTAAGTAGGTAACTTTTTTCGTGTTTCAGTCCATCATCTTGTTTTGGAAGCTGGCATACGGTGCCACACCTAATTTACAACGCTACCTTCGATGTAGAGCGAGGAGAAAGACATCGCGCCAACGCAAAAAGCTGTTTTCACGTAATGACATACTGAAAATAGTTCGTGATTGATCTCCGCCTGAACGCTGTGTGTTTTATTAAAAAATATGATAGCCGAGGCGCCGGCTAACCAAAGCTGCTTTTCGATCTAGTACGAGCAACTAGCTTTCACTCGGAATGCTAAGTATTCCTACTCAGGTGGTAATTCGGATGTAAAAGTAACTGGTTGATTGCTTGGGATGTTTACCGCGCCGACGCTACACAGGCGATGAGGCGCGCTGTAGTGGAGGACTCCGGATTAATTTTGACTACCTGGGGGTCTTATACGTGCGCCGAAATTTCGAACGCATGGGCGTTTTCGCTTTACGGCTCCATGAGAAAAGCGGCTGCCGCGGCCGGGAATAACCCCCGCAATTCGGCTCGGCAGCGCAAGGCCCTAGCAGCTGAGCCAACGCGGCATGTGTAAAAATCACTGTCGGACAGGCTACATCATCTGGATTGATAGCAACGCTATGTCGTTATTGCACCTAACTTTATAAGTCTAGGGAAATGTTAGTCGAAGTTCTTCAGAGGAAAAAACAATCCGAAACGCGACCCTACCACACCCATTTGGAGGCTGGTGTGAGCATCTACTGGCAATGGCACGCCTGCTTCCATTCCATCCGTTACGTCGCCTCTGGCCACCGGTAAAGGCCGCATTTTTTCTAGTTTCGGTTCCGAAAACGCCAAGTTTCCCGAGCAATTTGCGACACACGTGTGCACCTTTGAAACGCAGTATTTTGAATTTTGCACTCTTTTTTATGTGTTCTATTTGGTTTCAGTATTTTTATGTTGTCAAAATTTTGAGTGCAGTTGGCCTTTAAAATGTCTAGAATTGGGCTGGCCATCACCGGGAAGCCCTTGACATGGTGCTGATGATACCAATCTGTAGAATCGGTGTTCTGGCTTTCGCTGAGAACTGCTCTGTCCGCTCTGACATCCACAATTCGATCAACAGAAAGTCCAGTTAGGCCCCGATAGGATTTGCGGTAGTTTCAGTGCCACTTCCGCTCATTGGTTTAAGACTAAGCTCACAACATGCGCTCCCTTTAGATACGGCTTCATTGGGTTGCAATGGTAAACGGGCACTTCCTTCCTGCAACCAGGCAGTTTAGTAACATAGTTGATGTCCTAAACCTTTTGTTGAATAGGCCCGGCGCCTTCCCACAGCACTTACAACTTGCTCTCTTTCGAAGTGCGTAGCATAAGACATTTTTGCCCCTTGGGGCAACTGGCGCAGGCCTGTATTTTTACCATTAAAGTTTTTCACTTCCGTCTGCGCCTCGAGTATATGAGCGTCCCCAAAGAGCTGCGTATCGTACAAGCGCTGCAATAACTTGAAGGCGTGAGTGAGTGAGTGATTTTTTGATACAGAAAAAGGAAAGGAAGTAGACTGGAGATATTTTGAACTCATTTGGAGTTCACCAGCATACAACCCAGTGCGGGGAAAGGCGAGAAGGGGAATGAAAGGGGATAGGTGAGAAAAAATGGGGACAGAGAAAGAGGGAGAGGGAGAAAGAAAGAGATAAAGAGTGCGTAAGGCTGCCGTGAGGCATTCGGCTACAGCCGTTGCATGAGGTTCGTCTCCTCGAGGAAGGCCAGGACAAGTCGGAATGCTTCCCGCTCAATGCAGTTGGGGCCCGTCGGGAAAAGCAGGTCCATCAGGGTGCATAGGTCGGCAATACAGAAAGAACTCACTCAAACTCAATCACATTTTTTTTATTTACGCTGTACTCAATCAAACTCATACTCAAAAAGTTCGTCTGTTCACAAAATCACTCGTACTCACTCATCAAATACTCAGTTGTAATCGTACTCACTTGTACTCAAACTCATTTGTCCTCACGAGTATTCGTACTCAATCTGTACTCATGAGTACTCACTCTGTACTCATAAGTACTCAATCTGTACTCATGAGTACTCAATGAGTATTACTGCTCATGAGTACTACTCATGAGTACTACTCATTCTGCACTCACGAGTACTACTCATTCTGCACTCATGAGTACTACTCATTCCGCACTCATGAGTACTGAATCAGTACTCATGAGTACTCAATTTGTATTACGCACGAATAATCAACTTATCTGTACTGTTAGCTAGGTCGTAGCTCGAATGAAAGATTAAGTAAAAAAAATAAATTGTTTAATTGATTAGAAAAACACAGGTTACATATAAATCAGGACACAGGAAGAAAATGTCTGACGCGGTGCACTGTCATTGGGCGACTTACTGTGCGAAGGCAAGTACACTGTACATGTGAGAAAGCGAAACGGAACGTAAGCACTCGCGTTGCGCCTGGCGTCTCGTCTTGTTCTCAGGCCGGGTCGGGCTCGGGAGCTCGGGGCTTGTCGGTGCGGCCGTGGACGTAAACTGCGTTTTTCTGCGTGTCTTCGGGTGGCAGCTTTTGTGGTCAGTTTTCGTTTCCGGGCGCGCTGATACGTATCCTAATCGCGCTCTGAATCCGAAATGCGCCTGCCCCCAGGCACAATGAAGCGTTCGCGTAGATTGACGTCCGTTCGAATCCAGATCACTGTCCGCTTGTTCACACATGCTCGATGCTGGCGTTTGTTTTTTGTTGTTCCAGATACTAGAAACTTCGTTAAGAGGGTGTTCGTCTCCTTGAGTTTCGGTGAATTTCAAATCTGGTTGATTTTATTGTGTGTGTGCCGTGGAGTTGCCTTCGTCAGACCTGAACTTGACAGTGTTTACGGCGTTGCGCTGGTTGCGCCGCTTCCGTCGGCGATTGTGTTGGTGTAGCTCGTCGCGTGCTTGATGCATGTGAGGGCGTAGGCGTCTGGTTTGTCCGGTTGCGAGCTGCGCTAGGGATGGCATAGTTCGGCGCGTTGAGGACGTTGCTTGAATTGACGCGTGCGTTGCGTATGGTGCGGGAGCCGTTTAGCTTTTCGTTTAGTGTGCGGTAGCGGGGCGGTTTCGTAGGGTGGCATGGCTGATCGGTCAAAGTCGTTGCGGCTCTGTGCTCGCAGTCGCCGTGGTTGTTTCGGAAGTGAAACCGTTGTGGTGGGGAAGCGGGCGTAGTTCGTGCCGTCCGTTCGGTCCCACATTCCTCGGCGTCGCAAGCGTGAATTCATCGTCAGGGCATTCGATGATTCGTCTGGATCGGGTTCATTCGTTGCCGTTCTTGCCGTGTGCGTGTCGTCGCTCAAGACCTAGTCTTTTGCCCGTTGTTTCGAGAATGCTATAATCGCTATCTCTCCCATACAAGCAGGGTCCGTTTATCGCGAGTCCGCTTGCTCGCGGTTGCGTCCTCTTGTACGAAATGGTGTTTGTCGTGTGAGTCTCGATCAGAGCGCGGGTGTCGGTGATCTTGTTAATTCTGGCTCGGACATGCCGCATGCGCTGGCCGTGTCGTTGCTCGTTGACGGACCTACTTTACTTGCACGAGTGTCATGTCGTTCGTCCGCTGGACTCGGGCGGGAGCAGAGGGTGCCGGAGAGCTCGTTGTTTCCGGTAGGGTTGAGCCGCGTGCGCTGGGTCTTTTGTTGCTTGTGGCCAGGTGATTTCGCCAGTTGTAACATTCGCTGGCCAAGTCCGGATAGCACCTGCAGTGGGAGCGGAAGATGTCGCGAACAGCAGTTTCCTCCGTGTGTGCTGGCTTGGTGGCGTTCCTTGCGTTGTGCATTTCGTTCTCCGTGGTCAGCTCCACTGGTTCAAGTTGGATGTCGTTCGTCACTTCTGGTGCGTTTAGTGCGCTGTGCGTCTCGTTTTATCTAGGAAACTCCCCTATAATTGTGGTGCGGTCGTTCGCCACGTATGGTGCATTTCGGGCTCCGTGCGTCTTGCTCGCTTGTCGTGGCCATATCCACCAATCCGGATGCGATGTCGTTGGTTGCGTGGACCCGCGCCAGGACAGCACGTGCGGAAAATGTACGTACCGGCTCCGTTGCGTTCCGTGCTCTCAGCGTTCCGTTCGTGTACGTCTGTACCGGAAGAGCGGGTGCCAGAAACGTGGTGCCTCCTGGCTCGTGCGCGCTGCGTACGTTGCGCGTCTCGTTGCTCGTTGCTGGAATGACCTGCGCGTGGGCGATGTAGCTCGTGGGCGATGTAGCAGAGCAACGTGTGCTCGTGATCTCGCCAGAAATGCATTGACCTTCGATGCGTCTCCGTAATCGTGGCGATTACCTGGGAAAGGTCCGGTGAGCACGCAATCACAATTTTGCATGCGTCGGCTCGTTCATGTGTGTGCCGTCGTGCATTTTGCCTGTGCTCGGATCTCGTGCAGTCCAGGCACCGTGGAAAACGTGCGGCCGACTCTCGCCAGTTGTCTCAGAAAACTTTCTCGTTCATCACGCAGCCTTCTGCTCTCAAACAGCGCCGCTTGCAGGGTCCTCTGCCGTTTTTGTCGGAGGCAGCCTGAAGTAGCGTTGGCACATTCGTTCGTTTGGAGAGACGGCGACGTTGTTCGTTGTCCTCTAGAAGACGCAAGATGATGTCGTCCTTACGGCCAGAACCGGGTAGCCCTCGTAATCGTAGTGCGCTCATGAACTGCTGTTTCTTCGTAGAGCACAGGACGTAGCGTCAGCACTGTGTCGACCACCGCTGGCGTGGAGTGCGGCGGTGCCCATGTCTGCGTGCTGCACTCTCGTAGTCGTGGTGCGGTCCGTCCAGGTTGTTCGTCCTCCCGTGGCCTTAAATCATGATCCTGTCGACTGCAACATCTTAGCTAGGTCGTGGCTCGAATGAAAGGCTAAACAGAAAAAAATAAAATGTTTAACTAATTAGAAATACTGAGATTACATATACATCAGGACAGAGGAGCCCGAGAAGAAAACGTCTTACACGGTGCATTGTCGTAGGGCTTCCCACTGCGGGAAGGCACGTACACTGGAGAGAGCGAAACGGGACGTACGCACTCGTGTTTTGAATCGCGGGCTGAATCGCGGCTGAATCGCGGTGCAGTTGGCCAGTTGTAGAGAGGGCGCATTATGTACATGAAGCTACTTAACGGCAACACCAGTAGCTCCCATGTGTACAGCGGGGCGTGATATTAAGTTGCAATAATGAATTATCTTTATGACGGACACAGACAGACAGACTGACAGGGCAACATTGTCGCGCTCAAGTGGCCAAAGAAAGACTATCGTCTTTAAAACCATCTGGAAAGAGGCGCTGCCGCCGCTGTTCCGAATTCTGCGAACATTGTGCAACCGTACCCCTCGCAACCGCCGCCAGCCCGCAAAGTAAGAGATAAACAGAAAGACGAAAACCGGCTAGCGCGCGAAAAGCCAAAGAGGGAGGTCCCGCCGCGAAAAAGGGACAGGACGGGCGCTACGCGTCGTTGTGTCTATTTCCGTTAACAGCTAGACCAAAACCCACACGGGTCTGATCTTACTAATTTTTCTATGCGTGTGTGTGCGGTTTACCAGAGCGCCCGACACAAATTTGCTGCACCTGGCGACGCGCCGACGGTGGGCCCGTTTCGCGCCTCGGTCAGCCAGCCCGCGGCAGACGTGCCGCAACTGGCGGCACACGGCGCCGCCGAGTCAACTCTCCTTTTCCCATCGAGACGGCCGCACCAAATCATGTTTGGGACGACCGGCCCGCAAAAGACACGCAGCGACGAGTAGACCCTGGAGACGGCGCCGCTGAGTCGCCTCCCCTTTCCCATTCGTGGCTGGGCTGACGCAATCACTTCGCCTGCATTCGCCGGATTCAAACTGCGGCCAGTGATAGTCCTGATTGGAAAGATTCGAACTGCACGTGGCTGCGGCGGAACCCCGGGGGTATAAAACCAGCCCTGAAGCAGCGGCTGTGCGGCGGCATTTCATCGGAGGCACTGAGTTGAGAAGTGGTTTTGTGCGATCCATGTAACGCTCTTGCTACCTTAGTATATATTGTATATGAATGTAGCTTAAAATCACCGTCGGCTCGACAACTTCATCGCTCTCCTCTGCGCCGCGTCGATGGCGGACTGATCAGGGCAACGTCACAACATCCATGCATCTGTATTGTAAAACTGTGGCTTTTGTATCTATGTTGTACAATGCGCCCCTTATGTAACACCCCCCTGTGGGGTCTTCAAGGAAATAAAGTGAAGTGAATCGAAGAGGGGTGACTGAGCTAGAATGGCCCAGTCCCAACAGTGTGTGTGTGTGTGGGTTCGGGGGGGGGGGGGGGGCGTGGAGAGGGTATCGGTTGCAGTCGAGGGCCGCAGGGCACCCAGTTGCTGCCGGTACTTGGCAGCCGTTACAGCAGCGTAGAACTGCTCTGCCGTGCTTTGTGTACTCGAGAACAAAGTTTGTAGACGCGTTTTTCGGAGGCGTGATAGCTTGCACTGACGTCACTGTATTGCCGTGTTGATGGGTTGGTTACACAGTGGAATTCTGCAGCTGTTATCTCGAGCAACGCGGATGAAGCTGACAGCGATCGATCAAAAAGTGCGGTGACGTCGTTATGTGCAATCCACATGTTTTACGAGACGTTCCAAGATGCGAGCTTAAGCGACAATCCCGGCGTCTGGCGTTGGCGTTCATCAATTCAAAACAATTCCTTCACGAGGCCTCTCACAGTGCGAGCCTAAACTCGGCGGTATAGTTGCTAGCGAGGAGTGGTTGCCCCGCCTGTAAACAGTAGTGAAGGTTGGGGAATAACAACCACCGAAATTCACCATCACCGTCAGCGCCCTCATTACACGGTGGCATAAACGAGAAGCGGCGAATCGGGTTGCCACTCGAAAGTAGAGCCATTCGAAAGCAAAACGCTCCTCCAGCGGCAAGATGACAGAGCTCATCGACAAAATATGCGAGGCTAAACAAGGCGCCGCACGCGTTGAACTGGATATTATGATGTCTGATTCACAACTCACAAACGTGCTTAGGTGTACTCAGATATTTTATTTCCATTGCTGGGGCAAATTCCACCGCCGCGCCTGCACGCCGTAGTGCACGGTGGGACTATATGCTCACTTGTAAATGGCACTACACGAGACCATATTGCTAGCGAACCTGAGCAAAATGTTTCAAAACGGGAACCTAATAAAACCATATGGGCGCACGTACATCAGCCAAACTGTCGCTTGAATACGCACAGCGAACGTTACAAACCACGCAGTCGGTTTGACGCGAGTTACGTAAATTAACTGCGACTGTTGAAATGAGCGGTTCGGCTCACGAAACGACTACACAGCGTTACATGCGTCTACGGAAACTTCTGAAGACCGAAAAAGAGGGACTTCAGTACGCCTAGTTCGTGCGTTGTTAGCAGCCTCCACCGCCTCTCCCCTAAAAGGGAGCAATTGGATGGGAGCAAGCGCAATGAAGCCGCCACGCGTTTACAGGCCGCGTCAACAAAAATAACTGCGGCAGTCAACAAGTCCCATCAGGGAAGAGCAACTGCGGCCGCGTTTCCCGCCGGGCCCTCACCCCCTCCTTCTTCCCTCTTCACCATGACCCCTTTGCGAGTGACCGCCGAAAAACGCTTATAGCGCCAAACAGGGACCGGGAAAGGAGGGAGGTGCCGTTTTCGTTGTCTAATTTTACCATCCTTGACAGTTAAGCTGCACAGCGGCACCGCTAAATGTTTGCGACTCGTACACGCGCGTCCGGACTCGAGCTCGTGATAAAACTTGTTTGCACTACTCTACTCAGGAGTGCATATACTCATGAATACACAGTATTCATGAATGCTGTGTACTCATGAGTACTGTATACTCATGAGTACTGTGTACTCATGAGTACTGTGTACTCATGAGTACTGTGTACTCATGAGTACTCATACTCATTAGTACTCATACTCATGAATACTGTACTCACGAGTACTCATACTCATGAGTAGTGTACTCATGAGTACTGTACTCACGAGTAGTGGACTTACCCCTGTACTTACTCGTCATCGTACTCACTGTTTTTTTCTGGGTGTGTGATCACTCATCATCGTACTCACTCGTGAGTTTGAGTACAAATGAGTACAAATGAGTGTACTCACGAGTGAGTACGCCGACCTATGTGTCACCAGGCAGCCCGAGACGCTGGGGTGCAGCCCAAGCTCTGCTCGCGGGGCATCGTGCTGGCGGCAGGAGCAGAGCAGGTGCTCCAGGGTCTCTGATTCTGGGCAGTGAGCACACGTGGGCGACTACCGGCGGCCTTGTCGGTGCACGGGGGCTTCTACGTTGCAGCAATCGAACCGCGTGGGGAGGTGTATGGAGCGGGCTTCCCTTCTGATGCGGCCAGGCAGGAATCGTGGAGCTTGGCTGCTGATGACTCTGGGGTCCGGGTGTGTCATCTCCACCTCCCGCGCCAGGATGGGTTGTGCGGCGTCGAACGGTCTCAGGTCGCTGGAGGCAGAGACTCCATACGGGCGAGCAGCACCTCTGGCCAGGGTGTCAGCCACCTCATTACCAGTGATTACGACATGAGATGGCAACCAGTGCAGCCGGAGGTCACAACCGCAAGACTCCACCACGTGAAGTTTCGCCGCCAGCGACCGTTACTCGACTACCGAATAATTTCATTTGCTCCTCGTCAGTCTCACCAATTACCTTAAGTAGTGAACGTAATGCCGTCCCGTACAGGGGCTATACTGGGCTGAAACCGGTTGACTCATGCGCCACTGAACTAATATCAACAGTATGTCTGGCAACGCAGTGTACGATTCGACCTTTGTTCGTAGAACAAGGCCCATAATATACACTTCTTTAGAGAATGAACCTCCTATACATTGTTGCTTTGGAGAAGCTGAACAGAGCTGTGGCGTATTTGGACACCACATTTCTTTAGAAACGTTGTTTTCAACTCGCTCGAGAAGGCGCTACCAAGATCTGACGAGACTCGATTAGGAATTTCAAGGCTCTCGAAAATATGATAGCAGCTCGTTCACTGTTTATGGAGTCGTTTGATCACGCAGTGGAACTGCCTCTGGAAGCTTGCTTGCGGACAGACCATGGTCATAACACACTTAAACATTGACTTTGTCACCGGTAAAGTTAAAGACGTCGACAACGACTTTGCGACACGGTTGAGTAATAATAGGTACTCTGCCATGGTTGCTTTTGTTTTCTAGCTCGTTCGACCGGTACGCTGAAAAAAACTAACAGAGGAGAACAAACCTCCACTTGTTTATAGCAGCCGGGCCATTAAGACTCGCTTAGAGGGCTTGCTTGTGTCTGGTCAATGCGCAGATGACCCGACCAATGGGAAAGCTTATAAGTGTTCTCAAGTTATTTTAAGGGTGCCATGCTTTGGTCTACGGGTATACCTTTCGTTTCGTGGAATGTGCGGTACAAGACACGCTTCTTTCAAAAACCAAACCGTTGCTGTTCCTTGTTGCCGAAACTTTAACGGAATTTTTCCAAGCTGTTGTCCTTTTTCTGTTCCTTGATAAAAGTTTCCTTATCTACAGTAGAGAGCACATGTAAATCGCGGATAGTGGAAGCAATGAAACTTGCTTCTAGTTCGGTCTCTTTTGTAGCGATAGCTAGAATAGTCGTATTGTCGCCGTTTCGCTGTGGCCGGTGGCTGCACTGCCAGGCGAGCGCTTGCCTAGCAACCGCCGAAGGTGACAGCGCCGCTCGCCGCGCCACCTGGTATGACGTCAGAGAAGGAGCCGGTGAAGCCGCGTTGCAACGATAGAGGTGGGGCCGGCGTTGCATAGAAGGGGCGGATCGGTGGGTTTCTTCGCCAGACTATAGTGCCTAGAATATACTGCCTACTGTGCCGAGGGCCCTGTCTCTTCTATGGGGAGGGGTGGCGCCGTCTGCGATAGATGCCCATGGTGAACCATTGGGGGCTCTGGTTATACGGAGCGAGCTTCCGTGGTAAGATGACATGTCTTCGCCCCGCTACAAAGGGGACACCAATGGGAATGGTAATCATCATCGTCGTGCCACCGCTGTCACTCCGCCGCGGTTTTCCGTGTTGGTGCGTTTGGTTTGTTGGCTGCGTTGGCTCATTTATTGTGGTCGCGCTTTATATCGTGGGTGTTTGGTTCTGGATGTGTGCGCCTTCTTTGCCTACAGTATTGATTGATTGTAGGGTTTATTAGCGCGCCGACGCAACGCAGGCGACGCCGTAGTGGAGGGCTCCGGATTTCATTTTGACCACCTGGGGATCTCTAACGCGCGCCGAAATCTCATACACACGGGCGTTTTTGCTCGTCGCGTCCATCCCAGAGGCGGCCTCCGGGGCCAGGAACCGAACCCGCGTCCTCGTCTTTGCGTACAGTGCTTTACTTTTATGTCGATGCCATTGTGAAGCTGTTTATTGATTCGGCCGCTTGTGCCTTCAGCTCAAGATTATGGCAAGCGTCAAGAATCCCCGAAAGGAAAGCACGTGTTGTGTTCCGCTGTGCACTAGCGGGTGCTGTTGAACAAAAGAAAATATGTCGCTCTTTAAAGCTTCGACTGACCGTTCACGGTTGTCAGAGTGGGAGAAGCGGATCAAGACAGCGGACAGGAAGCTGACGCCCAATGACGTAGTACGCGAAATGCACTTTGACGATAACTGCAGTGAGCGAACGTTCGTTCAAGATAACAGTGGACGTACGTTGTGAACGAGATGCGTTGTGAACGAAAAGCCGGATGCTGTCCCTATACGGTATTCGATGGATACCCGATGCACCTCATACTGAAGGATTGTATCGAAAAGCAAGGTCGGAGACCTTTGTAAGCAGGAGCCGGTTGCGAAACGGCTCAGGGTGACAACCGAGACGCTGGACGAGGAGACGACAAAACGTGGCTGTACCTGAAGAAAACCACAGAAGCTTCGATCTTCCCGAAACCCTAGGAGAAAATTAGGCAGCACCACAACTACCGAGACTTAGTGAAGGTCGTCATCCTTTTGATTTGTGGATGAAACTCGCAACACCCCCAGCTGACACGTTAACTACGCGAGATGTGAGAACCAGGCAAACTTCTCTCATCGTTATGTTGAGAAACTGGCGCTTATCACTTGTACATGTTCAACTGCCACTGTATGGTGTAATAAACTGTTAAATGTTCTTGAATTGTATTTATTATTTATCAGCCTGGCGCGATGATTACAAAGCTGCATGCCGAGTGCTTACGTTTCAAACCCAGCGACACCGTTTAAATACATTCGGAAGCACAGTGTAACGTAGTCAAATATCAACCATATGTTCAGGCGAGAAGCAAAAGCTTATTTTATGTGGGACGGATATTGCGCCTAAAGGCTCCTTCACGCTAGCGAAATAAAGCGACGGAAAGTCCGTCGCTTTGTCGCGCGACGATCGTATTTTATGAATGGTCGGGGCCAGTTTTCGTCATGTGACAGAATTCTCGTCGATTTCGCTCGCTTTCATCGCAAGTGGGACCGGCCCTAACGGAAAGTTCTGCCGCTGCCGTCTTCTACGCAGCGCGGACACCGCCAGGGTAACTCTGCGATCTGCTTAGGCCGGGCGAACGCACACACTGCCGCACCGCAGCGCCCCAAGTGGCAGCCGGCCGCGTACATAGCTTCCGGCGCCCGTCTGCAGCCTGCCCTCAGCACACTAGCTAGTATATTCTAGGCACTATAGCCAGACAAAGAAAGTAAGCCGGAGAGACTGAAAGGAGCAGGGTTTCGTCTTGGGAGCAAAACCAAGAGGAGGCAACGAACAGAGGAGACGGAGGAAGAACAAGGCGCTCGCCTCAAGAAGTGTCGTAACCGTACAGAGAACCAAGTTAAACAATAATAGTAACCGTACCTCCCGCTACGCACACCCAGGCATAAATGAGTTAAACTCCAGCGAATTTTCGACACATTTTGGTGAGCCTGAACATAAGCTTTTACAGCTGTCTACCACACCGCGTTTTCCTCTGGAGTGTCGCAAGTGGTAACCCGCGAAACAGTGCCCGGGCGTGCGTCAGAAGCTTTCTCCACCATCGATCTGATGACAATAATTACGGGATTCATTTCAACTGTGACTCCCGACTTAAGCAGCTGGTACGGACACCTTGGCAATACGTTGTCTGATACTGTGCCTACGTCTCGTTTTCGCCGAAAGAAAGCTTTCAAGGCTACTTTCATTATGGCTGGCTCAGCGTCTTTTCTTAACGCCTGCCGTAGGCCCACAAAATCTCCTGTGAAAACTGCATCTTGAAATAGGGACGAATGCATTACGTCATACGGTGCACCAGTGCCACGCAAGGCCTGGCATTCTGTTCCTTTAACTTCCGTATCACGAAGGTGCGGGCTATTCAGGTCTTTGTTCTTCTCACCCACAAACTGGACGAGCGATAATTTGGAACCTTGCACACCGCGGCTACGTGTCCTACATTGTGACAATTATAACGTGCAATGTGATTCCTCGCATCACGACCCCCTTATCCTTTCTTAACTCCAGAGATTCCTTCTTTACGTTACGGTTGTCTCTCTTAGAATTTGCTAAATATTTTTGGCTTCATGTGGGGAAGCCCTGGAACCAGTGTGTTTTTTTTTCTGGGTTAGCAGACCGGTGTTTAGCACAATGCTCGTCTGCAAACTCCGCTTGTTTCCGTAATATTTAGACGTCTGGCTTAGCTAGAACCGATTTCTTCACCCTATTTGGGAACGTACTCCAAAACTGTTCTTGGCAATTTTCTTCAAACGTTATTAGCTTTTTATCAAACGCTCCAGCTACTTTCACAAAATTTTTATCAAGACTGTTTAACGCTAGGTTTTCCTTTTTGTTCGAGTGGAAACCAACTCTCTCAGCATCAAGTTTTGTTAAACTATTGCTCACGGTGAGGGAACGGTTCACAAGGAAGGTGACATTTTCATAAGCACGCTCAAAAAGATTTCCATGTTTGAAATAACGGTAAAATTCATATAATTACCTAGGCTCTATTGAGATTGCCTCAAAATATTAACATTGTTGTTAACTACCAGTTTGACCTGCAGAATAGTAAACACAATAGCTTCAGCAAAAATGCTCTTTAGTTCCTGTTTCCCTAGCTTTAAAACAGCCTGTTTTATTCTCCACTTATACAATACCACACCATTATTTGCGTTTTTGTGGCGCTGTGTTCAAATATACGGTCACTAAAACGTTTCAATCAAAGCCAATGATGAAACTAAGGTGAGCGCATGGCATAGTGGCCACCCATTACGACACAGACGGCCTTGACGTGAGCTGCTTAGTCGCATGCGCAATATATATTAGTGTGTATAGTAAATAAATTTTGTCTAGAGACCCCCCAGCTGACGTGAAACATCGACTGATAACGACTTTTTTCCCTCGTGCCTCTCGCAGCCCCCCCTCTCCGCTGCCGGTCATCTGTTTCGGACGTGGATAAGGATCTTGACGCCCCATTCACCATTGGCGAGTTTGCGGCAGCTCTTCACCAGTGCAAACCTCGCTCGGCCACTCATTATGGCGTGACATGGCAGAAGCTGCGTAACTTGGATGAGTCTGCACACTTCTACTGCTAAACATGATTAACGCTTACTAGGCATCCGGTGAAGTTCCGGACGAACTCAAACTGACACTGGTTCGCTCAATACCAAAGCCAAACAAAGGCCCTTCTCTGCTGCTAACCTCCGGCCTATTTCTATTACACCCAACATCTGTAAACTTATTGAACGCCTGATCAACAACCGCCCTCAGTATTATTTGGAATATGCACGCCCGTCTGTTACGCTAGGATCATGCAGAACCCAATGAGATGAATGCCGGACGCACACATTGGGGCTAGTTTCACTGCCGGCAGTGGCATTGGCGGCGTTTCGCGATCCTTCTTGAAGACGGATCTTCAGCTCGAGGATTCGTATCTCATTCTCCGCAGCTTCGTTTGCCCTCTCAGTAGCTTCTTTTGCCCTCTCGGCGGCTTCTCTATCTCTTTCGTCGGCTTCTCGCCTTTCCTCTCTTTCTCGTTCTGCAGCTTCCTTAAGCCTCTCTCTCTCAGCCACCCTCTCAGCACGCTGCTCCGCACGTTGCGTGTCGATCCACGTCCTAAGTTCCGACCCCGAGAGTCCTAGCTGCGTCCTATCTCCAATAATTTCTCCACATCCATGTTGTTAGTACACTCACGTCACGAATATGTGCTCGGCATCCAACTCAGTTCTGCGGTTGTTAATGGGCGGATCCTGGCAGGCTCGCCACTTTTCTTACGCTAGGATCGTGCAGAACCCAATGAGATGAATGCCGGACGCACAGAGGACGGAATGTATTTACAACATATTTAGCCACTCAAGGAAATGAAGGAAACTCATAAAGTAGAAATGTTCGCAAAGCGGGTTCGGTTAGCTTTCCACGGCAGTGGCTGTCGCTAGGCCCGCAAAACAGTTGCGTTGAGCATGGCTCACAGGTACGTCTTGTTGGGGCGCAGTGGTCCTCGAGGGCGAGGGTCGCAAACTTGGCCGGCCGCTTCACGGACAGATCGCCAACGAGCTGGTGTGGGACGCTCCGGGACACCTCCGCGACCAAGCACACCAGGCCCGGAAGTCGTGGCCAGGTCTTAGCACCCGGCGGTCCGAGCAGGAGCATGGAGCCGCTGACGCACCACGAACGTCAGCCTCGCAGCAGCAGAAACCCTGGCTCGAGCCGGAACGTGACGACGCGGCAGAGCCTTGCTATCACTCGTGCCCGAGCCGCACCCAGACGGAAGCTCGCCTTGGTCACCGATGGCGACGGTCTCGTAGCGGACGGCACGTCGACTGGACGTCTGACGTGGGAATTCCCAGTCCAACCGTGCCCTGTCTCGGTTGCCCTGCACTTCCCGAGTTCGCAGCGCTTGCTCGCACCACGCCCTTGTCTTCTTCTTCTCCGTGTTGTCTTTTTCCCAGCGGCCACTTGGTGTCTCCCGCGATGTGAAATCTTCTTTCACTACTTTCACTGTGCCCCCTCCGAGCCACTCATCACATCACCCCCACCTTAAGAAAGTTGTTAGGGGACCAAACAACTATTCTACTAATCCCTAGGCAGGGCAAAAAAAAGTGGCACTGATAACAATGCAATCACGTGCAGGATGCCGTCACTTACCAATAAACTACGATGAACGACGTTTCGTCACCGTCAAGTTACACACGCGCCCGCACAACACGACACTGCTGGACGCCTGTTCACTTGAGGGAAACCTTGTGTCGTCGGCTTCTCTGGTAGGGGCATGGAGTATGCCACCAGGAACAAGGTTGCGTATCCA
Organism: Haemaphysalis longicornis; assembly: GCF_048455015.1. Taxonomy (NCBI): domain Eukaryota; kingdom Metazoa; phylum Arthropoda; class Arachnida; order Ixodida; family Ixodidae; genus Haemaphysalis; species Haemaphysalis longicornis. The sequence goes on from NW_027526351.1 coordinate 610,315, forward strand.
GGTGTCGAAGTCTAGATCGTGTATCTTGCCTGCTTGCATCACCTCCTGGGTTGTCGGGAAGTTGATTACGCGTTTCCGTTGCGATAGCGGTGTGCTGCAAGCAAGTTGCAGCATTGGGAGCGTTGAGCAGAAATGCCGCAGCAACTTGCGGTTCAGGCGTTTTCGGTTGCAGACGTTGCATGATCGCACGAAACGCTTCACATCTCGCCCCAAATCCGGCCAGTAGAATTCTTCTAAAATCCGATAAGTCGTCTTCCGGATGCCGGCGTGTCGAGGCATGAGGCGCTCATGCGCGGCTCGAAGGTCTGACTCTCTGAAGGTCTGGGGCATCACTATCTGCTTGGACTCATTTCCATTTGAAAGGCGACAGACCCGATACAAGAGGTCCTCGCTTTCGAGGAAAGTGTAGTGGTGGCCTCTTGCAGAGCGAGACTCCTTTCCACCTTTCCGGTAAATAGACCTCAAAGTGGGGTCTTCGCGCTGTTCCTGGGCTAGTTTTACACGGTTGAGGTTAGGGTGCCGGAGTAGTGGCGCTCTTAAGCGTATGTCCTGCAGAGCTTCAGCGCTTGCCACGGCGGAAAACAGGTAGTGCGGTTCCGAAGGCAGCGTTCGCCCTAGGCTGCTCGTACCCGTTTCACTGTCGCCAATAACTCCATGCTCCCAGTCAAGATCTGGATCGTGAGGTTCCCTTACGCCTGGAATGTTGCCAAGAACCAGGTCGTAAAGGGGACAGGCCATGCAGGCAGCGCTAATCTCTCCTACAAAATACGGCGTCTGCACTGGGATTTTCGCCTCTGGTAGTTCCTTCGCGGTCCCGTCTAGAAGGACAACACGGCGTGTGGTCCCAGTGAGACAGTCGTCGTCGACCAGATCACGGCGGACGATGGCGGTGTTGCTCCCGGTGTCTCTGAGGACTCTAGCGACTTTACCGAGCACTCGTCCTGGAACGACTGGCAGCCCCTTTACCAGAAAAGGTGAATTCCTGTCGCTGACGTCCTTAGAGTTGGGACCACTTGCTCTCGCGTCCGACGACTGGGCTTTGTAGGACTTGGTTTTGGCGCACCTCCTTGGAGGCTCGTAAATGACACACGCAGCTACCGTGTCTTTGCCTCCCGATCCACTTCGACAGTTATCGGCACTGTGACCTGATCTGCCACACTGAGAACAGGTGGTGTTTCCTCTGGCCACAGTGGGACAGTCCTGTGCGCGGTGTCCGGGTCGATCACATAGAAAGCACTTCTGCTGTGTCCTTTTTTGGGTATCGGTTGTCCCCTTGGGATCTTCTCGCACGTCAGCAGGAAGCTTCCCTAAATTCGCAAGGTTTTGCGCCTCCAGAAAACGGTACGTGACGTCTACCAAGGCATTCAGGGTGACACATTCGCGTTCCTTGAGGAAAACGACGAGTTTGGGGTGGCAACAACTGTAAAATTGCTCCGACAGTACCAAATCGCGGAGACTTTCGTAGGTTTTAGAAATGGTCATTTCCACCCAATGGTCGAAGTAGCTCGACAGCCTGGCTGCAAACTGTTTTCCCGTTTCGCCATCTTCTGCCCGGGCTTTGCGGAACTTTTCTTGGTATCCTTGGGCAGTGAATCTGAACCGTTGCAGTAATGCCTTTTTGACTTTGCTGTAGTCCAGTGATTCCTCGGCAGTCATCCCACCAATCACGGTGAGTGCTTCTCCAGACAAGCACATACTGAGTGCAACGGCCCATTTGTCCTTGGCCCACCCCTGTCCAGCTGCCACGCGCTCGAAGCGCTGAAGATACGCGTGAAGATCATCGAGCCTTTCGTCAAATAGGGGTAGGAGCTTTTGCGGATTCATCACTGATACATTGGGGCTAGTTTCACTGTCGGCAGTGGCATTTGCGGCGTTTCGCGATCCTTTTTGAAGACGGATCTTCAGCTCGAGGATTCGTATCTCATTCTCCGCAGCTTCGTTTGCCCTCTCAGCAGCTTCTTTTGCCCTCTCGGCGGCTTCTCTAGCTCTTTCGTCGGCTTCTCGCCTTTCCTCTCTTTCTCGTTCTGCAGCTTCCTTAAGCCTCTCTCTCTCAGCCACCCTCTCAGCACGCTGCTCCGCACGTTGCGTGTCGATCCACGTCCTAAGTTCCGACCCCGAGAGTCCTAGCTGCGTCCCTATCTCCAATAATTTCTCCACATCCATGTTGTTAGTACACTCACGTCACGAATATGTGCTCGGCATCCAACTCAGTTCTGCGGTTGTTAATGGGCGGATCCTGGCAGGCTCGCCACTTTTGTTACGCTAGGATCGTGCAGAACCCAATGAGTTGAATGCCGGACGCACAGAGGACGGAATGTATTTACAACATATTTAGCCACTCAAGGAAATGAAGGAAACTCAAAAAGTAGAAATGTTCGCAAAGCGGGTTCGGTTAGCTTTCCACGGCAGTGGCTGTCGCTAGGCCCGCAAAACAGTTGCGTTGAGCACGGCTCACAGGTACGTCTTGTTGGGGCGCAGTGGTCGTCGAGGGCGAGGGTCGCAAACTTGGCCGGCCGCTTCATGGACAGATCGCCAACGAGCTGGTGTGGGACGCTCCGGAACACCTCCGCGACCAAGCACACCAGGCCCGGAAGTCGTGGCCAGGTCTTAGCAACCCGGCGGGCCGAGAAGGAGCATGGAGCCGCTGACGCACCACGAACGTCAGCCTCGCAGCAGCAGAAGGCCTGGCTCGAGCCGGAACGTGACGACGCGGCAGAGTCTTGCTATCACTCGTGCCCAAGCCGCACCCAGACGGAAGCTCGCCTTGGTCACCGATGGCGATGGTCTCGTAGCGGACGGCACGTCGACAGGACGTCTGACGTGGGAATTCCCAGTCCAACCGTGCCCTGTCTCGGTTGCCCTGCACTTCCCGGGTTCGCAGCGCTTGCTCGCACCACGCCCTCGTCTTCTTCTTGTCCGTGGTGTCTTTTTCCCAGCGGCCACTTGGTGTCTCCCGCGATGTGAAATCGTCTTTCACTACTTTCACCGTGCCCCCTCCGAGTCACTCATCACACCGTGGTTCCATCCGTCCCAGACTGGCTTCCGTTCTCACCTCGGTACTCACGATTGCCTTTGGTACTCACCAGCTCGGGAACCGTACGTCACGAGCTGGTTATCAAGATTATGTCATCACTTTTAACGTGCGAAAAGCCTTTGACAATGTTATTCAGGCAGCGATCCTGGAAGAGCTCGCTATAGGCTTTCCAACCCAAAGGACCCAAAGCTGGATTCGGATTTTTTTAGAAAATCGACCGATTCAGCTCCACAGCAGGCATTCAGGATGGAGACCCAGGACCTTTTATCCAGCTACGGGCGTTCCACAGGGTTCTGTACTTGGACCCATCCTTTTCAATTTGGCCATGGCACGCGTCGCCCGCAACCTAGAACGGGACACTGCAGCTCGTTATGCCATCTATGCTGACGACCTCACAGTTGAGGCCACCGACTACGACAACACGGAGGACAGGGCAACAGAATTGCAGACGGCGATGATCAGCCTTTCTATTACTCTTCCAACTCTCGGCCTTGAGTTGTCACCCGAGAAGATCAAATTTCTCCTGGTCCACGGTCAGCACCAACCACCCACTTGTTGTGCATCATACAATTTACATCGGCGACACATCCATTTCCTCCCACTGTGGTCAAATTCGCTTGCTCGGCATCCCCCTTGCCAGCCAAAACAGCGCTCAACAGTGGATAAGACAGCTGCGGAAAAATTGGAAGCCAGTGCTCCACATAATCTCTCGCCTCCTAAATAAATTTGGCGGTGCTCACCAATCGGCGTGCCTCACCCTCTGTCGGGCGGTAGCGGTCGGTCGTCTCACTTGTGGCGCTCCGTCCTACAGCCTATCCTCGACTCATACGAAACATTTAGGGGTCCTTAATCGGGCCATGCTCCGCACCATCACTGGACTTCCCAGGCATACCCGCATCGATGCTCTTGAACGGGCTGCTCCTATGCCTCCCATGGAAGAGCTCCTCACGGAAACTCTCTGACAACATGCTCGGAGGCAGACATTAACGCCACAGGGGGCTGCACTCTCCGCCTGGGACTTGCGCATTCTTCCGACTCTTCCCTCGGCCTCACCACCGCCACCCCCTTGGTCACTCCCGCCTGTCACAGTGGCCCATGAGCGAACTCGTATCCACCGTACCCGACCAGTTGCCCGTGAAAAAGCCCTTCAGTGCGTCCTTGCGACAAAATTGCCAGGTGAAGTTGACATTGGGCCGTCCATGTCCGGCCAGCCAGCTCGGCCGGACATGGACGGCTCTGTCACTGGGCTAGGACAGCATTCGTCTCCCTTGGAAGCAGAACTTCAGAGCATCCTCAGCGCATTGGATCACTTGACCTACAGTATTGCAACGTCGCCCCCTGCACGTTTTCGGATCCTCACTAACTCCCAGGCACTTCAAGAACTCCACAAGCCTTTCAGTGATCCCCCTACTGTGCACGAAATCCAACACGTGATCGACATTCTCTCTCGCAATGGGACCACTGCCCGGTTTGCCATGGGTTCCGGGTTACACGGGCTCGGATGGGGGCAACCAGACTGCACACGATGCACAAGGGAGTGTCTTACTAGTACTCCTCCGCTGGACGACAACGCGTCACGCCCCTCTCCTGACCCTCGGCTTCTACTTGAGCGCCCACGCCATGCTCGGAAGGCACGCCTTGCGTTCGTTACTCCCGCTCGCTACCTGGCTCTGGCTCCTCAGATGCCTCGCTCTGCGGAAATATGCAACAAAACTATTGCTAACGCAGCCCTCACACCCCACATCATGAGACAATGAATTCACACGGCAAGATCTCCACCTCCTTACTGCCGCTGCTGTCAAACGTCAGTGTTTGCCACCCTCATCCACTTAATATTGCACTGCGCCGCATTTTCCTTCTACCGCCAATACTCGTCAACGCTTTGCCACGTGGTTCCACTCAAGACGCCTTTCTCACAGCCCTCGCGGTGTTCCGCCTAGAGACTGGTTTCTCGAGATTAGTGTAAACCGGGCCTAAACTGCACTCACATGATCCCAATAACCGATGCGCCACCAGGGGGCTGAGCTGTTCAGGTACAGTTCACATGGGCCCTGTATTTTCTCAATTTTTGTGGCGGTAATTCCATGACCACCTTGGAAAAAATCACTGCATTGAGTGTCTCCAGGCATCCGCTACCTGAGGACACCAAATTTTGGAAGATAGGAACTCTGGCTGGCCTTCTTCGGCCGACTTTTTCATCTCAAGCGGCACAGCCCAGGTAACTATACTTCGAACATCGGCGCACCGAGGAACGGCGGCGAAGGCCGCCTCCCCGCCTAGACTCACGGGTGACCATCCCCCGAGCACCGGAGTCGCAAAATGGAGGGCGTGGAAGTGGAAGGTGAACCCATCTCGCCTGAAGAAATTACGGAGGAGGCAGGCTGTCTCACAAGCCATCGTCCATCGTCGACGTGGCGCTCGCGCCATCGCTTACATGAACCTGACCCCTCGTTGGCCAAACGCTGGCAGCGCCCGGTCAACGAACCAGAGGCCACGTGCACAACAGCAACTGCGCAGGCAACGGCGAACACCTCGCCAACCGCACCTGCCCAAGGAAGACATAAAGATCGTGCTGCGGCCGAGAGAGGGCCTGGACGTGACGAAGATCAGCCTCGCTGGTGTTCGCGACTGCGTGTTAAACGCGACCGGCCTCGCATGGGAGGAAGCGGAAGAAGACGTCCTCCGCCTCCACACCACCAAGAACATAATCGTAGTGAGTAACCCCAGCATGGAGCGGGCAGAGAAGTACAATGCAATCAAAATGCTCCGCATCGGACAGAAGACCCATGAGGTGTCCGCGTACGTGGCACCGCCGAAGGACACCGCCAAAGGGGTGATACGCAACATCCCTGAATATGACAGCGCCGAAGCCACAAAGAGTCTCGTGTACAAGAAAAATCCTACAATTCTGAAAGCAAGGAAGATGGGCCGGACCAACTCGGTCATTATCATTTTCGAAGGCGACAGAGTACCCCACTCCATCTATTATCGCGAAGCGTAGTACAGATGCTTCCTGCACAAGAAGCAGAATGAGGTATGCGACGCATGCGGCAGAGTGGGACACCGGTGTGATGTGTGCCCCATACCAGACAGCAAGGTATTCAAAAACTGTGGCAGTAAAAACCCACCAGAAAACCATTCGTGCGAGACAAAATGCGCTCTGTGTGGACTGGATCCCCCCACCGGCGACAAAAAATCCCGGCAACGATTTTGTACTCCCTACTTGATTAAAAAACGACAATGGGAGAAGAAACAAAGGCAAGAGGAAAACGAAAAGGGAAAACACTGTAGCCGATGTGGGGACACATCGTCCATACTCAAGCACAGCGAGAAGCAGGACAAGGAAGGCGATCGGCGTGATCGTTCCAGCTCCTTCCCGCGTCTCCCTCTTCACAAGTGGCAGAGCAGGAAGGACTCAACCCGCGCATCTGGTGTCCAAGGTGATTCCACCGGGAGACAGTACCGGTCGAGATCGAAGTCTCGACGCCGAAGCCCCAGTGCCGCGGGCCGCCAGGACTCGAGGCATCGATCAAGGTCCACGTCTCGCAGCGGAAACCTTCCGCCGAGTGGAAACCCACAAAGCAAGGTCAGCTGGGCTAGCGGGGGCTCCCGCAGCGCAGCTCCGCGGACGAACACGGAAGACGGAGGTAGCAAAGCTAGCTCGGCAGAAGTAGAATCAGAAATCACTAAAATCAAACAGATGCTGGAGATTGTACTTAGCGAAAATAAGGCCCTTAAAGCAGAAATTGCGAAACTCAAGGGCGCAAACGGTAATCTACTGGACACACAGAAGAATTCAGGCGCATCCCATCGCAGCCTCGCGGCAGCGAGCATTATACAGCATGAATCTCCTAAAACACTGGTGGAAAAAGAGCCGCTGCAAATCCCCTTATTAGAGGTTTCGTCTAGTGACGAGATGGACGAGTCGACACCAGAGTCGCCTGAGTCCCCCCCTCTCTGAAGCGCAGGGCGACTAACAAAGAACAAGGCCTCTCGAGAAGCCCCGAGGTATCCGGGGCAAGTGTATGGGGAAATCAAGAAATGATTAACCAATTTAGGAAAGACTGAGTGGGACGCTAAGCAAAAAATTCGAAGCCATGCTGGCAAAATTCGCCAAGAGCATTGGCGCCGAAATCGATGCCCTGAACACGAGGGTGACATTACTTGAAACCGCCACCCCGCGCCTTAGCGTGGGAGGAGGAGGGGGTGCGGGCCCAATAAAACCTACCAAACCCTACTCCAGACCCACTTCAACGGAAAGTGCTAGAGCCACCCTCGAAAACGCTCAGCAAATGAACTATGGCGCGGAATAAGACAAACACGCTTGTCGTTTGGCAGTGGAACTGTCCGGGCTTCCAGCGCAAAAGGGGTAACGTAGAGCAATTTGTTGAAACCAAAAATCGAGATGATACGCCGGATGATATTTGTCTCCAGGAGTCGGGCGGCCCAGCAAAATTATCAGGCTATAAGTCCTACTGTGAGCTGGAGAATGACGCCTCGGATGATGAACCAAAAAAGAAATCGATTGTGCCGACCCTCGTCAAGCGTAACTTGCCGGCCATACGTCGCGACATTGATGACAGCACAACGTCCGCGGATCCCGTACTTGCAGAAATAATACCAGACAGAAAACACAAGGTTGTAAGTATCTTCATACTTATTATATACAGCTCCCCTCGTAAAAACCACAGATTTGTAAAGCTGTTTCGCAAAATAGTAGCAATTGCCAAAGGAAACACATTGGAAATCGTAGGAGACTTCAATGCCCATCATCTTGCGTGGGGACACAAGTGAGAAACGATAAAGGGAAGGAACCTCTGACTTGCCGCGCAGCAGGAGGGCCTTACCCTGATGACAGACCCCGCACACCCTACGCGGTTAGGAAACAGTGTAAGTGCAGACACATCACCGGGCCTCACATTCACGAAAGGTACCGGAACAGACGCCACATGGCTAAATGAACATGAAAACGTAGGCAGCGACCACTTCATAATTGCGACAACATTCGACGCAGGGATCGCAGAACACAAAGGGGGAGACGACTCAAAATTATCGACTGGGATACTTTCCGTCAGATCAGAACAGCCGAACTTGACCCAACCGACAACGCCAGCACCCAACAGAGGGACATTGAAGATATCTTGTAATGGACAGCACAGCTACGTAGTAACGTACCGCAAGAAACTAAAAGCATACCAGAGGAGGCAAACCTCAGTCAGAGAGAGAGAATAAACTTTCTGTATTGAGAAAAAAAAATTAAAATGGAGTCTTCGGGGTGGTTTCCCTAGTCCAGGACGCCTTGAGCTCGGGCCGCGTCCACAGCCCTCTCGACCAGCTGACGCTGATCCTCGAGGGTGGAGCTGGCCAAGGCTCTCTCCCAAAGCTCATGGGTGGGATAGGGATTGGGGCGGGGAAGCGGAGCTTGGTCGCAGCCACCTACAATATGATAGAGTGTCTCGGGGGCCTCGAAGAAGCGGCACTGCGGGGGGAAACAGGTAGGGGCCAAAATGTGACTTCTGGTGGGGTGGGGGAAAGTATTCGTTTGAAGGGCACGTAGGAGTCGCTCCAGATCTCTGGGGAGTTTGTGCGCTGGGTAGTAATGCTGTCGCTCTACCTGAGCGCATGCCCCCTATGGTCACGTACCAAGAAATCACGCTACACTACCGACTAGAGAAACCTCAGTGAGACCGATTCTAGGCTACTGCACATGTGGGAGGCCAAGCAAAGCCTACAAAGGTGACTAAAATGACAAACGTTATATCGTAATTTACGCAGACGTCTGACAGCCCTGAACCGGCAGATTTATGACTATGCAAACCAACTAACACGGCAAATTTGGTACAGTACATGTGACAGCATGAACCCCAGATTGGCTTCGCAAAAACTTGGAGCATTCTTCGCTGGCTTATTGACCTGGAAAATACCAAGAACACTCAAAAGCACAAAATGAGCATCTTTCTGCACCCATTCGAAGGCTCGGACGATGACCTAATAGAAACACTTGGTGATAGATATATAGGGATGAACGCCAAAGAGGAGCTTAAAACATACACGGGCAAGGAGAATGACTTCATGGACCGTCCCATCACGCTGGGGGAAGTACGAGGTGCCATTCAAGACCTCCGCACCAGATCTTCCCTAGCCCCAGACGGCATAACGACCAAGATGCTGTGCAACCTAGACGACGCCTCTGTCGGGGCCTTGCCCCGGTACATGAGCGTCTGCTGGGAACGAGGTCAAATTCCGCGGCAGTGGAAAACATCCAAGGTGGTGATGATACCGAAGCGCGGTAAAAAGTTGCAGATAGACACCCTCAGACCCCATATCACTTACGTCATGCGTAGGTAAACTAATGGAGCATGTCATATTGAAAATGCTTAATAGATACGCAGAAGAGGAAGGGCTTTTTCCCGCAACAATGATAGGTTTTCGCCCAAAATTTTCAACGCAAGACGTCATGCTCAGGCTTAAGCACAATATCATTGACGGCGATAATTGTTCCCCTTTAGATACTAGGGCAATTGTGGGGCTCGACCTGACCAAGGCGTTGGACAACGTAAAACACTCGGCTATATTAGAGAATGTCATGAGCAACCTCCCGAAGGGGTATGTGTCAAAACCCCCGAAGGGGCATGTGCCCAATAGACTGGCGTGAAATGTGCCAGCGTTGAAGTGAATTTAGAGACGTGAGTAAGAAGAGGAAAAGGAGGCAAGCGCTGGGAGAAGGAAGAAGAGAAGAAGACCAGGCGACGCTCCTGGAACCAACCCCAGCGGGATCGGGGCCGGACGACGCCTCAGGCCTACCGACCGGAGTTCCAGGCGACGATCCTGGAGGGAGACCCCGCGGCAGCACACCGTCGGCGGCTCCAGGCTACCAACTAAGATACAGGCGGGGACGTTCGGGCTACGCTGCGACACATCACAACTAGGGCTACGCTCCCTTGGCGGTTGGCAGCGTCGGCTGAACCCACTTCGTGCAAGCACTACGAGACATGACTGTCGGTTGTCTGGGCCCACACGCCAGATAGGAAGACATCACCCGTAACGTGAGCGACACAATACCTAGACCTTTGTGCAAACTCAAACCGTGAGAACACTTCTGTGACTGTTTACTGTTACTTTATGTGTGCTGCGAAATACCGTCCTCGTCAATTAAACGTTTTTCTGTGTATCCTGTCTACTTGGTGAATTGGCGTGACAATTTTGGCGAGCCTGCCAGGATCCATCCATTTTCATTGTCACTGTCAATTCAGCCAGGTGGATCATGGACCCAGAAAAACTGGTAGCCCTTACTGAGGCACTAGGATTGACAAAGGAGGAGGCGTTGGCAATGTCTGAAAGAGCAGCACGGGAGAAGCAGAAGAGAGATGAACGAAGACGGCAGAAGGAAAAGACAGAGCGGAAAATACAAGAACTTAAGGTGCAGCTTGCTGAATACGCTTCGCAAGGACCAGTAATAGAGAGAAGCGAGAGGACAGGCTCTATGTCTCCCCGAGCCATAAAGACCAGTCCTATGACTTTGATGTCACCATTCGACGAGAGCCGGGACAATATAGACGAGTACCTTCAACGATTCGAAAGAATGGCCACATGCCAGTGCTGGGAAAGGTCAGAATGGGCTAAAATGTTGAGCTTGCTGTTGGAAGGAGAGGCATTGAGTGTCCTCGAGCCACTGCCAGCGTCAGACTCTAATGACTATGACATAGTGAAGATTGCTCTCCTCCAAAGGTTTCGCCTAAGTGCAGAAGAGTTCAGACAAAAGTTCAGAAAGTGCAAGCTAGAAGATACGGAGACAGCCCAACAATTTGCTGCCCGGCTTAGCAACTACTTCGACAGATGGATGGAGCTCTCTGGCACAGAAAGGACCTACGAGGCAATCCAAAATAGGATCATCGTGGAGCAATTTCAGGATTGTTGTAATGCCGATTTAGTGGAGTTTGTAGAAGGTAGGCGACTTCAGTCTCTCGACGACCTGGCCGAGTCGACAGACGCATACATCGAAATGCAGGGCTTGGGAAATTTGGGTGAAATGAAAGTCAAGCCAGACAAGAAGCTGGAACTAATTGCAAACAGTCCAGAAACAAGAGATTGTCCTACAGGTTCCCACCTTCCTAGACAATGTTTCTCATTTCATGGCGTTGGGCATTTGCCAGAAGATTGTCGCACTAATAATGTAGGTGGCGAAGCAGACGTTATCTGCAGCGTTTGCTACAAGACGGGACACAGGAATGAAGACTGCAGTTTTAGCTCGAAAGAAAAGGCGGGGAATAATGTGTGTACGCAGATTCAACCAGCAGGTGAGCAGCCGAATTACGAGGGAAGCGAAGAAGATAAGGCTGAAGTAAGAGTTGTGTGTTCAACGATTGAGCAACTGGAGGAGGAAAAGTCGATGCTCCGGATTCCATCCATCCGACGATTAGCAATAACTCCTTGTGAATTGAAAGAATGGCAAAAGCAAGATCCATCTCTACGGGGCTGCTATCACAAAGTAGGAACTCTGTGTAGACGGAATCGTACAGGGTACGAGTTCATAATCGTAAATACACTGCTGTACAGAAGGTGCCATTTCAATTCTGGTAGAGAAGCCATGCAGCTGGTCGTACCTCAAGAGCTACGAGATGCAATTTTGGCAAGAACGCATCAAAACGTGGTGGCGGAGCACCGACGAGTAAATGAAACCCTGAGGAGAATCACCGAAGAGTTCTTTTGGCCTAACATGCAGAGTGACACAAGGCGCTATGTGAAATCCTGCCAAGTTTGCAGGCCAGCTTTACATAAGAGCAATCCGGCCCTTAATGAAGAGCCAAATATTATACCACTCTTCAAAAAAAAGATTGCAGAAACTGTTCAACGGCAACGGGTTAACGAAGGACGAGAGGTGTTCCCCAGAAGACCATCCAACTACAGCCGGTGTTACAGTAGTGGAGGATGCACACCGCAAAGGACACAAACTAGGATATGGACATGGACAAACTAGGAATAGGCCGGAGGTCGTATGAATACGTCAGGAACTTCCTTACGGATCGAACGGCTACACTTACCATAGGGGGGCTCCAATCGGCCACTTTGGAGTTCGGGAGCAGAGGTACGCCACAGGGGTCTGTCCTCTCGCCCTTCCTTTTGAACGCGGACATGATGGGTCTTCCAGAAATCCTAAACGACATATAGGGGCTATATCACAGCCTGTACGCCGATGATGTCACGCTCTGGGTGGCCGGGGGTAGCGACGGGCATGTACAGTACAATCTACAACGGGCGATTGAGGCTGTAGTAGGGGTATATAGGACCGAGAGGCTTGAGTTGCTCCCCACAAAAATCGGAGCTGCTCATATACAGTCCGACCAGCAGAGGGCGCAAGATCGACTCGACCACTCGAAACATTCACCTTTTTGCAGGTGGTACTCAGCGTATCCCTACAGTTCAGAGTGTCAGGGTTCTGGGCCTCAGAATTCAGGCCAATGGGCGCAACATAGAAACCATACGCGCGGTGGAAAAAAGCGTCCATCAAATAATTCGGCTCATCTCGCGCATCGCAAACAGGCACCACAGAATGAAAGAGCATAACCTAATAATATTGGGACAGGCTTTTGTTTTAAGTGCGATCATATAAGTAACCCCTTACCTGACCCTAAAGCGGGATTAGGAGAACACAATAAATGCTAGATAAGGAGAGCGCACAAACAAGCCCTGTGCATACCTGTAACTGCATCGAACGCGCGCTTTGAAGCGCTCGGCCTCCATTGCAGCCTTAGTGAGCTCATAGAAGGTCAGCTCTAAAAGTCCGACAGGGAGGAAAATACTATATTCTGTCAACATAAACCACAGAGGAGCGCAAGGCGCGAAAGTCGAAATACAAGCGGAGATAGGGACCCACATACATATCCCTCCACTCCCTAAGAACATGCATCCGGTACATAACGAGGAGCGACGACAGGCCAGAGCCAGGGCTCTGCACAAAAGATACGCGAAATCCGAGGACGTTGTTTACGTGGACGCCACCGAATATACCAGTCGCGACGCTATGGCCTTAGCGGTAGTGAATCGACAGGGCGATTGCATCGCCTCCGTCTCGGTCTATACGACGGACCCGGAGGTTGGCGAGGCGGTGGGCATTGTCCTGGCAATGGTCGGGTCCTCCAAGACCAAAGTTGTAGTAAGCGACTCCAAGTCGGCCATACTAAACTACGCGAGGGGCGCCATCTCACCCGAGGCGTTTCGTATTTTAAAATCCGGCTTGACTATGGAGCGAGACGGCAAAATACAACTCATATGGGCACCGGCCCACTCTGGCCTGGCCGGGAATGAGTGTGCGCATGACGCGGCTCGAGGTTTCATTTACCGAGCCGATGTCGAAACTCCTGACACAGACGCGCACTCGATACGATGGTCAGGAAGGCACAGACTGGTGTTCTACAGAGACATAGTTGACCATTATAAAGTGAAAAGGGCCAAATACCCAGCCCCAGAGAAGACACTGAGCAAATGGCAGCCAGTAGCGTGGCGAACGCTGCAGACAGATTGTTTCCATAATCCAGTGGCTTACAGCTGATTTTATCCAGGGCTCTATTCAGATAAATGCAAGGCGTGCGGTGACAGGGCTGACCTACATCACATGGTATGGACTTGCCCTCTCCGTAGAAATGACCCGCAAAGGAGTAAGGCAGGGCAGCGTACACTCAGCATGAGTTCGAAGGAGCAGTGGGAGACCGCGCTAATCAGCTCCTACCCGGGTATCCAGACCCGGCTCGTCCAGGTGACACTACCACCGCCAGGGACCAAGGACTCCTGACCGACGGCTAAGCGACAAATCTGGGCAAATAAAAAGTTGTTCAATCCAATCCAATCCCAATAACCCTAGCCTGGTTCTGCTGACGGCAGTGACCTCTTCTATGGCGTTCAAGAACCCACCATTTTTGCTACTCGGCTACTCCTCCTTGCCTCTTCCCCTCTTCCCTTATTTTGGCCGCATGGTCTTCCCTTTGAAAAGGATTACAACAACAACAATCTAGCGGCCCGCGCGCGTTCACTATCTGTACCCGCGGCTGGCCGCTCCAGCACCTACCCCCCCTCTAGCTGTGCGGGCGACAAGGCTTTCGCAGCAGCAGTTCGCGGCCGTCACTTGCCCCCCTCTCCCCGTGGGGCCAAGTGGACGGCCCAGTGCAGCACAGCTATAGTTGTTAGCGATTGTACAGCCATGCTAGGTGTAGTTATTTCCGTAGCTATAGCGGCTATTGTTGCTGCATGATTTGGCTCGATCTGCGAACTGTGCCTCTCGCGTTCCACAAGCTCAGCTCGTCGCAACGCAACTCTAAGTCCACGCAGAAGACAGCTGCCCACCCTCAAGTCATGTTTCTTTCTCTCTAGCAGGCTGTGAGTTCACAAACGATTCACTAACAACCAGTTCAGTTTCGTTCGCACGGTTTGCGAGTGAATGCGGTTTAAGTCGGATTTACGCAATGCTCCGGCGTGTTTAATCCAGTGACCATTGTCGATGCATCTAACGGTGCCATACCTACGAGATATAAATAGCGATGTGCAAGTTCACATCAATGCACAAAACACATTCAACTGCTCCTGCTAATGCACATTTTACTTTAGTGTTTTAACGATTTCTATGAAAGAGGGATCAACCACATGTTTTTATTCTAATACTCTCTCACTCCTTTGTATCTCAAATTGTAACAGGAAGTCCGCGGATCTCGAAGCTTATAATAAATGAAAATGGTGATGATGATGATAAAATGCTAGATAATCTATTTTGCTGCAGTGTTTTTTACAACAGATTGGTCAGTTGCACGTTTGACCACTGATGAACCCACGTGTCAAAGGCGCTTCACATTTAGAAGGCATCTAATGTAACCTTGAACTACACGAAGAGTCTCTACGGTTGCCTATATTGAACCTCGCTTTTCAGAATTCTCGCCATAGACTTAGGTGTTATCGTGCTCCTGTGTAACGGAATGTCACAGCCGGCATGGCGATAAACCCGCCGTACTACACCATGTAATCTTTGGCTCACAAAAAGCCGTAACCTACAGGTGGGAGCTTGGATGCAACTAAAAGAACGGGCGTTGGCATGCGCTTGACTTTCAAACTGGAAGGCAATAATCGCATTGAAGGAGTGCTTTTTGTTCTTTCAAATGTACGGACAACTTACAAAGTGTTTACTGAGATGAGAGCCTTGACTTTTGTTCCCTGACGTCAGTGCCTCACATGTAGCAGCCGGAGAATGATCGTTTCGCTGTGACACGGACATTTTATAGAAAGCAAACGTAGTGACACTGCAGAGTTGCTTTACCTCGAATTTTACTTCTGACCTTAGTACAAATCTACTCTTTGTATACGTTTAGGTCGTCGGCGTAAAAAAAAGTATACGTTTTATGGGCAATGTTTTGCTGGTACGAGGCATATACGGCTGCGTGTACACAACATTTTCGCCCTTTCGGCATTTGCACAGCGGCTAGTGTTAGTACCATGCATGAGGCAGTTTTCAATTACAAAATGTTGAAGATATCTTTTATCCATGACCCAGAACAGGTTCTTTATGGCGCTCAATAATTATTAGCTTCAAAAGGAACCACTCTAGAAGTTCCTGCCTGTGGTTTGGCATCGTTGGGATATACGTTTGTGTTTTCTAGCAAACGTATATATACGTTTGCACTTTTCGGAATAAATGTGAATTTCAACTTGAAGAAGCACAACTCCCCACATTTGTCCGCAGAAAGTATTTAATCGAGTATTGGGAGAAAATCTCCCGACATTAAGGTGGTGTCAGCATTTAGTTTTGATTTGTGTCACCGTATATAATATTTCGCATTATAATGACCTTCTCATCCTTGTTGCTTAACAAATACGGTTTGTTTGTCCACAGTATAGCTTCTGAATAAGATCGCGTTTGTTTTCATACAACTAAAGCCTGTGGTTCAGTTTTTATCAGATCACCATTAACCAGAAAGGCTTCAAACACGATACCACTGCGGCGAAACAGCGCTCGATGAGTGAGCTCTGCTAGGGTGCGTAACACCATTATACACGCCCTAAGTAAGTTAAGGACCGAATTTTTGTAAGTTGTAAGGTGCAGTAACGTGTAGATTGCGTAGTTGTGATGGTAACTTTGAATATTAGTATATCATTGGCCCTTGACGTTAGTAATTAACACCGAGAAGACGACTGTTCACTTGCAATTCCAGGGCTCCCCTATTGTTTCAGACAATTATTCTGATTAACGATAAAAAGGCAGTTCAGATCTGTACCAGACATATAGATTTACGATCAAATAGGTTAGAAGCGGACCATATACTGCGTTGCGAATTACCTACAGACACATTTTCGGCAATAGCTCTATGCAGACATATCTTGATTTCAAGAAGCACTGTGACATTTCGGTTTGTCTTCTACCGTACGGGAAATCCTTGACATCATTAACTAACTAGACAGGGGTGTATATATCTATATTTTAAGAGTTTTGTGAAATAGGGCTCCGATCTAACTTATCCAGACCACCCGCGTTATAAAACTTTGCTCGGATTGATGATGAATAAAGCCCTTCACTGTTCGTTGTAAGCATCAACCCTTAAGAAAAAACTTGCACAATGCAAAGTACGCGGTATCCTTGTGAACATGATTTCAAGCAAGTTATATTTGTTCTGTGAAATGTATTTTCAAGCACCACAACAAAAGTTCTGCGAACAAACTTACAAGTGTGCTTGAAAATAGTCCAAGGGTGTATAGTAAAAACATTTCTTCTACATTTGACTCACGATGAAATTCAGCTCTTTCGCAACTATTTCAAAACATTGGTCTCTGCAAAAAATAAACACATGCTTCTTACTTCCCACTCTACCTTAAAGGCAAGGATTCCACACTTTACCGGTATAATGTAACAAAGATAAAACAACAAACCACTTCGTAATGTGTCTTTACCCTGTTCAATGCTGCAAAGGAACACAAACTGCTCGCTTAAGTGAACTGATAAATTATGTGTAATTTCGCTGTTTGAAAGAACTAAACCAAGTACATGCTTTGCTTCGTGAGTGAAACAACAAGCAAATGCACTCTTGCGCCTAAATAACCACTAAATTTATCCAGAGTTAAGGGGTTCTTGTCAACGCGTAAATGTGGGCTAGTTGGTTGGAACTGTGAAACATGGTTAAGTAGCGCGGTAAAGACGTGACAAAAGTAGAGACCACACAGGAGTTGCGTTGTACACCAGCTGACTCTACAGTTCGCAATACTACAGTTAGTAATACCATTGCTACTTGATTTCTATGCGCGGGAAAGATCACAAGGTAGCGAAAATGAATCGGGAGCCCTCTACAAAGGTGCTCCTCATGCCCTGCGGAGATGTGGGCCGTTATGTCCTTAATTCAACCAATTATTACTATTTTCGGTTGCAGTTCTATTACATATCATACCAATGTTGTAGTTCTGCCGTCATTAATAATAGTTATTCATCCTAAACACTTGTGGACGATCAAGGATCTGCCGTTTCTATTGAAATTAAAATTGCGGGCGACTCTGCATCACTCACAGAAAGGCATCACCATACTTATCAAGGTCTTTCGTCGGAACCATTGCTCACGTGCGAAATGCAAATACTGGTTGGAGAGAAGATACAGGCTGAGAAGAAGAAATACGGGACATTCTCACCTCGCCGCAATATTCCCTGAAGCACATTCACTATCGCTATGCGTGCTTGAGTGCACGGTAGCCGTGTGGAAGGGATCAAGTAGAAAGAAAGAATTGTTTTTTCTTCGGTATAGTTTCGGCGTGGCACAACGTGCGGGACGTGTGCACGCAATAACTGCGTGGCAGGAATAGGAAGAAAACATCACTTACAAGAAATAGTACTAAGAACATGGCCGGGAATCTGGTCGCCACTGCCGTTCTGCACACACTGTGGATGATTGGTACGGCAACCCCGAGTGTAGGGTTAGCATCGAGCCGACCCTGCAGCTCACCCAATCCTGGTGGTTTTGCGAAGTCCTGTCGTCGGAAATAAAACAGCAATCGACTGAAACTATACAAACACGAGACACCGGCTTCATTGTTCGGCATAATGTGAAACTTTACAGTGCACAAGACTGCCTAACACCGTTCACAGACATTTTATTGCACCGGCATGGTAAACCTTAAGATAAACACCCTGCGCCCTCGTTTTCAGCTTGGGTGCTAAACCATTTAAGCAGGGAGTGGGCACTGAGTTCTGACCGTAATTTTTCGGCATAGTATTCAACTCAGGATTGATTTTTTTTTATTTTTACGACAATTGTTATAGGAAAATGCAGTTAAACACAGTTAAAAAGTCAGTTTTGCAACACTGTACTCAGAATAAAATCAGTAGATGCACCGTTTCTGTTCTTTTGTGCCCAGAAGTTGGGGACATGAAATCGCAACATTTTTCTGGGCGCTGCGATTGGTGCGAAGTGCATGTGAAGCTATAAAACCCAGCACATGCGCACATGAGTCTTGTGGAACGTAAAAGCGGCTCTCGTGGCAGCAGTTAGAAGAATGGGCATCCAGGGACACTCGAAAGGCACAGAGATCGGGAACAGCTCGAATGGGTGCGACAAGAGGTGGGGACCCAAAACGTCGTCACCCAAAAAAAGGAGGTAGGCTGTTCCATTGGTGAACGCCTATTACGGGGCTCAGACCTACGCAGTGTAGGCACAGTGTTGCGTAAATAGCGCCCGGCAATTTTTGGCTGGAATATCATTAGGTTTCTTGAGCTATAGCCTCTGCGGAGCGCGCTTGGCGCGCATTCCGTTTCGGTTACTTTTCAAGAATAATCAGGGGACTTAATTTCTTGGATTGCGGTGTTATTTCTTGTGGCAGGGTATTGAAGTAACAGTGAAACAAACGATTGGTCATAACTGCGCATACTGTAAAGGCAGCAATTTCTATTTAAAACGAACATAATTCAATTTGGTTGAGGTACCGTTAAATGCGCACCTTCTAGACATACTTACGAAACTAACACACTCCGTTGCAAGGTAACAGAAGAGAGATAACGTTTGTTCACAGATGAATGGAGTGCTGACCATATTATCTCTCCAGCGGAAATAAGAAAGCCAACATGAATATTAGTGTGATATTCTTCATGCGGGTTAAAGATTTGGCACAATCAAATTGTATCTACTTTATTATATATTTTTGGCTTTTTGGGGGATTTTCAGTTTCACTAGCTTTTTGTGTTTCTTCCAACAACACAACTCTGTGTACCGTAGTATGACGCGTAGTTTAAAAATGTATTTATTTTTTTCTGAATTGCTTTCAATTACCCTTAACACTCCGTCCTGTCATTTTTGATTATTACTCGATCCTTTTGGGCCGCGCGCGCCTACGTGCTTGCAATACAGGAGTGTAGTAGTAGTACAAAACTTTATTATAAAGTCAGATTATTTAGCTCTCAGAGGGTCATGTGCAGCTTTCCCGCTGATGGCAGTCCTTTCAAAAGCGATTACTCTGTAGGTATTTACCGTAATGTAAAATTCTTTCGCGCTGCTAATATTAAGGATGAAAACTTGCTTTGCGCTCAGTTTCAAATATTACACGTTTTGTGGCTAGGTTCCTGAGCCATGAAAACTATCCCATAGAAATGCATGGGGAGTAAGATTTGACAGCGAATAGCACATCGAATATTCCGAATCATGGAAAGTTCTTCTAGTGGTTTCATATTCAAGTGGACTTCTTGCTTTGTGCCAAATATCATTTTCCTGAAATGGTTTACCTAGGTTCCTGAGAAGTCGGAATGTAGAGCGAGAAAGCTGGGTATGTGCTGCTACGATCCGTCTTGCCAGGTCGATCAGTTCGCGCTGGTCGTCCACTGCTGAGCTTGAAAGAGCGGCCTTCCCATCCTGAGGGGGAGGGGCTGGGTATAGGTAATTGGGTGGGGGGTTTGGGGCATTCCCATGTAAAGTGATACAGATTCGGGTGTCCTCCACAGGATGGACATCTGCCTAGGTACATGGTAGGGTGGAATTGGTGCCGGAGCGAGAGGCTAGGGAAAGTGTTTGTCTGTAGCTGGCGCCATGCAGCTGCTTCCTGACGGGTGAGTTACGCGTGTGGCGGGGGAAGTGTCCTACGGGAGAGTCTGTAGTGTTGTAGTATATGTATGTGAGTGGGATGCTTTCGCTCTTGTCTGGTTTGGGTTGGTCTTCCGGCCGCTGGCTCCCGGAGGGTGCGGCCTCGGGCTAGCGCATGAGCGCGTTCATTGCCAGGGAAACACACATGCTCAGGTGTCCAGATTTTGCGGACTGGTGGAATGTGCAGGTTTCGCTGCAGGATGTGGTGGGTGGTCGGGGTGATATGTCCTTGCGCATAATTTCGCATGCCTCTTGCTAGTCGGATATAATATTTATTGGGTTCCCTGAAGGACGAGTGCTATTGCACACGCTTCCGCTTCGGTGCTATTACCGGAGCGGATGGTGGCTAATATCGTCTCACCCCTCCAGTCAGCGACCGCTGTCACCTTGGCATTTATGGCTGGATAGTCTGCTTCATCCGTATAGAGGGTGTAGGGGTTACTGCCGTATATCCGGTGCAAGGCCTCAGCCCGCGCGGGACGCGTGCCAGCGTGATGTTCTGGACGTATATTTCTAGGTATGGGTGATGCTGTTATTCTCGCTCTAACTTCCCGGGGGTATTGGTTTGAGCTCGCGAGGGGCAAGTTCAGACGTCGATTACCCTACTTGTCGAAGGACGTGTCTCCCGGTAGGGGTGCATTTCAATCTTTCTAACCGAGTGACTTTTTTGCTTCGATTATTTCCATCGTGATATTATGTAGGCCCAATTGCAATAACAGGTTCGTTGAGGCGTAGGCGGAGATGCCTGTCGCCGCCTTTACGGCGGTGTGGATTAGGGTGTCCAGATTCTTAGTCTCTGCCTGGATAAGTTGGTGGTAAGGTACATGATAGGTTACGCGGCTTATGATTAGAGCCTGCACGATGCGTAGTACGTCCGCTTCTTTAAGCCCGTGGGGGCGGTTGGTTATCCTTCAAAGCATGTGGATTAATTGATTAATTTGTTTTTTCAGTAGTACCAATGTGTATGTTGCCTTCGCGTTCGCTTGCACGTGCAGCCCTAGCAACCGTAGCCTGCCTATTCTGTTAACTGGGTCGTCCTCGACAGTGACCGTAATGTCGGGAGGTGGGTCATTTTCCGGCGGCCCTTTCTGACTATGAGCAGTTCTGATTTTTGTGAGCTTGAGTTTAGTCCCCCTGCCCTTGCATACTGTTGGGTGGCGTTCGCTGCTTCCTGTAACGCGTCTTGTATTTCTCCATCAGAGCCGCTAGTGGCCCAGATGGTAATATCATCCACGTACAGCGCGTGTCTGATTTACAGGATGGCATTCATTGCTGAGTTAAACAGCATTGCAGAAAGAATCGACCTTGTGGCGTGCCTTTTCCTGCTAGAGGGATGGTGTCTGAGCGAATGTTCTCCGCCCCTTTTGTTGCTCTGCGATCTTGGAGGAATGCTCGTACGTAGTTGTACGTTCTTCGGCCACACTTGGTTCATGCGAGGTTTTTTGAGTATAAGATCGTGAGCAACATCGTCGAAAGCGCCCTAGCACCTAAGGTTAGTATGGCTTTTGTTTGTGTGTTGTTAATTCGATCAATAACTTCTTTAATTTGTATTAGTTCATCCTGTGTGGATAACGCCGGTCGAAACCCCAACATTGCGTCGGCAGTGGCGCCTGTTCGTCAAGGTATGGTTGCAGTCTGGATAAATTATTGACTCAAGTAACTTTCCCACGCACGACGTGAGGGAGATGGCCCGCAGTTGTAGGGATGGTGGCTTGCCCGGTTGCGGTTTCATAGTTATATCGGCGTGGCGCCAATCTTGTGGTAGCGTTCCCTCCTGCCAGTGGTATTGATAATAGGCGGTTAGCTCCTTTATCGACCTGTCGTCGAAATTTTTTAGAAGACGATTATGTATGCCATCTGCCCCCGGCGCAGTGTTTGTTGTTATCCGGTAGAGTGCCGCTCTGACTTCTTTCTCTTTTATGTCCCTGTCTAATTCCGTTGTCTCCGCGTGTGGATAGTCTTTGTAGAACGGTGTGGCGCCAGTACCTAAGTAGGTGATCCTTAGCTCATCGATAGTCGCTGCTTCGACCCCGGGTGTCTGTCTGAGAATCTTTTGAAGAGTTTTGCTGATCGTTGCTTTTGTTTGATTGGGTTCAATAAGGGCTTTAAGCACCGCCCTCGTTTTAGCCGGTCCGAGGGATCCCTGCATGCGATCGCAGAAGTTTTTCCAATTATTTCGGGTCAGTTCTATTGCGTAATTTTCTGCTTGTGCTGGTATTGCGGCTATTCCCTGCTTGAGCTTTCTGTTCTATTTTTGCCTTCGCCATCGTTTTTGCAGGCTGTTGCGGGCATCCTGGAGGTGCATCAAGTGCCGGTCTACATTCGGGTGCTCCGGAGACGTATCTACGACTATGGTTGTTTCGTTTAAGTCTGTTTGGAGCTGACACACCTGTTCCTGAAGAGTTACTCATTTTGTTTCATTCTCGCCTGGCTCGTTATCACGTTGGAGCTCGCGCAGTTCCTGGAAGTTGTCCCAGTCGGTTTTTTTAGTTTGCGCTCTTCGATTTTCGTTCGCGCTGCAATACGTTCAGTTTCTATAATAATAAGAACACTGCCTAGAGTCTCGCCTAGGTTGCGCCATCCCTGGTACCTTATATCTTTGACGAGTGTCAGGTCCGGGCAGGTGTCCGACTCGCACTGTTGCCCACCTTTGTCGGCTGTGTGTGGTCAGTTGGGATGGTCAAGCCTTACTGTGCAATCGTTGGAGCTAGCCGCTGGCCCTTTGAGTTTTGTGTTTGATAACCCCATGTAGGGTGGGCTGCATTAGAGTCTCCTAAAATAATTAGCCTTTCCTTTGCTTCCTTTAGAGAGTATGTGATAAGTCCGTCAAAAGAGTCTGTCCGTTCTTTGGGCGCACTATAGAAGTTGCGTACAAAGAATCCGGACTTATTGCTATTCGCAGGTAAGATTTCAGTGAGCACGTTCGGTATCGTTCGGTGCTGAGCGCGTGTGGTCTATTACCGTTAATTTTTTTGAAACGAGTGTTGCCGCTTTAATAGTAGTGTTTTGAGAGCCTGTGTAGGCGAAACTGGTGTAACCTGATAATTTTGGTTCCACGTATGTTTCTTGTAATGCCATTACATCCGCTATGTGTGCTTGTGCCTGTATGAATTGCGTGAGACTCGCGCGTTTGTCCATAACGGCGACAGTTGCATCGGTTCTGTCTGTACTTACTTTTGTGTAGCCATGGTTTATTGCGCGCTAGTTTGAGGGCGAGGGCGTGTGTATTGGTGTACTCTGGTATTATCACGTGTAACTTGCGTGCTCATCTGGCTGCGACAATGGGTGTTGGCGTAGAGGATTGCTTGCTTTTCCTCTCGTATCTGTGGCTTAAGTTCTTTGGCGAGATCCGCGAACATAGTTTGGAGGGTATTTTGGAGTTCTTCCTGAAGCTCCTGCCTGCATTGTTAAAGTTCTTGTTTCAGTTTCTCACTGTCATGTTGCATATCGTTTTTGAATCGTTGCCTATATTGTTGCAGCTCGCCATTAAGTTGATGCAATTCCTCTCTTAGCGAGCGTGCCACTTCATCGACTATTGTCCTCATATCATGTCTAAGTGTTCGGGGTATGTCGCCGATCCTTTCTCGAACCTGCGCAGTAGTCTCGAAGGTGCTCTTAGCAGGGAGCTGATCTGTGGGTGAGTTGCGCATCGGTGTTGTAGGGTGTGGAGGAAATGTGACAGGAGTGAACTACCTGCCACCACCGAGAAACGCGTCTTTTTCTCACTCGTCTTACTTGCTAAACATCTTTGGCTCTAATAAATACTACATAGCATTTTGAAATGAGCAGAATTTAATCAAACCAAGCATAAAAATAAAAAGTCATAAAAATAAATTTCGAATCACCAGGAAGTCTTGACACTGTCAAGGTCCCGGTGCCAGATTATATTTAGTGTTTTGATACATGCGTCAGGTCACCCGCCAGTACCCGCAATCTGGTCTGCAATTAATGATGATAACGAATAGTTGATTTCACTGGCGCAAGGGCAGAACGGGCAAAGGGCGCAAATAATATACCCTTTTAAACGTAACTACTGAGAGGCATAACTAAATATCAACGGGTGAATGGAAAGTTAAATTCAGTAAAACACAAATGAGAAGACGAGATGTGTGGTAAATATTTGACCTCTGAAAAAAACTTAAAATCTCGTAACCCAAAACTATAAGTTGGCAACAAGAACTATGACGGCTGTAGTGAAATATGTAGTCTGTGTACTGTGTCTGTGAAATATGTAGTCTGTGTTGCGTCGAGTCACTCGCATGAGAATTAGGAATCGGCTAATAACTATTTAGTCGGTGGTAGTGTGCTCAATGACTGTTTCCTATCCGTAACCTTGCTATGACACCTTCCATGCATCTGCTGTGTGGGTCTGTTACGTGTTTTGAATGATTGATTGATTGATTGATTGATTGTAGGGTTTTAACGCGCCGACGCAACGCAGACGATGAGGCGCGCCGTAGTGGAGGGCTCCGGATTAATTTTGACCACCTGGGGATCTTTATCGTGCGCCGAAATCTCGTACACACGGGCGTTTTTGCTTTTCGCCTCCATCAGAAAAGCGGCCGCCGCGGCCGGGAATCGAACCCGCGACCTCGTGCTCAGCAGCGCAACGCCTTAGCCACTGAGCCACCGCGGCGGGTCGTGTTTTGAATGAGTATGCCCTATCCGTAAACTTACTATGGCCACGTCCGCGCATGTGCGGTGTGACTGGGTCGTGTATCGTCCCGAGTGTGGTTTACAAGGTGTAGGTTGTCTTCGGTGTGTTCACTTCAGTCTGCGTGCCATGTTTAGCAAAGGTGTATCCTGTTGTGTGCCTGTAGGTGTGTTTCTGTTGCGGTATTTGTGTCCATTGTGTCTTTTTGCAGCTCTCAAGGAACTTAGATTATTCATTAAGGTAGAAAATGTAATGTTAAGTAAGCAATTAGAGAAATAACAGAGATCACAAGGAAGAAGCCCAACCCAAACAAAAACTAAACTTACCGCCTCCACATCGGCCGGTCGTAATGTATATATACTGGACGACAATCGAATTAGTCGAATGAACGAGGAAATTTAAGAATTGAAAATAGAAATAAAAGTTGAGTTTAAAAAAAATTCTCATGGATTGGAGCAAAGCCATAGGGAAGAGAATGCACAAATCACAATTGACGAGGCGAAGAAACAATTATACAAGACTAATAAGTGGGAGCTCGAAGACACACGAACGAGCAGAAATCCAAAACAAATACTCATTGAAAAAGACTAAAAGCAAGATGAAGGCGGAATCCGATCACACAAAGTCAGAAGATGACCTATAAACGGCACCAAATCCAAGAACAAATAATAATAGGGCAATGGATTTGTAGAAGCCTACATAATAAGAACTACTCGTTAGAAACGTGCATCAGCGCCATAAAACTTAAAGCGAACGCCATACGCCTGCAAGAAGTATAGGTGCAAAATAGACTCAGAGGATACAATAGGATGGTCCTTTTAAAAGACTTCAGACCAGCCGTATACGTAAGAAAAGACATAACTTGCCGGAAGCACTACTTATCGAGTAGAGAACTATTAGCGAACTTGGTTTAAATATACCCTACCCAGAGAAGAAAGAAGAGTTTCTTCATATTGAACGTATACAGCTCTCCCTCCTACCCGAAAGAGAATTTTAGGGCTTGTTTCCAAGAGACGATACGCCTAACCCGGAACAATACGTCACAACCTTCGGATACATGAACACTTAACAAAATGAATGGAACTACAACTATAGGTCCGTAAAAGGAAGAAATTTATTCGATACTTTGAAATATCTAAATCTCCAAACGATCAATGATACGGCATCCCCACCGGAACGGGTAACCACAGATGCAAAGATACATGCCCTGACTTAACCATTGTGCCCACCAAGGAGATACTCATGACCTCACGGAAACGATCGCGATATAGTAGAGATCAGGACAAAGCCAGACAACTTTAGAAGAAAGACAAGAAAACAAAAGATCACAAATTGGGACGTCTTTCGAAGAGAGAAAGAAGAAATAGAAGACAGACATCTGGTGTCATGAAATTAGAGAATCTCTGAAATAGTCCACCAAGGAATTTGGTTAAGAGAGCGAATACCTGTGTGTCGACACCCATCTGATCAGTCTATGGAACAAGAAAGAAAGCTACCTAAGCGATAAAAAAATGACATGACTAGAAGCTCAAAGCAAAAATTAAAAAGATGGCGAATCTAGCTAGGAAATACGGAACACAACTCGCGAATCAGAACTGGCGAGACTTCTATGACACACTCAAGAATGCCCTAAATATCTCGAAGACATGGGCAATTATATAAGGTATGCTCAATCCAAGTTTAAAGTTTATATAGCACCACACACTTACAAAAGAAGCAGTGACGCGAGGGTGCAGGCAAAAAGTCTTTTTCCAGACTTCACCAAGGCGTACACCCCTGATACATTGGCAGAGCGAAGAACAGCGCGAGGTAGCTGATTACATCCTATGTTGAACCAGAGAAACAAATATTAAAACAATGAGAACGGTTTAGGCCCCACACATTCTGTGAGAAAGAAAATAAATGACAACACATACACAAAAAAGTTGTATAAAAATGAGTGAAGATGGCAAACATATGTACATAAAATGAGTGAAGGTGACATATGCTGCATTGAAAAATACTATTTTCCTAACGACTTCAGCGTTAGGAAACAAGACGGAGATAAGACGGAGACCGAACACAACATCAATAGAGTGGCCAAGGTTTTATTTATTTATTTATTTTTTTATTTATTTATTTATTTATTTATTTATTTATTTATTTATTTATTTATTTATTTATTTATTTATTTATTTATTTATTTATTTATTTATTTATTTATTTATTTATTTATTTATTTATTTATTTATTTATTTATTTATTTGAAATGCTCACCAACAGCGCAGTGACCTTCTCGGGTGATGCATAAAATACAGACATAAAAGGCATACAAAAGACAGAATATGAAAAGGGAAGTAACAGTACAATTATATGGGTATATATACACAAAGAAGGAGAGTTATCAAAGAGACAGAGACATTTTCTGAGCAACAAGAGCACGGAGATTGTGTGTACACTAAACGACAAATACAAGCACAATCGTGATGATTCTCTTTGCTCCGACACACAAGAACAGAGGGAGAAGTGCATTTGCGACCGTGCTATAGAACATGTGCATTCAAGATGGAAAATTTTTCAACGAGCGTTTAAAAAGAACCATGTCGTTGCAAAAAATGTCAATGGCAGATACAAAAAGACAGTTAAAGGCATGTTGGCATCGGTTAGCTGGTACCAAGCCCAGAATTTTGTCAACATGAAAGCAGCCATGCGGCCGCAGTGGCCTGCTTGGCACTCGCAGGAGAACAGAGCTCACAAGGCAAGGGAAGTCAAACTTAGAACGATTGATTGATTGATTGTAGGGTTTAACGCGCCGACGCAACGCAGGCGATGAGGCGCGCCGTAGTGGAGGGCTCCGGATTAATTTTGGCCACCTGGGGATCTTTAACGTGCGCCGAAATCTCGTACACACGGGCGTTTTTGCTTTTTGCCTCCATCAGAAAAGCAGCCGCCGCGGCCGGGAATCGAACCCGCGACCTCAAACTTATAATGAATGTACTTGAAAAGAAAAATCAGGTCATGCCTGGAACGCCTGATAAATAGCTCATCAAGGTTCAGGAGCTTGAGAACATCAACGTGCAGATAGTTGCTCACTGGTGAGTATCGATAAAATCCGGTTCTGGTGAAGCGCTTCTGAATCCTTTCTAGCCGAAGAGACGACGAAGGACTTAAACAATTCCAAATTGCGCTTGCAAAGTCTAGCTTCCGCAAAATTAGGGCGCGGTAAAGGGATGCGAAGCATGATGGGTTCGTGAATTCACTGGTGGCTCGGTAAATCATGCCAAGTGTTCGGAGACAGGAGTTCGTCAGATGGTTCACGTGCGAGTTGAAGAGTAGTTTTGCGTCCATCAATACACCCAAATCGCGCGCTACAGTGGCGCGTTTTATGGCAAAACTGAGCAAAGAGTACGGGAAAGTGAGCGGGGCAGTTTTACGAGTGTAAGATATCACAATAGGTTTGGAGAGATTAAGCTTTAAGTAGTTGCTGTCGCACCATGCCGAAACTGCATTGATGTCATGTTGCAGCAGGACGCGATCATCCGGTGAGGAAACCGCGCGATACAGCTTCATATCATCGGCTTACTGAGAGAGCGAACAGTGTCTAATCACAGAGTGGATGTCATTAACAAAAATGTTGAAGAGGAGAGCGCCCCGTGTAGACCCTTGAGGTACCCCTGATATCATGGCGAAAGGCCGGGAGGTGGCGCCTTCATAACAGACGCAATTGGACCTGCCTTTTAAGTAACTGCCGAACCACTGACAGAACTCACTGGATAAGCCGTATGCGGACAGTTTGCCAAGCAGTAGCTCGTGATTAACAGCATCGAAGGCCTTGCTGCAGTCGAAATATACGGTATCTATCTGTTGACGAGAGAGCACTGGTGGGCCGATGTCGTTTAGGAAACATGCGAGATTTGATTCTACTGACCTACCGGGTATAAAGCCGTGTTGGTTGGGATGAATTAATGAACACATTGCTGCTAAAAGGTAACCATGCATGACTTTTTCGAATACTTTAGAAAAGGAAGGCAATAGAGAGATAGGCCTGTAGTTTCCGGGGACAGTGGCTCTGCCAGACTTGTGCAAAGGGAAGATAGCGTCTAATTTCCAGTCTGACGGAAAATGCTGCTCTAGAAGTGACATGCGTATGATGTGGCAGAGCAGAGGTGCAAAGACGACGCAACAGCCTTTCACAATGAAGCATGGAATGCTGTCACAGCCCGCCGACTTTTTTGAGGGGAGTTTTTGGATAGCGCGCACGACATCACTCAGTAATGTTCGGGATTTGCAATAGTGGCCCATGAGACTGGAAGCGCAGTTCGTTGCCGCTGTCATACGACGTCGAGTAGGTAGAAGAAAAATGACGTGCAAGGAGTTCGCATACGCCTTCCGGTTCAGACACAAACTTGTCGCCATCCTGAATGGTTATGCTATCGCGTGCATGACGTGTACGAAAGTTAATACACCGCCAGAACTCACGAGGGGAGTGGGTTAGAAAAGTTTCGGTATAGTCACTAAAGTTCTTTTTGTCCTTGGCAAGTAACTTCTTCGCTAAGGACCGCCATTCCTTGAAGTTTGCCAGAGAATACCGGTCATTGTGAGCCTTAAACAAGCGGTGGAAATGACGTTTTTTTCGAAGCGTGTCACGCAGCTCGTGACTGAACCAGAAGGGAAACTTACTGGAGCGATTTCGCTGCTTTGGGATGTTTTGGTCCATAGCATTTCGCACAATTTTGGTTAGCTCACGGACGGCTGCATCAACACAGGGCGCGTTGTACACAGAGGACCAATCAGCATTGTCAAGAGATTGGTAAAGAGACGTGTAATCGCCTCGAGCAAAGTCGTGCCTTGGAATGGTCCCACTCCTGTCGCGTGCCACGGATACGTGAGCTGTAACTGCAAAAGGAGGGTGCCACGCATCAACGGCAACAACAGGATCGGGGAAATTTTAAACAACGACTGAGGTGAAGTTCGTAAATACAGTGTCTAGAACCTTTCCAGCAGGGTTTTGATGCAAAAAAGCTGGCTGGATGTCATTGAAAGAAAAAAAATTAAACAAATGGACTGCTTTTAAATTTTCACCGACATTTTCTGCAGGGTCCCACCAAGAACCGGGGGCATTAAAGTAGCCAAAGAGAAGAATATTATATTTTTCTGGTTCTAGCTTTTCAGATAAATGCTGTAGAGCTGATGCGAACAAAGAATTTTCTAGAGCCGTTTGTAAATAGTACACGCCGAGGAGAACATTTTTTGAACCTTTCACTTTCACCTTAACCCAAATGCATTCACTGTACAGCTCAAGGTCCGGCCGTATAAACGCGCAGAAACATTTTTTCAGAGCAATGAGGACTCCTCCGCCATATTTTTGCCCTGTTGTTGCATAATCTCGGTCATTACGAAAAACTGTGTATTCAGCAGTAAAGTAGTCGGCAGAAATAATGTGTTGCGGTAACCAGGTCTCAGTGTTGCAGTACGCATCGTAATTACTCAAGGCAACGTTGTCGTAAAAGGGCTTAGATTTTGTGCGTAGGCCGCGAACATTTTGGTAGTACACTGTGAAACTCATTCGGAGTGGGTGTTAATAATGCGGGGCTCTAAGGCACCAACGAGGAACTCATTAAAGCCCTAAAAAACAGTATTGAACTGAACGCGAAAATTGCCTCCTCTACAAGAGAATACCAACGTTCCCAAAATGCACAGCTCGAAAGTGAAATCACAAAAGAGGAAGTATATCAAGCCTTCCTTGCGAGCAAATGGAAGAGTGCGGCAGGAGAATATAGAATTAACAATCGCATACAGTCAAACACGAATATAACGAACCCGGATAGACCGAATTACGCTATATATTGAAAAAAAAAACAAATCTGCTACGAAAATGCGTGCGAATCATATTCCTTATAACGAAGTTCACATCGGATATGTCGAAATCGGCGCGCATACAATTGCCACCAAAATGCGTGATCTCAAAGCGGCGATTCAGGTGCTCATTGGCCACAATGGAGACGTTGAGCCTCGCATAAGAACTGACGTTACGCCCGAAACGTTCCGTAACTGTTTCCAACGCGCGTGATTCCCGACGGAGCCCTTCCAGCCAATGAGTCCGGACCAAGATGGCCTCATCCGCGAACTGCGCGAAGAGCTCGCCAAAGTTCCAGATGCTGTGCCGAAAGGTGTGTCCTTAAAGGATTTTGTGAGTGTTGACGAGGATGTTGCCGTCACAGTAAGCCCCTCGAGCGCCACACCGTCGCCGATGTCATGGCAGCTGATGCTGCCAAAAGCACTGAAGAGACTGAGGATGTCACAAGGTAAAGCAGTCCCACCCTTTATGAAGCGCTTTTGCCAGCCGATGTTCTCCGCCAATATTGCTTTGATATTTAATAACACGGACTTGAACTGGTGCAAACAATGTCTCTTGTAGAGCGTGTGGTGATAGGTGGTGCCGCGAAAACTAAAGTCAAAACAAAAATCACCTCTTTATTGCGAAGGAGGCAGTTAAGGTGGAAAGTTGCTTCATTATATGCAACAAATTGATTGTTTTGTGTAATATAATGGTATACTTGATGGGTTCGTTTTGTTATGCGGGAATGGCATGCGGGAGGCTCCCGCGTATTGCGAACTTGTAACAAAAAATTCGTTATAGACGGGTTGGGCTATACCGAATTATCGGATATATCGAAATAATCACGGTGCATATTACAGTTCGCTATAACCGGGTTCGACTGTACTCAGGAATTTAAATGACTCAAAATTTGAAGCATTAGGTGCATACATAAATGAAAAGCTATGGAAGCTGGACCGATTTCCTATGCAATGAAAACACCCGGCATTTACGACAATACCCAAACCATGGAAGACACCGGATATTGAAAATATACGACCGATATCACTGACCTCATGCGTAGGAAAGGTGTACGAAAGAATCCTTACGACAAGGCTTCAAAAGCACTTGGAGGAAAACAACATGTTTCCCCACTGTAGGAACAGTTTCCGCAGTGGACTGCCCTTCCAAGTTGCCTTTCTGCAGCTGAGACATGACATCATTAATCGCAATGACGACTACGAACATATTGTATTAGCCCTGTATCTCAAAAGGGCATTTGATTACATGTCGCTTGAGGCAATAATGAAAGCAGCTGGAAAGGCAGGATGCGGCAAGAAAGTACATGCTAACATCAGAAACTTCCTGTCGAACAGAACGTTCACGATTGGCAGTGGAAACAACAGATTTGAACATTTCAAAATGTCTAACAGGAGAACTCAACAATGGGCCATAATCTCCCCAGTGCTATTCAACATGACAATGATTTAAATAGCCAAGAAATTGGAAGAGAAAGAACACACCGGCAAATCAATCTACGCAGATTACATCATCATTTGGACCAAAAGTGGAACCCTCACGGAAAAACTATTGATCCTACAAGAAGCAATCAACGAGCTACAAGAGCGGATACTTAGAAATGGCCTAAGATGTGCCCCAAAAATATTCAACTACTTAGAATAAGACCCTCCAAAGAGGAAAGTTCTTCTACAAGCATAGTAATTTACAACCAAAATATTCTCTTCAAACCGAGAATAAGAATATGAGGCACGCACACACAAAGTGACAACAAGGCCACCACCACCTTGGACAAGGTAAAGAAAACAACACAATAATTGGCTAGAGTTATCCGAAGAATCACAAGAACACGAAAAGGCATGAGAGAAGCAGACACTCTCAAGTTGGTGCAAGCATTAATCATGAGTAGAATTACCTACAGCTTACCATACCACCACAACGACGCAGATCAACCTGAAAGAGTCGACGCACTTATCAGAACTGCCTACAAGACTGATCTCGGCCTTCCCATGTACGCCTCAAAGGAGAAATTCTGCAAGTTGGGAGTGTTCAACACTTTACGGGAGGTCGCAGAAACTCTCCTGGAAGCCCAGAAAGAATGATTAATGAAGACCAAGACTGGAATAGAAATACTCAGAAGAGCCGGGTATTGAGTCCACTCTGAGTACATAAAAAGAACGACAGAACTTTCTCCTCAACCAAGAGCAAGCCTCAACATTCCACCTATTTTCCCCAGTAAGGCTTGACTAGCAAGGACAGGATACATTAGGAAGACCGACGGTAAAGACCCGCACGCAGTCTACCCCGATGCGGCGATTTACAGCCGGGGCAACGCCTGAGCGGTGGTAGTCAACTGCCATCGGAAAGTCCTATACTTCCTAAAGAGAAACTCACAGGACGTAAAAGAAGCCAAAACCACCGCCATTCTAATGGCCATAAGGTTCAGCGAGCACCAGAAAATCTCACCATAATTACTGACACCACGAGAGCTATTAAAAATCTAATTTGCGGAATCATTCCTTAAACAGCAAAGATGGTAATGCCTCCGACACCAAAAGGCAAACACAAAATAATATGGACCCCGCGGCACATCAGGCACTGAAAGGAAACTAAAAAGCGGACTCCCTTGCCAGGCAAATGATTGACCGCGGCGAGTCTGCGCATTCATACGCCCTTCCTTTATACTGTGCGGCTACCGACCGACTCCGGTTATGGCCACTAAAAATAATAAAAACGCGGACACCTCACCTTCTACTGAACGTCGAGGAGGCCAGAAGTCTTAGGAATATCTAGAACAATACCTACCTACCTACACAATTCCAGATTAGCACTTATGTTTCCGGATAAGTGCAACAAAAATGCCACAAAATGCTATCAAAAGGCAAACTTCTTCCACACTGTATGGACATGCCTTACCATATGGCAACAGAATAACTACAACACATCAATAGAGCCCTGGGAAACGGCACTGTCCTCCTCGGACCTCTCCAGTTAGCGAGAACACTGGAAAGAGCCAAGCTAGAGGCTTTCGCCAATGGAGCCTTGGAAATAGGATTCCACCCTTAACTTCACCCACTCCCCTTGTACCTTTGTTGTGAATAAAGTTTACTATTAGAACTACTAATACTGCCCTGAGTGAGGGGAATGACCATGTGTAGTGATCGCCACGAAGACGGTGCAGACAGCACATAAATTAAACTCTCGTTAAGAAGATCTCAGTTAAAACGAATTGTCGCTAATGACTAACAATGTGGGAACGTTTTTTTTGTTTTCCATCTACTCAATTAAAAAAATTCGCTTAGGACGAGCAGCCTTGCACGTAGTCTTCGGCAAAGGCGAACAGCTTTTGGGCTGGCCAACATTTCTGGCGACTGTGGGTAGCGAAAACGGCAGTATTGGCGGGGTGCAGGGTCACATTTACGCAACAGGGGAAAAAGAAAAGTAAAACAAACCCACTGCGCGAAGCCAGTTTGTGCCACCACTGAAGGGAGCGAGCGACAAAAATACACGAGGATATTGCTACCACTTTTCCCACCCTTCATACCATGGCAGCAGCCGCAACGCAAAGAAAAATACATAGATAGGGCGCGTTTTGTGGCCGATCTGCTCTAAACGAGAGAGCGCACAACTGCAAGGACACAAAAGTAAAAAAAAAATAAAGTGATGACGGAGACTTACTATTCGCGAACGTAGCAGCTCTCCTGACCGATGCAGTCTCTCAGCGGAAGCATCTCAATTCTACGTAGGTTCCCATCGCCCGTACGACCGCGTCACAGCAGAGAAAGCGAGGAGTTCCCCTGTGTATATGCCGCGTTCTAGCTTAATGTAATGGGAGTGCACTTTCATTCGCCGCTTGTACTGTATAAAACCTGGCAAGAGCACTTCCAGACAGTTTCGCATCAATTTGCGAACTCAAATAAATGTTTTTTTCTTCCATTGTAAGACTACATTCATTCACCATCTTAAAGCCAGATATTTGCATGCACTTGGCCTGGGCATGTTGCGGAATATTTTTTGGGGAAGGATTATGATTAGACAAATTTCTGATACGGCGAACATATTTTAATGGTCCTGTTATTCTTAAAACGAGTGCACTGTATAGATATAAAGAGGAAACGGCACGGGGAGGCACAGACCGTTTATTAAGCCTTTGCGAACTCAGCAACCACCAGAGCCTCCGACAAACATGGCGGTCGCGTGAGGTATGGGATGGGAGAGTGATAGCAGGTAGCGAGGAAACGAACACGATGCTGATGACAGCAGTATTTTTGGGTGCTACGGGTGAGGACAATGACTACGGTAGCAATCGCCATGATGACGGTGCTGACAATACATATAAGAGAACTCCCGCTAAGACTAACTCGGTTAAAACGAGTTGTCGCTTATGCCAAACCACGTGGGACCGTCTTTTTGGTTGTCCATCTACCTAATGTCAAAAATCCGCTTAAGACGAACAGCCTTGCACGCAGACTTCAGTAAATACGAGCAGCTTTGGGGGTAACAGCGACTGCTGGCGATTCTGGGTAGCGAACATGGATGTCTACGCTAGGTTCGGAGGGGCATTAACGCTACTTGAGGGAGACAAAAGTATAAAAACCACAGCGCGAAGGGAATTCGCGCCACAAAGTAAGGGAGCGAGTGAGAAAAAAGACACACGGTTAAGCTACCACTTTTGCCGCCCTTCAAACAGCGGAGCCAGCGGCAAAGCAAAGAAAAAAAAATAGTGAGGGACCGTTTATTCACGGCCGCTCTTCTCCGAAGGGAAAGGCGCAAAACAAAAAGTATAAAAGAGTAATAAAAGTGACGACGGAGATTTCATGTTCGCCAACGCAGCAGCTCTCCAGAGCGATGCCTGTTCTCAGTGGAGGCATGAGAGCTTGCGCCGGTACGCGTCGTCATTCACACCGAGTCACCGCCAAGAAAGTGGACTTGCCCACAGTCTCTGCTGTTTTGTCGCTAGAGATAGGGTGTGTGCGCTCCCCATCGCCGCTTGGACTACATAAAAACAGTAAAGAGCACTTGAGGATAAATGTTGTTAGCTCAAATAAATGACATTTTGTCTTTATCCTCCACGGGAAGTCCACATCATTCACCGTCTCGAAGTAAGATTTGTGCATGCACGTGGGCGTTTTGCCGATTATTTTTATGGGATGGCATTGGATAAGACGAACTTGTGATAAGAAAAACAAACCATCATAGTCCCTTCGAGCTCATGCTAACGTGAGTTGACAGTACCTAAACACTTGTATAACTATTTATTCCATTGCAGCTGGAGTCCGCTTTAGTGTTCTGGGACCGCAATGAAAAATAGAAGATATTGGCAACCTCGAGCACGTTCAAACGAAAACTGTTGGGTTTATTTATGCCAACGATCAAAGACGCGATTTACCTAAGACACTCATAGAAAATAACGGAATTACAACAGGGGAATCTCGAAGCAGAAGAAAGGGATTAAAATTTTATACCGGCGTTTGAAACAGCAAACTGCACCTTGCCGCCCTTTCTTCCAGGCATACCAGGCAATACCACAGTTCCTAACTGAGGCACTTGTACACATGCGCAAACACTTAGTATTGTTCATCTTTCCTGCGAACAATATGTGACTGCACCGGACTCCTGGCCACTCTGTTTACTTGGTGAAATCTGCATACATCAGTTGATCGGCTTTTTGACTTATAGTATATTTAGGCTGTGATTTTTATTGATGTTTCTAGAATAAGCATTGCAGAATTTCATTTATGTGCAGCACTATGTAATACCCTCCCCACTCCTGCTTGCGCCTAATACTGGCATTCAGTACTGTACATTTAAAAAAGCAGAGAACACTACTGCAAAATGATTTACTAGCGGTATCTGAAATCTTGTCAAAATATGCTTGAACTCTTGTTTGCATTGAAATATACGAGAGCGGATCTTATTATTGGCATACAATGTTAGTTGATAGAAATGGGTTTACAGGATCAATGCCAAAAAATCTTACGCACGAAGTGACCTGGCCTGCTTCGCTGTCAATTTTGCCTAGACATTTTACAAGTGCTTCGATGCTTCAAAAATATTTTCACGTACCAGTTGCGAAAACGCGCATTGTATGATTCTCAAGCAAACATGTATATAAATTAGGGTTTTTATATCATTCCACATTTTGTCATATCACATGACATGAGCTGACCGTTCTACGACATGCTGGATTTAACCAAAGAAATGTGGCACCGTGAATGCACCGGCATTGTAAAGGGGCACGCGCTTTGCAATGCCCGAAATGAGAACACATTAAATCCTTTTAAACTTTTATTTGTTATAGAGCAATTGACCGTTTTTCCTAAGGCTGTAAATAACGGTCCGTGTTTACCACCGGCATGAACCCTTGTACAGAAGAAAATCGAGTGTCGCCCAAACGGCCGTTGAACTTCCATTCTAAGGAGAAAAGGTCAGACGGCAGAGCCAGTTTGTGGAACTTTTAGGTTCAAGCTTACGTTCATGGCAGTGTAAAGTTCACGTTGAGTTGCAGTAGTCGTAATAGAACTTGAAACACATTTCTGCCGGAGGTAAGCTCTGCTTATGTTTGCTTCAGGGCGAAAGTCTGGTTATAGTACTGAACAACTTTTTTGCGGCAACACTAACTTTGCATTCCTTTCTTTGTTTTTGTTTGTTTTTTACCGCAAATTATTTCAACTGTCGTCGTTTCTGATACATCATGAATGCGTATCCCTCTTCGCTTTCGGGTCTTTTTACGGCGTTTATTGCGTCAGCAATGGAAACACCACTCCGGATACCTGAGAGGCTAAACTAGATCGGTGCAAACATGCTAAAAAGGCTTTTGGGGGCACGAACAGCCCTCCCTTACCAGAAAAGGATCTCGCCACCCCGGAGTAGTAGCTGGCGGACACCTCCTATGAATTGCCAAAGGTAAGCTAGGCCCTCAGTCGCCAGCAGCTGTGAAGCACCTGGCCATGGCGGCGATAAGGCCAGCTATACAGCCGAGGGTGGAAAGAGCAAAGAGCACAGGGTAAGACTTTTGATTCAGAAGGAGATAGCTGGAATCGTGGCTGAATTCTTCAATGTTAACGAAAGTGTCGGAGAAGTGATCCTGATAAAAACGACCGATACCGGTTTAAAATAGTGAAAACCTATGAACTAAAAGCTAGCTACGATAATGAGGCCGATGATAGTTTTTACGAGGACGTCTAGTCAGTAATGAATAAGGTAACAACACAGTTAGCAATTGGAATTGGACACCTTAACGAAAATTAAGGGGCAAACAGAGCAGGAGGAAAACAAGTGAGAAATTTTGAAATGCTCTGCCGCAACAGTTGAGGATCCACACTGAATTGGTTTGCACAGAGAAATTACCTGAGGGTAATGACCACAACCTTCTGCAAAGGAAACGGTAGGAAAACAGAGGCGGAATAGGGACCGGAACCTGGAGTTTGCCGCGCGACACTAGCGCCATTTTTTTCCCGTAGTGGCGGAAAACGGAAGTTATGGACTAAAAAAAAAAAAAATAAAGAACGTGCCGCAGCTGTGAGCGCGATGCCCACAGCTGCGGCACGTTATTTTTTTTTTTTTTAAAGCGTGAGCGCTTCTTCTGCTTGCCGCGAGTGTTTCCCGAGGCAGTAGGGCTCGAACGTTAATTACCTCATTTAGGTTAATTAGTTAATTATTGATTAGTCAGATTGGGTTAAAAGTCAAAGTGATGTCAATAGGGGTTGTGAGGTATCAAATTAAAGGTCTCGATTAGTGGAATCACGTGGTAATAGTCATGAGGTAATCACGTGAGTCATAGATTGGGTTAAAAGTAAAAGTGATGCGACTAGGGCTTGTGAGGTATCAAATTAAAGGTCTTAATGCGTGGAATCGCGTGGGACAAGTTAAAAATTGCTTCCTGGTCATAGTCATGAGATAGTCATGTGAGTCATACATTGGGTTAAAAGTCAAAGTGGTGCCACTAGGGCTTGTGAGGTATCAAATTAAAGGTCTCGCAGAGTAGAATAATGGGGGACAAGTTAAAAATTGCTTCCTTGTCATAGTCATGAGACAGTCATGTGAGTCATGAATTGGGTTAAAAGTCAAAGTGGTGCCACCAGGGCTTGTGAGGTATCAAATTAAAGGTCTCGATTAGGGGAATCGCGTGGGACAAGCTAAAAATTGCTTCCTGGTCATAGTCATGAGGCAGTCATGTGAGTCATGGATTGGGTTAAAAGTCAAAGTGGTGCCACTAGGGCTTGTGAGGTATCAAATTAAAGGTCTCGATGAGTGGAATCGCATGGGACAAGTTAAAAATTGCTTCCTGGTTATAGTCATGAGACAGTCATGTGAGTCATGGATTAGGTTAAAAGTCAAAGTGAGGCCAATAGGGCTTGTGAGGTATGAAATTAAAGGTCTCGATGAGAGGAATCGCGTGGGACAAGTTAAAAATTGCTTCCTCGTCATAGTCATGAGACAGTCATGTGAGTCATGCATTAGGTTAAAAGTCAAAGTGATGCCACCAGGGCTTGTGAGGTATCAAATTAAAGGCCTCGATTAGGGGAATCACGTGGGAGAAATTAAAAATTGCTTTCTTGTTATAGTCATGAGATAGTCACGTGAGTCACAAATTGGGTAAAAGTCAAAGTGGTGCCACTAGGGCTCGTGAGGTATCAAAATAAAGGTCTCGATGAGGGGAATCATGGACAAATTAGAAATTGCATCCTGGTTATAGTCACGAGCTAGTCACGTGAGTTATAGAATGGGTTAAAAGTGAAAGTGGTGCCACTAGGGCTTCTGAGGTATCAAATTAAAGGTGTCGATTAGGAGAATTACGTGGAACAAATTAAATATTGCTTCCTGCTTATATTCATGGGATAGTGACGTGAGTCATAGATTGGGGTAAAAGTCAAAGTGATGCCCTAGAGCTTGTTATCGCCCTCCCGAATGTAAAAAGCAAGTTGCACATTCGAGATGGGGGCTGATGGGGTGTTCAAAAGTGTGCTAGGAATGTGGGTTCGCGGTGGTAGTGAAAGCGACAATAGCATATCTGCACAAGATCCCGGCATCCCAAAGTCCAAAGTCGGCCATGAGTCGTTCGGGGAAAATTCGTTTTTTAAGCTCGCCGCGAGCAGACTTGTTCAGTTTGTGCTTCCTTCAAGCTCCCCTATTCTAAGGGAAGATTTTGTGTGTCTTCAATATTACTGGGGACTTTCTGACCCGTTTCGGAATGAGAACAGAATGAGCTCTGCATGCTGAGTGGTCGACGCACCTCCGGTGCTTCCGAATAGGACGTTATCTACCGGGGCCCGATCGCGAAAGGAAGCCACATCTGTTACCGCACATTGGGCAGGGGTCGTTTGCTTTCGCGAAAAAAAAAAAGGCTGTTTGGGTGTATTTTCACAAGCAATAAACACCTTTTCCTGATTTAGCGTCAAGAAAACTATAAAGGAATGCTACCAACAAATGTTTTGAAAAGCTCTTCAGCAGCCCTTTAAAAGCATGTCGAGCTTTTAATATGTTTGGAATCGTGTTTTTTCTATTTCCGATATTTTTCTAAAAAAACAAGAAAAGAAAATTTTTTTCACGCCCTTCACTATTTGATGGAAATTACAACTCTACTGTGGTGGCATCTCCTTGCAATTCGAAATGAAGCTTTTGTCTTATATATAAAAAATAAATATATTCATTTGTTTTGTTTGTTTATTGCTACTTTGTTACTTGTGGCTGATATGCCATGTGAAGCAACGTACGTAGCACCAACACAATAATGTACCAGGATGGTAAACATATCTATGGTGCTTTACGTTTTTATGGTAGTAAACAAATATACACATGACGAACCAGCGCGCTTCGGAAGCCTTTTACATCCCCTGACAGTCTTACAGCAGTAACTGAAAATAGCACCCGCTGCAGTAGCTCAGTTATGCTGCTGAGCCCAAGGACGCGGGTTTGATCCCGTTCGCTATCTCTGCTTTTCTTATGGAGGAAATAAAAGGCGATCGTATGTCGAGATTTCGTCGCGCGTTAAGGTGTGCAGGTGCTCAAAAGTAATCCAGAGCCCTCGTGGCCCAGGTGCACAGCCGCGGCGCGTAAACTCTCATAACTTGAATTTAAAAAGGCCCTATATCTCCGTCCTTTGCTGCAAATGCCATCGAAAGACAGTAGTCGCCTGCCTTCCGAGCCTGTAAAACCCCCTTGTGTCCCCCCCACCCTGGTCTCTTCCGCTCCCCCTCCACCACCATAGATGAAGTCGAAGTTTGCTCAATTTGATCCGACTCTCCTGCGTTCGCTGCATCTGTTCAGAGCTCTTTTTTCTATGGCTCTTTGGCGCGAATTAACAGCCCCCCAAAAAAGCAACACACAGCGCCTCAAGAAAGCAAGCAGTGCTTGCTCCAAAGTAGTGGATAGGGAGCGTCGTGCTGCTAGGGGGAAAAGAAACTCGAGCCACCGTCGGGAAAAGAGTTGTCAATCATGAAGCTGAGGAATTTGAAAGGCCGGTGAAGTAAAAATATAATATTTTCCGGCAGTCCCATGACGGCACCTGATTGCAGCGCCATACTTTCCTGTAGTGAAATTTGTTATAAACGACTTCATGCTCTAGAGAGTATGTTGCAAGCCACCGACAGAACGAGTAACGCCAGTCACGTGATGCGCCGTCCAGAATGACTGTCCCCAAGAATACTCGTGGCGACATCACCCACTTCTTAGGAAATGCGCAGCGCAACAGCGCCATGATGCGCCCTGCAAGGCGTTTCGAAGGGTTACTCTTTTAACGGGACAGCACTATACTGTCTTTTCTGCTCCATAAAAGTGTAATGAATAAATCGACATGCATGTATTCCAATATACAGATACCTGTTTGTGTCGTCTCGGTACAACTATTCACAACTATCTGAACACTGGCGCCACGATTTGTAAACTATTCCACCATAAAAATACGGAAAGTTTAGGAGAGGCTGTGACCACCTCTTTCGTGCAACCGGTAACGCCACCTTAGGAGTGTTCACTTGTTCTTGTATTTTGAGCCCATTCTCCCTTTGGTTCTCCTTAAGTCGCTTCTCGCTTCGTCTTCTCCAACTGTGCCTCTGAACGTGTGGAAGCAATTTTGTAGCTTCGGCAGCAACGAAAATCGATCGCTTGGATTGTTTCAGCTTGTCCCGCAAAACGACATATTGCCGAGCTAGCGACGCCGCAGCTGCGAATTCGTTTGTCAATTCGCAGCATATAGAGCGGGCTTATGGCACCCTACTTGCATTTACGCTTAGGGCAATAGATCCATTTTTGCCACAAGTGTGGTTCCAGAACATGAATACTCATCCGCCCACTTTCATTCCAATACCGTATCAATTCGAGGCGCACACAAAGAAGTGGCTATGATTATCATTGTAACGATCGTCCTTCTGCAGCTCCGCTAGACATCTTGTACCTCATCACATAGCTTAGCTTTGAGGCTCACTTCATTCGACTGTTACAGTATATATGCCCAAATCCGAGTAACGGTTTTTGCGGTGGCTCAGAAAAATCAGCCCGCATTTAGAAAGATACCCGTACAAATATTTCCCGGGGTGGGCTGACAGCAACACATGTGAAGTTCCCACTGCGTTCCCTCCTCACCCTTGTGTTACTTCACCATCGCGCCCCGCTTGGGCCAACTACATTATGCAACCGGCCAGCGCGGACGGTGTGCAAGCCGTGTATTGGCACGGAGTGTTCTGTGAAGGCCGCATTACCAGGGTTACACAAGCGGCTGCCTTAGAAATGCTGCACCTTATCAATATTATTTTATTTTATAAGCAATAATATGGATTACGATCGAAACTGTGTAGCATATGTTATACAACTCCCAAGCGGCAAATCAAATTATCTTTCGAGCGAATGACATTTGCTTTATGTCAATGTTTCGGCGCTACACGACAACACCGAAGGACGTTTGAGATCAATGATATTTAGCGGCGAACCGTGGTTCGGTAGCTCATTCAGCGGCGAATAGAGTGGCCTCGACAGCAGTGCCGCATCAACAGTGAAGAAAGTTCACTAATACACCAAAAAATACGGTTTCTAAAAAGTCTCAGCAAACATATTTCCCCTTCATATTGTGTGTAAAATAAAGAAAAGCAAACAAGTACTATGTAAAGATAAAATCGCGCCCACAATGTGCGCTGTACCCTAATACGGATTCTTCGCGGATTTGTGTTGGCTTGTAATATCAACTGATGTCACCTAAACTGGTGATCTTTCTAACTTTATTTAAAGATACTCCTTCGCTATCTTTTCAAAAAATAGATTGTATGAAAACATTCTAGATGGAGTCCTTTCATTTGATCTCCCCCAAGCCCCAGTAGTGTCCCACTCACGTTTAACCCAACCTATGACTCACGTGACTATCTCATGAGTATAACTAGGAAGCAATTTTTAAT
This sequence comes from Haemaphysalis longicornis, assembly GCF_048455015.1. Classification (NCBI taxonomy): domain Eukaryota; kingdom Metazoa; phylum Arthropoda; class Arachnida; order Ixodida; family Ixodidae; genus Haemaphysalis; species Haemaphysalis longicornis. Next base: position 653,285 of record NW_027526351.1, read on the forward strand.
TTGTCACGTGATTCCCCTCATCGAGACCTTTAATTTGATACCTCACAAGCCCTACTGGCACCACTTTGACTTTTAAACCAATTTGTTACTCACGTTACCATCTCATGACTATAACCAGTAAGCGACTTTTAATTTGTCCATGATTCCCCTCATCCAGGCCTTTATTTTGATACCACACGAGCCCTAGTGGAACCACTTTGACTTTTACCCAATTTGTGACTCACGTGACTACCTCATGACTATAACAAGAAAGCAATTTTTAATTTGTCCCACGTGATTCCCCTCATCGAGACCTTTAATTTGATACCTCACAAGCCCTAGTGGCACCACTTTCACTTTTAACTCAATCTATGACACATGACTGTCTCATGACTATGATCAGGAAGCAATTTTTAACTTGTCCCATGTGATTCCACTCATTAAGGCCTTTAATTTGATACCTCACAAGTCCTAGTGACCTCACATTGCCTTTTAACCTAATCCATGACTCACATGACTGTCTCATGACTATGACCAGGAAGCGAATTTTACTTTGTGCCCCATGATTCCACTCATCGAGACCTTTAATTTGATACCTCACAAGCCGTAGTGGCACCATTTTGACTTTTATCCCAATCTATGACTCATATGACTGTCTCATGACTATGACCGGGAAGCAATTTTTAACTTGTCCCACGTGATTCCACTCATTAAGACCTTTAATTTGATACCTCACAAGCCCTAGTGACCTCACATAGCCTTTTAACCTAATCCATGACTCCCATGACTGTCTCATGACTATGACCAGGAAGTAATTTTTAACTTGTCCCACGTGATTCCACTCATCGATACCTTTAATTTGATATCCCACAAGCCCTAGTGGCACCACTTTGACTTTTAACCCAATCTATGACTCACATGACTGTCTCATGACTATGACCAGGAAGCAATTTTTAACTTGTCCCACGTGATTCCACTCACTAAGACCTTTAATTTGATACCTCACAAGCCCTAGTGGCCTCATATTGACTGTAAACCCAATCAATGACTCACATGACTGTCTCATGACTATGACCAGGAAGCGAATTTTACTTTGTGCCCCATGATTCCCGTAATCGAGTCCTTTAATTCGATACCCCACAAGCCCTAGTGGCACCACTTTGACTTTTAACCCAATCTATGACTCACATGACTGTCTTATGACTATGACCAGGAAGCAATTTTTAACTTGTCCCACGTGATTCCACTCATTAAGACCTTTAATTTGATACCTCACAAGCCCTAGTGACCTCACATTGCCTTTAACCTAATCCATGACTCACATGACTGTCTCATGACTATGACCAGGAAGCGAATTTTACTTTGTGCCCCATGCTTCCACCCATCAAGACCTTTAATTTGATACCTCACAAGCCCTAGTGGCACCATTTCGACTTTTAACCCAATCTATGACTCATATCACTGTCTCATGACTATGATTAGGAAGCAATTTTTAACTTGTCCCACGTGATTCCACTCATTAAGACATTTAATTTGATACCTCACAACCCCTAGTGGCCTCACATTGACTTTTAACCTAATCCATGACTCACATGACTGTCTCATGACTATGACCAGGAAGCAATATTTAACTTGTCCCACGCGATTCCACTCATCGATACCTTTAATTTGATACCTCACAAGCCCTAGTGGCACCACTTTGACTTTTAACCCAATCTATGACTCATATGACTGTCTCATGACTATGACCAGGAAGCAATTTTTAACTTGTCCCACGTGATTCCACTCATTAAGACCTTTAATTTGATACCTCACAAGCCCTAGTGACCTCACATTGCCTTTTAACCCAATCTATGACTCATATGACTGTCTCATGACTATGACCGGGAAGCAATTTTTAACTTGTCCCACGTGATTCCACTCATTAAGACCTTTAATTTGATACCTCACAAGCCCTACAGGCACCAATTTGACTTTTAACCTAATCTATGACTCACGTGACTATCTCATCACTATAACTAGGAAGCGATTTTTAATTTGTGCCACGTGATTCCCCCCATCGAGACCTTTAATTTGATACCTCACAAGCCCTAGTGGCACCACTTTGACTTTTAACCCAATCTATGACTCATATGACTGTCTCATGACTATGACCAGGAAGCAATTTTTAACTTGTCCCACGTGATTCCACTCATTAAGACCTTTAATTTGATACCTCACAAGCCCTAGTGACCTCACATAGCCTTTTAACCTAATCCATGACTCACATGACTGTCTCATGACTATGACCAGGAAGCGAATTTTACTTTGTGCCCCATGATTCCACTCATCGAGACCTTTCATTTGATACCCCACAAGCCCTAGTGGCACCACTTTGACTTTTAACCCAATCTATGACTCACATGACTGTCTCATGACTATGACCAGGAAGCAATTTTTAACTTGTCCCACGTGATTCCACTCATTAAGACCTTCAATTTGATACCTCACATGCCCTAATGACATCAATTTGACTTTACCCAGTCAATGACCACTAATTAATTAATTAACCTAAATTTTACGTAATTAAAATGAACGCGCGTCGCCCGGACCTAGTTTCTGGCAAAAAATGTGCGTGTCACGTGACCAACATCATCACGGTAACGAGTGGTTGCACTTTTAACTGCACGTAAACACACGTGCTCCACATTCAGACGCCAGGAAATACCCAGTTCAGTTTTGCGATTTTCTTCCGCTAGTGGCGCTGTTGAACGGCGCCAGCAGCGCCACCTGTCCCACGTTCGGGCTTTTATACCACCGACGGGAAGAGAAAAAAGAAAATTTACTTTATTTTGGGTGGCATGCAAGGTATTGTACTGGGCGTGGAGGGACTAGACAAGATTTACTGCACCGGTCAAAAGATAGTTACGTGTAAAGTAAGGCTCAATATGCGAAGTGAAACAGGGAGGCTAGGGAAACGTCTTAAAGTGGTCATGGAATTAGTTACAGCCTTAGTGCAGGATTTAAAAAAAAATCATTCGAAACCAAGGCGGGCTTTAAAAAGTGTAAACAAGGGCAGTGTTAACAATCTAATAGACAACTTAACAACAGCAAGCGCAGAGCCAGCGCCGGCTATCGAATAAGCAGCGTAAAGAAAACAAATAAAGACAATCTTTATGCTGACAAATACTAGCACAAAGATGCAAGAAAACACAAAATTCAGCCGAAATTCGCAGAATGATCTACTAAAGCGTAGGATTCTCAAGCCGCTTGTATTGAAGGTATGTTTCTAACAGCCAATTATTTTCTTTTTTTTTCTAAATCCTGTCCCACCAATTATCTCCACTTACGCGATTATAACGAGAAGTAGAAAATTAGAAAAATCTCCATTATTGTGGAAATGCAGGGCGTTATACAGTTTGCCAATTTCCGTAATTTCTTATATTTTTCGTATTTTTTTAAATTTTGTTCGACCAATTATCTCTATTTCGCTGTTATAACGATTAAGTTAGGAAATTTTGGCGAAATCTGTACTATTGTGGAAATGCAAGAAGATACACGGTTCGCTATTTGCCGTATTTTTATATTTTTTCTTATTATTAAATTTCAAAATTTCTTTCTACAGAGCATCTCAGTTACGCTAATACCACGAATATAGGGGAAAGTCAGCAAAATCTGCAATATTGTGGAAATGCAGGTAGTTATACCATTTGCCATTTTCAGTACTTCTTTGTATTTTTGTTATTTATTACTTTATCAAACTTGCGCTAGACCAATTATCTCCATTTACGCTATTATAACGACTACAGGTGAAGAGAGAGATATAAAACATCTTTATTGTCCGGCAAAATTGACGCTGCCTAACGTCGTGTAAGTCGGTCCCTCGGCATCGGTACCTACACGCACCCAGCCCCCGACGGGACAGTGCTTTCGGCCGCTGACGCTCGAGAGCCTCCAACACTTGCTGGACGGCCATGTATTGCACGTCGTAGTCCTTGCTTGCCACCGCATCCGCTAGGTGCGGCGGTAACGTCTCTGTAGCACCGTCGTTCACTTTACAGTTCCACAGGATATGAGCCATCGTGGCCCTGTCCTTCCTACACACCGCGCTCACATCGCTCGGATACACGTCCGGGCACACGTGCTTGGCTATCACCGGAGTCCACATCGCGCACGTTTGTAGTTGTCGCAGCGTCACCGCTTCCCTCCTCGTAAGCTTGTGGTGGGGCGGCGGGAACACCTCTCTGTTGCCCCTGTACCACTCCAGAGTGTCCTTATACGAGGTGAGCGGCGTCGCCTCGTCGTCTTCCGTTTCCATCGGCGAGGGGTCCGGGCTCGCGCCGCGACTGGTGAGCGCGGGCGCAGCTCGGTCTGTCTTTTCGTTGTGGTTCTCGCCCGTGCTGACCGGGAGGACGTGTGCCGGGAACCATTTCAGCGTCGCCGGCGTCTGTCGTGGTTGTAGGGCCCCGCACACCCTTACTGCGCACGGGGACACTCTGTCCGTAGCGTAGTTCATGATCGCCGACCCGGGAACCATTTCAGCGTCGCCGGCGTCTGTCGTGGTTGTAGGGCCCCGCACATTCTACTGCGCACGGGGACACTCTGTCCGTAGCGTAGTTCATGATCGCCGACCGCGAGTCGCTGATAACCGTTGAACACCTCGGGTTCGTGAGCGCCAACGCTATGGCTAGCTCCTCGGCTTGTTCCGAACTCCGCGCCCGGACGCTGCCGGCCGTGTACAGCTCCCCGGAGGTAGCCGCAACTACGGCCGCCGCATACGTGCCCGGCCTGTACGGGTACTTGGTCACATCGACGTAGTAAGCACCGTTGTCCGATGCGTGTGTTGCCGTGAGAGCCTTTGCCCTCGTGATCCTCCGCTCTTGGTTGACTTCGGGATGCATGTGCTTCGGGATCGGCGGCACCTGCAACTGGCAGAGCAGCCTACGCGGCAGCGACGCCCGGCCCCCGTCCCCGTGCAACCCCCTTTCGCGGTTTTCTAACCTCTGCAAAATCGAGCGCCCTGTCCTCGTCTGCGCTAGCCTCGCCATCTGCGCTGTATGCTGTGCCTCGGCTATCTCATCCAGCGTGTTGTGCACCCCTAGCTCCAAAAGCTTCTCCGTACTGGTGTGCGTATAGAGCCCTACCGCCGCCTTGTACGCTTTGTGTATGATGGCGTCCAGCTTTTGACGCTCCGTCACCTTCCGCTCGTGGAACGCCCCAACGTACGCCACGTAGCTGACTGCAAACGACTGTACGAGCCGGAGGAGGCTCGCCTCCTTCATCCCCGCGTGTCTGGTGGACACCTTCCTGATGAGCCGGATGGCCGTCGCCACCTTCGCGTCCAGTTTCTTGATCGTAAATCCGTTGTGCCTGAGCGCATCGATGTGCCAGCCCAGCACTCGCAACGTCTTGACTTGCGAGATGGCGGTCCCGTTCCTCGTCCTCAGGTTGATGTTCGGTTCGGTCGCGTCGCTCCTGCTCCGCCCGCGCGGCGGGTTGATCAGGAGCTCCGACTTCGCCGGCGAGCACACCAGCCCCGTCCCCTGTAGCTGACTCTCGATTTCGTCAATCGCTTGCTGCAACACCGCCTCGATGTGGCCGTCGCTGCCACCCGTTGTCCAGAGCGTTATGTCGTCCGCGTAAATGGTGTGCTTGACGTCCTGGAGGCCGGCTAGCCGGTCGGCCACACCGATCATCACCATGTTGAAGAGTATGGGTGAGATAACCGACGCCTGCGGCGTGCCGACGCTACCCAGGGTCTTGCTAGGGAGCTCCATGTCACCGGCCACGATCGTCTTCGTGCGGTCCGTGAGAAAGTCCTTGATGTAGGCGAACGTTCGTCGTCCCATGTTGAGGCGGGACACTTGCTCGAGTATCGCCGAGTGACGTGCCTGGTCAAACGCACTTTGTAAGTCCAGACCCAGCACCGCACGGTTGTTCATGGAGCGCGTTGGTTGGTCGATCACCTCGTGCTTTATGAGCAACATGGTGTTTTGCGTACCCAACTTGGCCCGGAAGCCCAGCATCGTGTCGGGATACAGCCCTTCGTCCTCGAGGTACGACTGCCAGCGATTCATCAGCACCTTCCCCACGCACGACGTGAACGAGATCGGCCGCATGTTTTCGATGTGCGGAGGCTTGCCCGGTTTCGGTATGAGCACCGTCCTCGCGTCTTTCCACTTCTTAGGTAACTTGCTAAACTTTCGAGAAATTTGCAGTACTGCAATAATTGAGGGCTTTACACAGTTCGCCGTTTTCCGTTATTATTTCATATTTTTTAATTTTTTTGTAGTTTTCAACATTTCCTTCCACCATTTATCTCCATTGATGTTATTATAGCAATTACATCATAGAGAAAGAATAACTAGTAAGAGTAGACACTCTCATAGAGCCTTGCAGCCGAATGACTGCAGTGTAGTGTAGCGCGCCGAGCGGGTAGTCAAAGTACTATCCGTAGTTTGGTTCACTTTCGTACGTTCACTTTCAGTTTCGGTTTCGTGAACACATATTTTGGCGGGTAGTTTGAACGGTTGGAAAGCGCTGCTCACGGCGACGGGCATCGGTACGGTATCCGGACGCTTTGTGGCATTAATTAGTGTTTATGTGAACATATCATTCTCAGGCTTAGTGCCCGCGAGCGTTAAAAAAACGTTTTGATTTTTGAAATGTGAAATTACTATTCACAGTACCATTCACAATTCGTTAAGAATCCTGTCGTGTGTTCACATCTTGTGAAGCCACATAAAAGAGACACGTCATAGATGAAGAAATATTTATTGCATGGCACTAAACGAAACATGTTCAAATTGTCACCATTCTTTGCAACACACATAATAATAAACATTGGGTAATACACCACAACAGAGACAATACACAGTAGTCAAAGGAAAATACGTTACCAGAAATGAAAATAAAATGCACAAGTAAAGGTAGCAAACCACACAAAGGATTTATTCTCCACGGTAATTCAAAATGCAGAAAAAACTGGAGATTTAGCTATCCACGGTTTTACTTAAATCTACGACACCCCCAGACTCTCTGCGCTGTTGCAGTCATACAGAAATATCAACCATAACAAAATCTAGACACTGGGATACTTGCAAAAGTTAACGACTGCAATCTCTGCAGATAATTTTTTTAGTCTGCCAATTTCTCCAATTTGGATGTTGTAAGGTCCACCTATGCGGTCAGTGGCCAGGCGCGCAGGCTGCGCGTGAGAACCCGCCACTCTGTCTAGCGACGTAGCACTGCCAACACTGCGCTGCAGCCGTCGCCAATTCGTCACGGCGCGCACGGGAGACGGGTTGGCTGGCCCACCGCGTACCACAGGGATAATCCCCCATTGAGAAAGCAGACAGCACCGCCGGATTCCGGGAACCGTCTGCTTGACGCACGGGGGTGGTGGGATTACCGGCGTCGGGACGAGCGCCGCGCGAGCCTCCATTGTTAACGCTTCCTGGTCAGCATGACGCACGTTCGCCGCCTATTGCTCTCACCCCGCGGGGTCGCACGCACCTGCTCGTCTGCGAGCGTGCCGTTGACCCAAAGGTGGCGGCGCCTCAATGAATATTCCGTGGCGTGCTGAGTGACAGCTGTCTACGTGAATTTGGCAGCTGCATTATAGTGGAAATGCAGGGCGTTACATGGTTCGCTATCTGCCGTAATTTTTCAATATCTTTCTTTTTTTCTAATTTTCTAAATTTCTTCCAACCAATTATCTCCATTCACGCACATATAACGATTAAATTGGCAACAGTAACAAAAAATGCAATATTGTAAAAATGCAGGTGTTACACGTTTCGCTATTTTCCGTATATTTTCAATATTTTTCTTATTTTCTAATTTTTCAAAAACTCGTCCGACCATTTATCTCCATTGACGTTCTTAGAATGATTATATTTGGAAATTTTGCGAAATCTGCATTATTACGAAAATTCAGGGCATTACATGGTTCGCCATTTTCCGCAATTTTTTTATATTTTTCTAAATTTTTAGTTTTTCCAAAATTCGTCCGTTTAATTACCTACACCTACGTTATTACAACGATTCCAGGCGGAACTTCCGAAAAATCTGCATTATTTTGGAAGTCCAGGGCGTTAAATGGTTCGCCATTTGCAGTAATATTTTATATTTCTCCTTTTTTTTCTAGTTTTTGGAAATTTTGTTCGACCAATAATCTGAATTTACGCTATTATTGGGCAAATCTCATTGTGCAAATCTCATTTTTTTAATTTAAATATAAGCATGACTGGAAAAGTGGGTCTGCTGCAACGTTTTGAGAATTCGATCAGACCGACGCCAGCCGTGCGTATGTGCCTATGGGCAACGCTTAATGCTGTAAGCCGGGTTTCCAATTTGCGAAGTGCTTTTTAATGGCGTCAGTTTGCTTGAAGTTCTCAGCCTCGATCTCTCCGTACTTATCATGAAATGTGCAGTCAATACCGTTGTAAATTGGTTGAATTCTCCGGAGTCGTTATATGTTATCGATTGCTCACCCGCTTTTTTTGTAAGGGCAGTGAAGAATCCCCATTTATTTGCGCCGTCATTGAGACTGGTCCTTTTTCAGTTTTTGGTGGGTTCTTTTATGTCGGCGTTGCACCGCTTTTTGCATGCGTTTGCTTATCATCTTTCAGCCTTATAATTTCGTCCTTTTATGATCGTGTTTTCTTTCGTTACTTGAGGAAGCAGTTGCCTGAACCTCAGCACTCGTTGTTCTAGAGGCGAAGGCCCTGGATTGTTGTCTCTGCTGGGAGAATATTGTACAACAAATCAGGCCTGTTCATTTTATTTGCACCGTCCTTCTATCTTTCTGTCCGAGGTCTTTGCGCAACCCCTCCTGTGCTGAGGTCTGGAGCATGACCTCGACCGTGAATGAGTCCTCCTGGAATCCCTCCTGGACTTTTAATTCGACTAAAAGCGATGACGCTGTGCGTGCTGCTTTTCCTTTTCTCCCAGGGAAGTATGTCGGGTAAAGGAGCTGTTGCACTCTCCTCGCTCGTATCCGGCTCTCGTATATGACTCTGCTATCGTATCCGGCTCTCCTCGTTCCGCGGCTCGAGTAACTTTCACCTCCTAGAATTTCAGACCCCGTTATTCCTTCTCCCTCCTCTCTCGAGTTCTATTGTCTCTCCCATTGCCGTTGCAGAAGCAGCAACGGTGCCTTGAAGCAGTTGCGACGTTTGTTGTCACCCGTGACGTGCGCTTTGCCGCAAAGGGCGCATGTCGGAATGCACTGGTGATTTCCCGTTTGCTTGTATTCTCTACAGCCCTTGCGGTATCTTTCGTTTCAGCTGGCTCTTCGTCTGTGTGATGCCCCAGATTCCCATGCAGAAGATTACGATGCAGAAGACTATCACATTCTTCTTCTGGAAGATGCACCGATATTATGCACCACAGTAGTACGCGTTCCCCAGAACTCCGGAACCTTCGAAGACTATAACAACCGAACTCCATTTTAAGAATTATCTCGCCTGGAGGATCGTGGGATTCTTTGAATTCAGCAGATTTTGTTATGTCATCGTGGATGTCCTACGCGAGGATGTGAATCCCGCCTTGACATGTGTTTCCGGGCGGTGCCACGTACACCGGCACACAAAAGCTCTGGATCCCGATTTCAATTTCTTCGACGATGAAGTACTTCCTGGGCTTTTTAATCCTTGGCGTACTCATGAACACAATGCTCTGCCTGGTGTTCCGGTGAAAAGCGTCGCTACACGCCTTTTCCGTGGACACTGCGGGGGCGTGTAACACACCATCATGGAGCTGTGCATAACTCACAAGCGACGTGTTAAATCCGTCAAGCAATCGAAAAACTATCTTGAAGTGTTCTCTTAGAAGCGGCACGAGGCTCGGCCTGCGTACGCACGGCTGGGTTTGGGTTTTGTGCGCGTGCTTTCTCTCGGCATGAGGCATCCTGGCTTGGAGAGTGTCCGTCAGGTAGCCTGGGATCGGCTACTTTGTTGCTGGTGGCTCGTGATCGACCGGGCGCAGTTTAGATTCTTCCGGGAAATTGGCTCTTCTTTCACTTCCACGACTTCCAAATGCCCCGCTGGGTGTTGACTAGCCAGGAACTATGAATGCACTCCCGGTTGGAAAATTCCCAGATGGCCCAGAGCTCCAGAGCATGCAAAGTAGAGGTGCCAGAAATATTTTTCAACTGTGGGAGCGAAAGAAATCGGACCACAGATATGATCATCATCACAATTTCTTTGAGGACTTATGCGTGCGCAGTATTGAAGAAGACTGCACTAAATAAATAAGCCCAGTCACCGGCAGCGACCAAATTGGTTACAAGAAAAGTTTTATCCAACTCCCCGGACGTTGGAGACACTGAAAAAGGCAGTTGGTTTTTTTTTTGACAACTCTGCGCCATCTATAAGTTGGCGGTAACCCCGTGCAATGGTGTACCCATTGTTTATCAATCTATGAAAAGTAGCACATGCTTTACAAATATATAAAAACAGTAACAGCGAACTTACAGGGTTAGCACAAACCGCAATGTTTTTTCTCGACGCGCCCCCTAACCATGAACACACATCCGTACACCTATGCGAACAAAAGAAAGCTTACAGAATAAATATTGAAAAAAATACAAGTAAACTTATGGGCACGTGGGGACACGAGTACCAATGTACCACAAGTGAAAATAATTTCAAGCTCGGCGGTTCATGTCGGGAATTCGAGACACGATCGTGATTCTCATATTTAGTTCGAGTACATGGTTTGCAAGACCGCTGAAATATTGCAATCGTATGAAGGCTAGTTCTCATCATCAGCTCTGCCATTATAATATAAAAATTCCTGTTGTGCGCCGAGTTGGGACCTAATATTTCATAATTTAACACCCTGCTAGCTGGCTCGTCAAGGGCGACAAATAAACAAAAACGAGGACCAAACGGGAATGCTTAACGCGTAGCTTTCTTTATGTCTTGTTAGTAGTACACTACCAATCAATCTTCTTGGAAATTAACACCTACTCGTTCTACAGTCCAAGCGTGCACACTTCAATGACGCTCGAACTAGGCACTACTATTATGCTTGTTCGACACCTAGACATCCTTTCAGCAGTTTTTTTGCAAGAAACCTCTGAATCAAGGTGTCTAAAATCAAAGTAGGAGTAAATCAGCCAACCTTTCTTGTGGCATTGTTCTTGAAAGCAAGTTGTCATTTACCGCCGAGCACGGAAGCATCGTTCGGATTGTGCATGCGACGCAAGAACCGTGAGAATAGGAACCATAGGTTCGAAAACATCATGAAATATCAGTTTCACGTTTCGAGCGTCAATTTTCAGCAACGCATGAACGTGTTGGATTGATTCGTAGTTCCTGCTTACAAGTGACGGCAGCATTAGCAGCTGTGTAGCAGGCCAGTATGTATAAAAATCCGAGGCATAAAGTTCCGGTTGCTCTTCCAAGACTACGGCGCAGAGGGAGGCTTCCCCTCGGCGGTGTCTGTCATGATTCCTTATATTCTAACTAGCCGGTCGAGTGTGCGGATTTTTGCCGTGACACATACGAGAAGCTCAAATAAATGTTTCCTCCACGCATGTTTCAAGTTCAAGTCTAATGACGCTTGGCCGTGTTGGGGAATCGCCTGTCGCCGGGCCCAGCTTTGCCACGCCAAACGTTTTTTGCTGCCGGTACGTGATGCAGGCCTTGGGATCCATCTCAAAAATGTCTGCCTGAACCAAGGTGGGCGCGTGGCTAGCTGGTGTAGTAAGCAATCCTCGCGTGGTTTGAAGGGAATTTTCCGGGATTCTTAAGCTCTTCTGGCAATAACCGAGATTTCCCAGGGCCACCTGGGGCTCAGCGCAAGTCTAGAAGTGCCTTTCGACTGTGTGATCCGTGATGCCGCAGTTATACATTAGGGGAAGTCGTCGCTCCCCCTGCGCCCCTTGTTCTGACGCCCATGGTGCAAGGGGGCGGGTGACGTCATTTGCGTTCGGGTGGCAGGATCGAGCGTTCTCGTGAGAGTGGGACCGTGCTTTCGTAGGCCTCGTTGGAGTTAGCGGGTGTGTGCACACAAGGGCTGTAGAACTTTGAGCGATGGTTCGTCCATCGAGGATTTGGTGTGTTCTGGGTGCGTTGACATTCAGCACTACGGTGCAATACCTTTCCAGGGTCTACGCGTGGAATTTTATCTCCATAAATGTAAAGTCTATAGAGCTCATGTGGAATATGTTCATTGGGCTCGGGCACATGAAGGTGCGTTTTCTCGTAGAGCACCATTCGTATTTTGGACTTACGTTCCTGCCAATGGAATCGACGAAGTTAAGCATCCGCAGCGCTTGGATTGCGGGTTTGCCGAAAAAAGAGTGGTTCCAAAGAGTTCAATCAACTCGACATCTTGTACCTGCGTTTTAAAACAGCGTCGATAAAAGATCACGTTTCGTCGCGGAATGCGCGAACCTGTCACTCTTGGTATTGTCTTCAGTAAAGTTGAACGGCCAAAATATGGTGAAAAACATTGGTGCAGCTTTTATTGGTCGTGCGATGCTATAGAAGTATTAAAACAGGCGACCCCTGTCTTTTGGTCGGATACCCTTCTGCTCACCTCACATGTATTTCCGAATGTGCCGTTGAATGTTCTCCATGACTCTCAGGTCTGTAGGATTTCTTTTGCAGGCTTTGACTTATCTCTCAATGTGGACTGCGCTGGCAGGTACTAGAACCGCCGGCAACTGGCTTCGCAAACTAACCGTCTGTGGCGGGAGCTGTTCTTCGCCCACCCACTTAGGCTCCATCGGCGCGGGTGGGTGAAGGCCGACCACGCGTCTTGCCGGAGGAGTTTTTTTAGGTACTTTTTAGGACGCCGACTGACCAAGATCGATCTTAAGCAGTACTGCTGCTGTTGATTTAGTATGAACACGGCTTGCCTCGCAGACTGAAATCTGTGTGGAGATCTCGGACGTCTTTTTCCAGTAGGCAGGAGTGACATACCAGAATGCCTCGGGCGGCTGGATCATGACTGGTGCCATGGGCAAGTCGCGTAGTCCAAAACCGGTGACTGCTGCGACGTGTGCTGCCGTTGAAGGGGCCGCCATGCTATTGGGAGTGGTGCCGGGCGCGCTCAATGTGAAACTTCCGTTAGTCGTAACGCTATGATAAAAGTAAAAACACAGGATTATTTTGTTGCTACAACAAGAACACCGCCCCTTGCCGACGTTGAGCTGGAGATACAAGCCACGCGGCGTCACGGCCTTGCCTGCGCACAACGCAAGCATGCAAACCGCGTGTTGACCTAGCATTTGATGTGGCGACTGCCCACAACACCTTGGTATTTATCTTCGTAAATTTCGCGTAAAATTGCGCTTCACTTTTTCAGATTTATACGCCCACGCTTGACTGAGTCCTTACGCTGTGGCTCCGCAAACAAGTGAAAAACTCAAGGAAAATTGATGAAGCCAAGAAGACCGCACCAGAAACGATTTAGCGCCAAGTCAATGTTTATCTTTGCAACTTCCCCTGGCCCTAAATGTTCGTTTTGTCATCGGTAACGTGGCTCTTTCTTAGCGCGGGTGATGTTCAGCGAAACTCCGTGCCAAATGTTTATTATTTATTTATTTTTATTTATTTATTGATACTGTACCCTCACTTGAGGGTCATTACAGGGAGGAATACAAAAAAAAACAATACACAATGACAAAACAGCATTAGGTTTCGTGTTGCCGGTAGTACAATTCTAGCGAACACTCAAACGCTTTGACATTTGAACTAGTAACAGCGTACTCTGGAAGTCTATTACGCACTTCTATGCTATAAGGAAAAAATGAATTCTTAAAGCCATCTAGACGCGCCCAAAAAGGCCTTAATGGGTGACTATGGTTCAACAGAGCTCCTGGCTTGGGTGCAGGTTGTATGCATGTGTCTTTATTTATTTTCATTTCGCCTCTTATAACTTGAAACAGGAGTTTTAACCTTTGCTTTTCGCGGCGCACTTGCACGGGTTCTAGCGTACATGATTTTAACAAATTTGTGACGGATTCTGTCCTCCGGTACCGCGACCAAATGAAGCGCACTGCTACCCTTTGAATTTTTTCTAGATTATCTCTCAGTGACTGCTGATGAGGACTCCATACAGAAGACGCATACTCCAAAATAGGGCGAACAAATGTCTTATATGAAAGTAACTTGACATCTCTAGGGGCATGTTCGAGTTTTTTCCTAAAGTAAAACAACGTTCTGTAGGCCTTTGAACACACCTCCTCAACATGAGTGTGCCACCCCAAATCGCTGGTAGTAGTCACGCCCAGGTATTTAAAGCTGAGTGTTCTGGTCAGAAAGTTATTTCCGATTTTATAATCATATGCGAGTACAGATTTCTTCTTGGTTATATGGGTGAGCGTAGTCTTTGAAAGGTTAATTTCCATCCCCCACTGGGCGCACCGATTATGCAAGCCTTGCAGACAGCGATTAATTTTGATTTGATCGTTTGTGTTAGTTACAGGAGCGTAAATTAAACAATCGTCTGCAAAAAGTTTGATTTTAACCGGGCTTTCGACAACTGCGGAAATATCATTTATAAAAAACTCCCCCCACCTCCCCGAAGGGGATCGTGCGGAAATGCGAATGCATTGGATGCACCGATGAGTGCGCTGCGGCAAGCAGTAACGGAGAGAGGCGTGCGCTCCACGGCATTTATATACATTTTCCGAGCGCAGCGACCGGAGAGAGGGTACGCGGAGAGGAGAAAGAGACCCGCGCAACACGCCCGCCCCGCGCGCGAGCTGTCTCTCCCGCCGACCTCCGCGATGCGAGCGCCCTCACACGGCCGAGCGCGCTCCTCCTCTCCACTCACTCTCCGCTACTCCACCCGAGCTCCGCGATGCGAGCGCCCTCACACGCCCGAGCGCGCTCCTCCTCTCCCCTTGACCTCCGCTACTCCCGCCTGAGCTACCACCTGCTCCGGTTGCTAGGCGCGCCACAGCTGTTGCTAGGGGCGAGGAGGAGCGCGGAGAGATAACACCTGCGGGCGCACGCCGACGGAGCACGAACACCCCCGACTAAGAAATGCATTCGATGCTCACAGAAGAGGGGGTATTGTAGCGGTGCCTATTGTTACAGTGGCGATGCGGTCAATCCCGCTAATGGTAGCGCGAGACTGGACTGGACGAAGACAAGGACGAAGGTCTCTTGCTGGTGCTCTTGCTGTAGCGGCGCGGGTCCGCCGCGCCGAGACGACGACGACGACGACGACGAAGGCAGAACTACGAGGCGCGCGCTCCCGTGCGCTCGCGCTGGAGGAATGCAGGCGCACGCCGACGGAGCACGACAACCCCCTACTAAGAGATGCATTCGCATTTAAAAATTAAAAACAACAAAGGACCCAGAACAGACCCCTGTGGGGCACCGGACAGTGCTTTCAATGAACTAGATGTGCAATGATCTACACGTACTTTTTGTTGACGGTTCTTTAAATAAGGGGCTATCCAATTTAGTACATCTGAGCTAAGTCCTAGTTGCTGAAGCCTAAAATTAATTTGTTATGAGAAACCTTATCAAACGAACTGGCGAAATCTACACAAATGACGTCTATTTGTTGTCGAGCTTCTAGAGATAAATAAAAATCAGGAACTGTTTCTATCAGTCGAGTAATTGACAACGCCTTCCTGAATCTGCGTTGACGGAGATAAAAAAAACTCTTTTGACTCAAGAAAAATAATAATGTGTCTTGCTATGAAATGTTCTATGGTCAGAGGTCAGTGAAACACAGAGGTCAGTGAAACGGGGCGATAATTGTTCACATGAAGCCGATTGCCAGCTTTGTATATAGGCTTTGCAATCGCAGTGCGCCAGTCTTGCGGTAATGAGGACGTTTCCAGAGATTTTCTGAAAATGATTGTTAAATAAAAGGACAACCATTCGGCATACCGTCGTAAGAATTCACTGGGAATTTCATCTGGTTCGTTTGCTTTTTTAGTGTCCAGCCCTAGCAAGTGACTGAACACCCCTTCCTGCATAATAGAAAAGTGCTCCATTGCGCAGGCGCGCGGGCAAGCCTGGTCAGCATCCACCTCAACGGTTTCATCTCTAGTAAAGACCGACTGAAAGAACTGGTTGACAGAATTTGCTATCTGCGGTTTTTGCCTCACTGTTTGGGGTCCAATTTTTATCTGTTCAATTTCTTCTTTTTTATTTCTCAAGTGAAGCCAAAATTTTTGCGGGGTACACTTAATGAAGTGTGCAAGGGTTTCGGTATAAAACTTTTGTTTGGATTCTTTTAATGCTGTCGTTAACTGACCACGCAAATGTACGATTGCTACTGAGTTGGTTTTGTTCTTCCGCATGCGTTTTATTTTTCGTTTGATATTGCCGCGAACCATACATTGGGTTTGTTTATTTGTGTTTTGCTTTTACCGCCGGGCTGCGCCGGTCTGTGTTATCTCTGCGCCAAGGGAAGCGTGTGTTCCATTCTTTCTTTCTGTGCAGCATGTGTTATCTGTCGTGATAGGGATAGCATTCAGATCTAACGTGAACAGCCCAGAATGATCTTCTTGGATCTACTATGTTCTCGATGTGAATCGACGTTTCGAGTACCACGCGCGCCGAAAGAATAAAAGCCTGCAGTGCGGACGCCGGAGCATTCGATTCTGCGACACTCGCCGACGCACGTACGTCACTTTGTTGACCGCTGCTTCGCCGCCTCTGTATTCTTTTCAGTTGTTAGGAGAGCACAAGTTCGCTCCAATAAACTTGTTTCTTTTCTAAACAACTGCGTCGTCCTTGGCTTCGTGACATCTGGTGGAGGTGCTGGGTACTAAGCCTTTATGCTCTCTACGACATCTCGAAGCCGCCAAGCCAGTCCAACCAGAGAAAGCCCCCGACTGCAAGGATTGCTACCCGAGTTCGGTCTTCTGCCAGAAGGGCCCAAGAGAAGGAACGCTGCAACCAACACCATGGTTCAAGAAACAACATCGCCAATCATCCTGCAGCAGCCCCGAGAACCGCCATCGTTCCGGGGAGCCCCCATTGAAGACCCCGAAGAATGGTTGGAGAAGCTGGAGCGCGTCCGCATCTTCAACAGGTGGGACGACGAAGAAACCTTCCGGCATGTCTTCTTTTACTTAGAAGATGCTGCTCGAATTTGGTTCGAGAATCATGAGAGCTATTTGACCGACTGGACTCAATTCAAAAGGGAGTTCCTTAAGACCTTCACTACCGTGGTGAGAAAAGAGCGAGCTGCGCTTTTGCTTGAAACTCGAACACAGCACCCCAACGAAGGAGTCGTGATTTTCGTTGAGGAGATGAAGCGACTTTTTCGTCGTGCGGACCCTGAAATGACCGAGGAAAAGAAGCTCAGCTTTCTAATGCGAGGAGTGAAGCAAGAGCTTTTTTGCTTGTCTACTCCGTAACCCTCCGAAGACAGTGGCGGAATTCGCGTCTGAGGCGGCCGCGATGGAGAAGACGCTAGAAATTCGAACGAGGCAGTACGACCGCCCTGTCATCGCGCTGTTCTCGGAGACCATCGGTGCCGCAAATGGAAGCTCCGATACATTGCGAGAGACCATCCGAGCAGTGGTCAGGGAGGAGCTTCGGAAGCTTTTTCCAACGACGCCGCAACCTCAACTGGCTTGCCTGACCGACGTAATCCGAGAAGAAGTCCAACACGCACTGGGAGCTTCTACGCCGTCGGAAGCACCCCGCGAACCACAAGCCATGACTTACTCCTCGGCTGTTCGTCAACCCCGCCCTGCTCTATCCCGTCGTCAAGAGGCCGAGCCATACCACCGTCCAATGCCGCCCGCCCGACGCCCTGTAGACCAATACCAGACGCCAAGGAAGACCGACGTGTGGCGAACGCCCGATAATCGCCCGCTGTGCTACCACTGCGGAGAGGCCGACCACATCTACCGTCGCTGTCCCTACAAGAGGCTCGGTTTGCGAGGGTTCTCCGTCGACGCCCCAC
The DNA here is from genome assembly GCF_048455015.1 of Haemaphysalis longicornis. Lineage (NCBI taxonomy): Eukaryota > Metazoa > Arthropoda > Arachnida > Ixodida > Ixodidae > Haemaphysalis > Haemaphysalis longicornis. Next base: position 671,147 of record NW_027526351.1, read on the forward strand.
GCCTCCGATACGGCCAGCGCCCTGCTGAGATCGAAGAATACCTCTCTAACACCAACCGAGGACCAGCCCGCTTTAATCGTTCACCGTCGCCCTACCCGTATCAGTCACCGAACCGCCGAGCACTGCTGACTTCTCACGTGGAAGGTCCCCCAGCCCACGCGGGGGAAACTATAAGCAGCAACTTCGGGAGGTAAAGTTGCACAACGGCGGAAAAATGAAAACCCTCCAACGAAGCAGCGACTCGCTGAAGACCATCATTCACGACATGCCCTCATCCCGACGACCCGACCTAGCCCTAACGAGACTCCTGAACACGACGACAGCTAGACGGCGCGACGCGTACCCGACCTGACCGAGACGTCCGTTGAAAAGACGACGACAACGACGATGCACAGTGCCCGACCGTCAACACGTACAGGCAGAGATACGACGCCCCGACGAACCCGGAACTCGAGGAAGACTGCATCTCACATCAAGGTGTCCATCGACGGCTTTGACGTAGTCGCCCTCGTAGACACGGGAGCTGACTATTCGGTAATGAGCGGACCATTTGTGTCTAAACTGAAGAAAGTTATGACCCGATGGGACGGTCCGCACATACGCACAGCAGGAGGCCACCTCGTGACGCCAAGTGGAACCTGCACATCGCGCGTCACCATAGACGGCACAACGTACACTGCGGCGTTCGTCATTCTGCCTAACTGCTCCCGCGACGTAATTCTTGTAATGGACTTTTTGATGGACAACGGTGCAATAATCGATCTGCAGACCAAGTCAATAACTTTTTCCCCCAATCACTCCATGACGCCGGAACCGAACCCCGAACGACGTGCTGCTGTAAAGATTGCAGATGATCATGTCACACTGCAACCCCGCGCAAGCTTGATGGTCGCAGTCTACTGTGAAGATGCTGGTCCTGACGTCGACGCTATCGTAGACACTGATCAAAGGGTGCTTCTCGACCGTGGTGTGTCGGTCGGAAGAGGCATTGCGCGCTTCAAGGAACACCAATCCCACATTTTGGTTACTAATTTCACCGAGGAGTACCAGCATTTAAACAAGGGCGCGGCGATTGCATTCCTCGAAGAAGCGCAAGAAGCAAGTGACGTGATCGCCGTCGCCGACTTCGAACGAACACCCGTAGAAACCTTCAAGCTCCCGCAGCCCTTCGACGTGAATCCGGCGCTATCGCAAGAACAATGGAACAAATTATTGGCGTTGCTGCGTCGCTATAGCGAATGTTTTTCGTCGAGCGCAAAACTACGTCAGACCCCTCTAGCGAAGCACCAAATAATAAGCGAAGATGGAGCCCGACCTACCCGACAGTCACCGTACCGCGTCTCTTCACACGAACGGGAAGCCATCCGGACTCAAGTCGACGACATGCTCAGCGACGACATTATACAGCCATCGAAAAGCCCCTGGGCTGCGCCCGTCGTACTCGTAAAGAAAAAAGACGGCACATTAAGGTTTTGTGTTAACTACCGGCGACTGAACAAAATCACGAAAAAGGACGTGTACCCCCTCCCCCGAATCGACTACGCCCGCGACCACGTCTGCCACACGAAGTACTTCTCATCGATGGACCTGAAGACCGGCTACTGGCAAATTGAAGTAGACGAGAGAGACCGAGAGAAGACTGCATTTATAACCCCAGACGGCCTATACGAGTTCAAGGTGATGCCATTTGGGCTGTGCACAGCACCAGCGACGTTTTAAAGACTCATGGACACTGTGCTAGCTGGCCTTAAGTGGCACACCGGCCTCGTATACCTCGACGACGTAGTGGTATTCGCCCGGACTTTCGACGAACACCTTGCAAGGTTGGAGTCTGTACTCGAGGCCATTCGTACGTCGGGGTTGACGCTGAAGCCGGAAAAGTGCCGTTTCGCATACGGGGAACTCAAGTTCTTGGGCCACGTCGTCAACGCCGCGGGAGTCCTACCTGACCCGGCAAAAACTTCAGCCATTGCGAACTTCCCAATGCCGAAAGACAAGAAGGGCTTGCGAATATTTCTCGGGCTGTGCGCATACTACCGGCGCTTCGTCGCAAACTTCGCACGCATTGCAGAGCCACTCACGCGCCTGACGAAAGATAGCACCCCTTTCAGCTGGCAAAACGACCAAGAAAAAGCATTCTGCGAGCTGCAAAAACGCCGGCAAAGCCCGACCGTGCTCGCTCATTTCGACGAAAATGCCGAAACGGAAAAGCACACGGACGCCAGTGATATAGGCTTGGGTGCCGTCCTTGTCCAAAATCAAAGCGGCTGCGAAAGGGTAATCGCCTATGCCAGCCGTGGTCTGTCGAAGGAGGAGAAAAACTATTCTGCCTCTGAGAAAGAGTGCCTGGCTATTATATGGGCGATTTCAAAATTTCGCCCATACGTGTATGGAAGGCCATTCAAGGTTGTAACAGACCACCATGCGCTATGTTGGCTCGCCAATTTGAAGGACCCCTCTGGCCGTCTTGGGCGGTGGAGCTTGCGCCTGCAGGAGTTCGACGTTACAGTCGTTTATAAATCCGGCAGGAAACACTCCGACGCCGACTGTCTGTCCCGCGCCCCCGTCGATCCACCAGCACAAGACTCTGATGAAGACAGCGCGTTTTTCGGGATCGTGACGGAGAGCGACCTAGCCGCCCAGCAGCGTGCCGACCCCGACTTACGCGTCATAATCGAGTACCTCGAGGGATGCAACGTTGCCGCTCCTAGGACCTTCAAACGCAGCTTACCAGCATTCAGCCTGAGAAACTCCGTCCTCGTGAAGAAGAATTTCAGCCCCGGAACAAGAGCGAATTACCTTCTCGTCATCCCCGCGGACCTTCGTGACGAAATTTTGGAAGCGTGCCACGACGACCCGTCTTCCGGACATCTCGGCACAGCCCGCACTATTGGAAAAATCAAGGCAAGGTACTACTGGCCCGGCCTTACCTCTGACGTCACCCACTACGTCCGGAGCTGCCGTGACTGCCAGCGACGAAAAACGCCGCCGACAAGACCCGCCGGACTTCTGCAACCGATCGCCGTCCCATCGAGACCATTTCAACAGATTGGAATGGACCTTTTAGGCCCGTTCCCTACGTCACGATCACAGAACAAGTGGATTGTCGTAGCGACAGACTACATGACGCGCTACGCAGAGACCGCCGCTCTTCCGAGGGGGACTGCACAAGAAGTGGCAAAGTTCTTTATAAGCCAATTGGTGCTGCGACATGGAGCCCCGGAAGTCCTATCACCGACCGCGGAACGGCATTTACTGCGGAGCTGATGCAAGGAGTATTACGCTACAGCAACACGGATCACCGAAGAACGACGGCGTACTACCCCCAAACGAACGGACTAACAGAACGTCTGAACAAGACAATCGCAGATATGCTGTCAATGTACGTTGAGGTTGAACATAAGACTTGGGACGAAGGGCTCCCGTATGTCACGTTTGCGTACAACCCGGCTATCCAGGAGACGACGCAGCTAACGCCGTTCGAGCTTGTCTACGGTAGAAGGCCGACTACTATGCTCGACGCCATGCTTCCGCACGTAGAAGACGACGACCTCAACGCCGACGTCCACGGATATCTTCAACGTGAAGAGGAGGCCCGCCAGCTCGCTCGAGTTCGTATAACGGACCAGCAGCTGGTGGATGCGGGCCGCTACAACCTCCGACGCCGAGACGCCGAGTACCAACCAGGGGATCGTGTGTGGGTTTGGACTCCCATCCGATGACGCGGACTCAGTGAGAAGCTCCTGCGACGGTATTTCGGACCCTACCAGATTCTACGACGTGTCGGCCAACTTACCTACGAGGTGATCCCCGATGGTGATTCCGGGACATCACGACGACGCAAGCGGCCCGAAGTCGTCCACGTGGTTCGCTTAAAACCTTTCTAAGGACGATAACGAATTTTATTTTTATTTTCGGACTGTCGCTTATGTTAGCATCGGGTCGATGCACTCTTAGAGGGGGGGGGGGGGTAATGCCGCGAACCATACATTCGGTTTGTTTATTTGTGTTTTGCTTTTACCGCCCGGTTGCGCCGGTCTGTGTTATCTCTGCGCCAAGGGAAGCGCGTGTTCCATTCTTTCTTTCTGTGCAGCATGTGTTATCTGTCGTGATAGGGAGAGCATTCCGATCTAACGTGAACAGTCCAGCATAATCTTCTTGTATCTACTATGTTCTCGATGTGAATCGACGTTTCGAGAACCACGCGCGCCGAAAGATAAAAAGCCTGCAGTGCGGACGCCGGAGCATTCGATTCTGCGACACTCGCCGACGCACGTACGTCACTTTGTTGACCGCTGCTTCGCCGCCTCTTTATTCTTTTCAGTTGTTAGGGGAGCACAAGTTCGCTCCAATAAACTTGTTTCTTTTCTAAACAACTGCGTCGTCCTTGGCTTCGTGACAATATAGACGATCTCCCGGGTTATCCACGGACTATGCTGTTTCATTTTCTTTGTACGAGTTGGAACAAATTTATCCGTGCAATGCTTTACAATGATTTTGAAACGTTGCCATAACTCTTCTACAGATTCTGAGACAGAAGCAAGTTCAAACTCATGAAGGGACAGTTCTAGATAATCAAGTATAGACGTGCCATCGGCCCGTGCAAAATTTTTTACTCTGAACCGGGATAAATGGCCGCTTCTGCGGCTTTGCGTCTAGTTGGATATTAACAGTTATCAGCTTGTGGTCCGATATTCCCTCTTCAACCGATAAAGTACTATGTGTCACTCTGCGTGATAGGAACACTAAATTAAGCAATGTTTCTGAATTAGCAGTTACTCGCGTATTTTTTTTTACAATCTGTGTTAAGTTATGAGAGAACATTATTTCCAACATTTTATCACCACTCAGAGTATCTATGTGTCCAGGTGTGACACTTTCCCAATTTATATGCAGTAAATTAAAATCGCCAGTCAGTATCAACCTCGTGTTGCCATTCTGAAATTTGCACAAGAAACTGTTCAGTTGGTCTAGAAAATCAGGCGTGGTACCAGGGGGCCTGTAAATTGCTCCGACAATAAAAACCACTTTTTCGACCAATATTTTGCACCAAACTGTTTTGGAGAGTGATCAATCGATTATTTCTGTCGTAATAGGCGACTTCACAAGAATGGCCACACCACCACCAGGTGAATCCCTATCCCACCTGTGTACAACATATCCGGGGGGAAATAATACAATCATCGGGAATTGAAGGGGTCAACCATGTTTCGGTTATGACAGAACTTTGTGGGCTATGTGACAGCAACATGAATTCGAGTTAGTTTCGTGACCTTATTTACAATGCTGCGAGCATTCAGCACAAGCAGGCGTAACTATGCTTTTGGCGCAGAAGTGGAAGGGGAAGTGTTTGACGCAGATGCGGCATTCGAGCGGGTACCAGGGGCAGCTCTACCATCCCTCTTGCCTTTGCTGTTTGAAATCGCACAACGCTCATTCTTGTTCCGATCCCAAGTGTAGAGCTTATCGTTTATTTTGAGCTTATCGTGATTCAGAGAAACCTTCAAACCGCTATCACGCTCAGCAGCCGCACTTTGCCATAAGTTCCTCCACACTTCCACTATTTTACTCGCATATTCATTACTAATACTTATGGAACTTCCCTTCAGGTTCGGACAATTTTTCATCACACGCTCCTTTTCCCGGTAGTCATAGAATCTCATGATGACTGGCCTAACCTTCCCGGGCTTTACCGTTCCCATGCGATGTATTCTCTCGATCGTCTTAACTGCTACATTAGGTTTTTCCTTAAATATCTTGTCCACGACCGCAACCATTAAATCCGATTCTGATTCTATACTTTTTTCAGCGAGACCGAATACCAAAAGATTGTTTCTCCGGCTTCTATCCTCGTAGTCTACCAGCCTTTCCGCCTGCTGCCCGACAGTAGCTTCCAAAGCATGAATTCTAAGGTTCATTTCATGGATTAGAGCAAGCGAACTGGTTAGCTTATCTGTTTTAACGTTTACTGCAGATATTTGGTCTTTTATAGCATTCAAATCATGCTCAGACTTGGCCTGGTTTTTCAAGATCGTTTCCAAGAGCTCTTGCGTCGTAGCAGGCCCGCGGTTTTCCTCGACGTCTCCCGACATAATAAGCATCATGACAGCAGACTAACAGTCAACTATAATACAGTAACATCTTCGAGGGCACGGCAGGATCAACAAGCATATATCATCACTACGACAAGCGGCTATTTCATTGCGGTAACCAACCTGCAAAAGCAGCAGCAGCGTTTTAGCCATGCTGTCCGCAGGCCGGGTGCCGTGCCCTCTGAGGCGGCTCATGTCTCGTCGCTCCTGATATTCCGTCGCTGCAGGTGACGTCACTCGAGTCGGTAGATTATCGGCATTTCCAGGTTCCAAGGTTTCGCGGGGCGGCAGGAAGTATGCATTTCCATCGTCGCAGTTCGTCGTCGTTGCAGTCAGACCTAAAAAGACCGGAGATGCCGAGCGGAACGCGTTCCGCTCCCCGCTAGCAGACGACGCTCACTTTCCTGGCGCAACTCGCAACCGCAGCGCCGCGGTGGCGAGAGTCGCGGCCGGCCGCCTTCTCTTCACGGCCGCGGCGGGGAGATACGGAACTGAAACTAAAGCGTGGCAAACTGTTCGCATGGCGACGCAGTGAAACATACCCCTCGCGAGGGGCACGATCAAATGCAGAGCATTTCCGGGGCGCACGACGTTAAGTAGTTTGCGTTACGTTAATGTTGTTGCACTTGTGGCAACTGCTGACGAGAGAGCGCTCGTCAGCAGTAAAATTGGCAGCCTCGGCGCACGTTGAGTCCGAGAGAGGGGAGAGAGTGTCCTTGAAACGTGCCTGGGCGCGCTATCGAATGTTGATCGCGCCGATAGCGAAACGTCTGAGCCGGGCATGTCGAGGCGAGCGATGCGGACAACTACGGACGCCAAGAACGGGTGACATCGTGAGTTAAAGAAATGCCCTGCATTTAAAAGCACGGCGCAACCTGCAAAATCAGCAGCAGCGGTTTAGCCATGCTATCCGCTGGCCGGGCGCCGTGCCCTCTGCACGGCACCCTCTGCACGGCACTATTATGCAGTAATAGTATGAAAGAGTTTCAGAAGAAAATTCCGAGTTTACTCACAAAGTAAAACAGGACATTGCGAAAATAAAACCACTAATGAACGCAACTGTTCAGCCATTTGATGGTATACCGCAAATTATTTACAAATTTGATGCTATCAACAATTTTGTAAAAGAATTGAAAATGATGATTGTGTAAAGTACCTAGGACTATGCAGATGTTGTTGAAGATATAAATAATGCAGGGAGACGCACACCTTAATCCTAAGGTACCTTCCTGAAAAGACGAAAGAGGACCGTTCCGAATGAAAGAAAAAATGTAAAGGAACTCATGTCCCACATCTTTAACATCGATGTAGGCGACGTTGAGTAAGCCCTGTGCTTAGGACAACGAACATATCTTTCACCACCCTATGTTACTTGAGGTTAAAGGCTACAAGTTAACCCATGAGCGCTATCAAACACTTACAGTTTAAGACATCTCGATGCACAAAAAGGAATTTTGAGGAGGGATATCGCTCCGAAAATTCAGTTGACGCGCCGCATGCGGCATGAGCACTGCAGTCGGGCGTTACAACATTCGTGTCGGTACCCTTGAATTGAAGGGATTTTTTCTTCGCTACAAATACCGCACAGAAAGCTTCATTCAGGAACCTGCAAATAACCAACAACCCGAGACAGGAAACCACAACCAGCACAAGGACGCCTCTAAAGGAATAATTACAACTAAGCCAGATTACAAAATGTTTGTATGATAACATGGGATTTTGCCAATATGCAGGGAAAAGTTGTTCAACTGATAATGTTATTTAGACGTGCTCAGCACGTATAGTAATTGACATTGAACCGTTCATTTTTCCCTAAAATACCTGGCCCCGAACGCGCCCTCTAATCTTCGTTGGCAGTTTCTGGTTAGGATAGGCACACCTCACGATGGGCGGCTGTGCCTGTTTTAAAACATCAATACCAACTACCTGCCGCATAAGCCAATTCTTCACTGGAATTAGTGAGGGTTAACTCTAGTCTAGGTTCTGTAACGTGACGGGCCCATTTGCAGCCCAGACTTTATAGATTTACCAAACTGGTTTGTTGAAATATTTACAGTAAAATTTCCAGATTCTGTGCTAACTTTAGCTGGCGGCTTTCTGTTGACTAGTTTGCAATACACTGGACAAAGTTTTCTTTTGACTCTTATAGAACGCACAGAAAAGAAAGTGTAAATTACGCTAATTTGACTCGGTATTTTTGGTTAACCCAAATCATTCTCAAACCTACACGTAGCCATATTAGTCTTCATCTTCTATCCCCGCTGGGTTGGCTGTGTAGCTAAGGACTTGCGTTGGGGGCTCAAGGGTGCGTGTGGGTTCCACCCCAGATGCGGATAGCTACTTTTTAGTTGGAGGTGAAAAGAAAAAACGCCCGTGAGTCGACATTTTGGAGCAAACTGAAGGTCACCGGGTGGTAAAATTATTCTGGAGCACTGCACTATGGCGATCCTTATTGCGCAGGTGTACTTTCGACGTGTTGAACACCACTATAAATCTACATAAATATGAACCTCAACTACAGTTCCGACCTGGCAAACACCTTTGTCATAAACAAGGTGAACACACGTTTCTTCGCTGCATATTTCTCTTGCCGTGCACCGGTAATCAGGAAGTTCGAACATCGACCTTGAAACTTCGAAAGCAAATTCGGAATTTTGCAGACGAATGCACTCAAGAGATAAGTCGCATGCTGACCAGATTGGCCGGCAAATTGAAGGCCGACGTCAATAATGTACACGCGGATGCAAACTGCTTTGTGGTTAGCGATAAACTCAAAATAAATTGAAATTGCGTGCTTACCTTTACGACAGTCAAGGCAGGGATTCAGGAGCCGTGGTTTACGCGGGAACAATCATGTTTAAAAAAATCAAAATGGCTTAGATGAGAGAAAACGAAAGAACCCCATGAAAGATTATATTAACTACCCAAAAAAGCAAGATGTGAGGTGGAAATTTACATGCAAAAACCTACGACAAACACTCCAACATAACCCTTCTGACACCGTAAAAGTGCCCCATGCTAACTCTTCGGTGTGCTGAGCACTAAGAACATAAAATTAATGTACACCTCTGTCTAATGATGACAATGATCGAACAGGAAACGTTTTCGCGACGGATTCCAAACTTAGACGGAATTCGTATGAGGGTGGGGTTTGACTCGTAGACTGTTTGCACGGGCTCTTTGATGTTTGAATTGGACTCACAGGCAAGTTGCGGTTTTTCACACCCCAGCTTCAACTTCGACCCTTCGCTATTTCATTTTTCTCAAAGCAAGCTTCGCGTACAACCATCGTCGTAGCAATGCTAAGGAGTGACTTTTTTTCTGCCATTTTGCACGTCCATGCTCTTCTCTATAAATGCAAACTGTTTCGACGGTGCCGGAGCGGTGCAGTTGGGTAGATCTCGGCAGCATAACAGTAAGATAACAGGTTGCATTTCGACCACTGGAACCGTGTTTCGCTCGAGGCACTTTGACGATCATAATTAGTAATAAAGAATGATGGCTTTTTTTCAGTGCGTCTTCGCCGCCCACGAAAGAATCAGTACGACTTTGACAGATTAAATTTGATGAAGCAGATACACTGCTAAAGGATGGTGTGAATAACCGGCATTCTTTAAAAGGTGAAGAAAAAACCTTAGGCAAAACCTCCCATGGTAATTTCGCGCATGAACTATTTACCCCTCCCAAATGATACTACAGAGGGTACTACAATTACAGACAACGGTGTCACTTGTGCAATCGCAAGGCCTCCGTCAATTACAAGTCCCGGCCCGAACGGCGTAAGTACGGAGACTACTAACATTTCTTGGCTTCGGCCAGCCTGCTTCGGGACAGTAAAATTTGAGCAATGACAAGAAACTTGGTGTGCCACAAAAGGTTCGAAAGCTGCACACAATAAACCTTTATTAAAATCTTTGGATAAGACGTATCATACCAATGTTCTACCCGCAGCCTTGACATCGATTTTTGGCAAATTACTCGAGCACGTAAAGACCACGTATATACGGCAAAATAACTGACTGCTTTAAACCCAACGTGATTTGATTGATTGATTGTAGGGTTTAACGCGCCGACGCAACGCAGGCGATGAGGCGCGCCGTAGTGGAGGGCTCCGGATTAATTTTGACCACCTGGGGATCTTTATCGTGCGCCGAAATCTCGTACACACGGGCGTTTTTTGCGTTTCGCCTCCATCAGAAAAGCGGCCGCCGCGGCCGGGAATCGAACCCGCGACCTCGTGCTCAGCAGCGCAACGCCTTAGCCACTGAGCCACCGCGGCGGGTACCCAACGTGATTTCCGCAATATCTTCTATGCCGGCCCCACATTTAGGGATTCGTAATGAACCGCCCCAAAACGTGTACAACCACAAATCGTTAGCCTAAAACTTAGTCGCAATACAACAAGGTGACTTCGAATTCACAGCGATGCGTGCGCAGTTAAACTAAGTCAGAATAGTTACGATGCTACTACAGTTACATCAGTCGTCAAGAGGACCAGGGCCCTCCGGCCCTTTTTGTTTTTATTTTTATCAAGGGCACTGCAACTGACGTTACCTCTCCCATACAACTAATTTTTGACTACTGGGCAATTTACAGGCGAATACAGGCCAATGACTGAGCTGGTCCCCAGTCCAAACAAACGCATGAAAGAAGGGTATAAATAAAAAAAACACCATATTATTGTCCACTTATACCTTCCCTTAATTGATACAAAATAGCGACATTGCAGTACAATCCGCTTCGCCATATAAATGTCTTGACTTTTATATGAACTTTGATATGGGCTGAGAAGCACCCACAGAGTACGCATCCAATCAAAGTTTAAAGAAGCTGGGCGTTTAAAATGTCGCTCGCACCCTGAGAACTTGAGTACAATGTTCATCGTGTGTACAAAACTTATTAAACTATCCTTAAACAGGTATCAATGATCTGGCACCCGCCTTACGATAATCTGAGCAATTTTCTAGAATCCGTGGAAATCCCAGCGGCGACGTGTGTTTGGTCGTCTTTCTCATGACATCCGAAAGTATCTCCTTAAAGCATATCTTGATCCAACCGCCAGTCACCACGTGCAGAAAATGTAACCGACTTGCTTTTTGCCACTACCGCGCTTTTTCGTTTTTTCAGATCCATTTTCGAACAACCACTTCTGTTTCCGCTCGATTTCACCACTCCCGCGAAATCGAACTAATTCCTCCTAGAACCAAGCAATACCTGCAGTTATCGCTAAAACTCAGGATTTCCGATGAAAACGCGTTTCCTGAAAACACCGTTTATGCAAAAGTTACCACCTTTTAATACAGCGCCATCATTATATCTTCAAAATGAGTACCTCACGCGAGTGTACAGAAGCTCTATAATAAATATGGAAAACAAGAGATACAAATTTTTTCTGCCTACTGTATGGTACAAATACATTGTCTGCTTTATTGTTGGTTAAGGCAACTTAGGAGTAAGCCAGCTGTTGTTTTAGCGTTACATATGTATAAACTCTATCGTCGCTTTTTTGTGTACTTATCATATGTATAATATTAGTATCTTTCTTTTTTTTATTTTCTAACCCTACGTGTGGTATTTCATGGGGCTTTTAGTCGGGGTAATACAACAAATAAACTGTAAATAAATAAATAAATAAATAAATAAATAAATAAATAAATAAATAGATAAATAAATAAATAAATAAATAAATAAATAAATAAATAAATAAATAAATAAATAAATAAATAAATAAATAAATAAATGCGAAACTGCTCACCAGGGGCTTAGTCTGCCAAGACAGTCCCGCGTTGTAATAGTGCTCATTGCTTTAGAGCATACAGTTCGCAACGCTGCTCAGACGTCAGTTCCAACTGCACAGCAAGTGACATACGCACGAATTTTTAACACTGCCGTGGTGTAGCCAACGAGGATTCACAAGCACTATTTGAGAGTGTTGTCAGACACCCAAGTATGCGAAAGTGTAAAAGCACAGCATCCGCAGCAGCACTACGAAATATTGGAGAAGATGCAGTGAAAACTGAGTTTTCAAACAACTGCCACAATTCCAATACCAGAGTTGCATTTCTGCTATTAATGTCACCATTTGAAACAGTGCATGAGTGCTTATCCGCTGTATGTCACAACCGTGTTCCCGGGGCCGACGAACGTATCGTATCGGAATGAGAGGCAATGTTCTCACCTCAAATAACCTCGACGTCTGCCTTTCCAAACAACCAAGGATCAATTGCGATGGAAGGGCGGGACAGCCAGAAGTATATACAAGCAAGCATCAAATAGACATTCCGAGGTTCACATGGCGGGAGGAGGCAGTTTCGGCTAATTTGCCCCAATTGTTTTTGTGCGCAGCCAAAATTTGATCTCAACATCTCAGTAAAATAAAGATATCTGAGTAATTGTCTAATTCTACAAAAACAAACTCATTGCCACCGCAGCGAACCCGAAAAAAGTTGTTTACACTAGAGCAAAGGATCGATCTATCTATCAGAAACTATGGGGTAATAATTTTGCAATTATGTCTTCAAGCAAATGACAAAACTAGGGCTCTTATTTTTCTAAGCTTAATAGCATAATATACCACCATTGTAGCTTGGTGTAAAGTATATAGCGGCCGCCTAGATGCAGTGTTTTGTTGTACACCTTCTACAATACGCTTCCTGATATATGATGCAAACATGCTGCAGCGCTGCTCTGGTTACCGCCTTGAATATTCAGTATCATTGGATAGAAATAAAAGAAAATGAATAATTCTACGTACATGTCTGCCTCTGAGTAACTGAACTGAAAAATGCATCATGAGAGCTATTCAAATAAAATCCAAAGAGCCACGCATAAAAACACACCGAAGATAGAGCACGCGACGGCCAAGAACAGCACGGAAAAGCCACGCCTCTGTGAATCCATCATTCATGTATACTACAAATGCTAGGGCCTTGTTTGAGATTGGTAGGAAGAGCACACATTCACGCCAGCTTGAAATTTTTTTATGCCAAGATGAAAAGCTCATATATAGTTATTTTGTACCCACTAGCAAGAACGATGCGGAGTTTTCTTTGTCACCTTATTTTCGTGTGCACCCTAGCAGGTATGTTTCCGCCAGTTTGTTTTCTTGGACAACGCTGTTTACTATAAGCCGTTGAGAAAGGGGAAAAAGCACTCTATTTTTAAATAAGGTGAGCCCTAGGAGACAATGAACACTAGAAAGTTTAGGCTATAGATTTTTCTGCTTGCTATATATGCACAGCACTTTGCTGAACAACTGGTGTTATAGTCAAGTGTTGTAGCGTGGTCGTAATGAATCTCACTTAGCGTGTATTCTGCTGCTATGGGAACTACAGCGTCGGTTTTCACTGCCTGATCCTCTACCGAAAAGTGTCCTTAGCCATAAAAAAGTAGGTCATTTGCCATAAGGTAGTTATTAGAGAAAATATGCGCCTAGTGTTGCAGTCATGAGTGGAAGGCTTTTGGTATTGGTATTGACACAGCCCTTTTGCTATTTGTGTGGCGAAACTTTCCCCGTGAAAGCCTTAGCGACAAAATACGGCTGTCAGAGAAAAGTTTAGTTAATCATTCAGAGATCTATCAAGAATAATTGCAAAGGGGCGCAACAAAATATCATAAAACATTATACAACATCCGCAGATATGCGCAGGAGTGAAAAAATGTGAACAAGGCATTCTGCTACTAAAGGGTGGCCGTACTACTGAAGCTAGAAATTAGTAAAGATATAGACATGTAAAGAGTTAGGGAACACTTTTGATATATAGCGTTGCAAAAACATGCAGTTTCAAGATACCGATAATCGGCGTTCTGTAAATCCACGCTTCGCCTACGTTAGGCTCTCGAAATTGTTGATTTTCAAATACGCACGGGAACTTTTGTAATTCTGTGGACATATTAGGTTTTGGTTTGAGTGTTGGTTCTTCCCTACTGACATGATCATGGCGCTATTAACTTCTCAATCGGATGTGCTGCACTACACTAGAGCGTATTATGACTTTTATGGAGATCCATCAGATCCACCAACAGAAATCCATAATGGCGCTATTAACTTCTCAATCGGATGTGCTGCACTACACTAGAGCGTATTATGACTTTTATGGAGATAATAAAATTGCAGGTGTTCCATCGCTAGAAAGGCTGTTTTCGTGGCACAATGTTACAGTATTGTTAATTGGATTTCCTTAAGATGTTTTAGAAAGTAGAATCACGGCATCCGCAGCCGAACGCCCTCAATATGTTTTTTTGGTATATACTAATAATTTTAGTACAGAACATTGTGAATTATAGGAAGAAATCCAACAGAAAGCATCCTGTTAACGAACCGGCTTATATGTTTTTCTCTTCTCATACATAAGGTGGTTTTGGCACATCTAGGCATGTGATGTATTGAATAAAAAATTCTGACAGGGAGCAACACACCAGATTTTAGCGACGGAGATAAACACCTGGATAATGCAATGGTTATAGGTTATAAATTTTGGAATTATTCTTTCAATCACCTAACAGGAAAAAATTATCAGATATACAAATCTACAAGTCGAGTCTATCATCTCTAATACTCGTGTGTTGGTGAAACAGAGGGAGCAGTGAATTGGCGCCTGTCGGTTGTCACCGCCAAGAATAGAAATAGCAACCCATAGTTAATCTTTTTGGTGCGAAAGGTAGGAGTCGCAAGCAGAACAGTTGCACGAAAAGATTCTTGACATGTATAGAAACCAAACCCTGCCTTCATAGACAGAACTTCTATGACATACAGGAGGGCCACCACTCTCAATACGCATAGAAAATCTAAGGACCAAACTTTGTTTTACAAAACCCATGAAGCACATCAAGCCAAAAGCGCGAAGGAATTCCTCAAAATCCTTCCAAATAATGGGTGTGAGGCGTCGTCAGGTTATCAGGTTACTTGTACTTCTAATCATTCGTTGTAACGAAGATCCTCCGGAACTCTTTAGAATTTTAGGAATATATTGGTGTTTTTGGCGATATAGAGTGCAGAAGATGCCGGCATTCCTACTTTAAAACATAGATCTTTATTTCGCCAGTAAACAAAAAAAGTTTGCTCTCTCCTTCTTTGTCTACAGGTTCGTCTACAGCTTCCATTCATCCTTCCGGTAAAACGTCGAAACCATTCGTCAACAAAAGAAGTATAAATAGGCAGAACAGTTGCGCACTGCAAAAACTGTTTCAGTAGGTCATAGATGGCGCCGTCATGCAAAGCTAGGAAACCCCAGGCACATTTCAGGCCAAATGTTATCAAGTAGGAACATGCGTTGAGGTAGTTGATGCGACAGCAAAAAACGAAGCCAACGCGTAAAAATGGCGCAGAGAAGCCCCGGCTTTGGCGCAATAAGAGCAAGCACAAAAAGAACAGTGTCCCACTCGTGCTGCTTTAGGCAGAACAAGAAAAGGAGAAACAAACAAGATGCGTTGTATGGCCACAGTTAACGCTCGGGCAGTGAGAGGCAGAAAATTGCTTTTATTTGATCGAACCTCTAAATTCTTCCCGAGAACAGGGAGATAAAAGGGGACGAACTTGAAAGGTGGGAGCGGAGGGCAGAGGAGTGGTGTGATCTTGTGCGCCAAACGATTATCCTTTTCGGCGAAACCAGCAGAGAAGCAAGCGGATACGTGGCTAATCTATTTACGAAAACCAAATTTTCCCACCGCTCAGCTTCCTGTTTAGTCATACCAGAGTACTTCAATGCTTTACATTGAAGGACTCTGGACATACTAAGGGCTGCCTTTTACACAGTACCGTCGAATAATTTGGATTGTTGTTTGTTTACTTGGTAGCACCTTTCTGTGCCAGACAACAGTGCGATATATAGCTACACAGCCTTTACGAACAAGCCTTAACGGGGCAGTTTTCCACACGAAATACAACAGGCTGCGCCCGCTATTCCGTAGAGAGAGCCGGGGAGAAGAAAACGATGCGTCGCCGTCAAACAGCTTGTTTGGCTGTCAGATAAGGTTTTTGTCCGGCGGCTCTTTCGCCGCCTATGAACCCACTTATTAGATTTTTCGACGGTTGAGAGTTCTATATGGAATGAAAGCGTCTACAGCCATAAAATCCCACAAATTATGTAATGGCGCCTTCCATAACTGATCGGTTTATGCACTGCTTAGCTGATTAAAATCGGTGCTGTTTAGGGATAACGAAGCTATTCTTGCGTTCTTGCGTTAAGGACATGAAAATACTGAGATCTTTTCTGCCTACAATTAGTGCTCGAAATGCCACAAATACGTGACAGCCGCCGCTAAACATCCTAATAGGTTTTGATTATCTGCCTGTTGTTCTTACGTGATATGTGCCTAGTCTGGTGTCCGGTGTGAAATGTACAAACACAGAAACACCGTGACATATTTTCCACGTTTGGGATCCTTAATGGCCGTTTGAGGCCTTTCAACCAGAACCGCTTTGCTGAAAGTTGTCTGACAGCACGCAAGAAAATATTCAGTGCTGTGCAGTCAAGAATGTATTTTTTATTCTCCATTACAGCTTCAAAGAAAGCAATCTTTCCTCATTTGATAGTTAGTTGACAGCATCTGAGGCCCCACTGGGTGGCTTTAACCACAATGCTACAGCAATACAACCTTAGTTTCGTAGTTATATTGGGGGCATGTGCGTCTATTCAGAGTAATGGCTTTATAAGCCAATGTTTCGATTGTGCTTGCTGCGAGGTATTTTGCACCGGCGATAAAAAAACAACTTTAACATTCCCATGCAAAGGTAGAACTTGACGCAATGCTCAGCTTTTTTTGCATCCCCGAGTTGAAATGAGCTTCCGTGCAGAGGTGGGCGGATTTACTCCGGAGTCAACTCACTCAGACTCATTAGGACTCAAACACATGCGTTAGTTTGAGTGGGAGTGAGCGCGATGCTAGTGTGTTGCATGGTGAGTTTGAGCTTGAGTGAGTTTGAGCCGAGTGAGCGCGAGTACGTTTAAGTACACCTGAGCCCGAGGTGAGTTCTGGGTCCGTTTGAGTTCTGAGTTCATTTATTTTGACTTTTGAGTTCATTTGAATTATAAGTTCATTTTGAGTTTCCAGTCCATTCCGAGTTGTGAGTGCATTTTGAGTTTGGACTCCATTAGGGTTCAGAATTCATTTATTTCTGAGATCGTTTTAAGTTTTGAGTTCATTTGAGTTCTGATATCATTTTGGGGTTTGAGTCTACTTGATTTCTGAGTTAGTTTTGAGTTCTGATTCCATCATGAGTTCTCATTACATAGTGAGGGTTGAGTCCATTTCAGGTCTGAGTTAATTTTGAGTTTTGAGTCTAATTAAGCTCCGAGATCATTTTTAGATTTGAGTCCGTGTGAGCTCTAAAATCAATTTGAATTTTGATTCAATTTTGAGCTTTGAGACAGAGTCAGTTCTGAGCAGTAAGGTTGAGTTTAGGGAAGCATAGATGAGCTCCTCATAATTGTGTAAGAAGGGATTCCATAATAATGTTGTGATTGAGTAGAGCTGGTTTAACTTTTCTGAGGTACGCTAATATCAGTAGCAGTTATACAATTCCTAATTTTATATTTCGCTGGGGCGGTGATTTTGTTCAAGCTGCCAATTTTGTATTTTCAATGATATATGATTGTGCTAGATCAAAGGTAACGCATGTGCGTTCGCATTTCGTTAGTTATCTGCGTTGCCTCAGTTGCGTGATTATTGCGCAAATGTTTGCGTTACCTCGGAGGCAGCTGTGGTGGGCTGTAAGTTTCATACGTCGCTTTGGGATGGGATTTCAGCTTGCGTGCGGGTACGGCAAACTTCGCAATCCGCATGATCTGTTGGTGGTGCGGACAGGGTGTCTGCTCTTCAAAAGATTCTTGTAGAATTTTTATGACACTCAACACTTGCTGTCTCCTAGTACTCAAACAGAGCAGGGTAAATTTTGCCCCACAAAAGAGAGCTTACGATGGCATCATGCACTGGCACATAGTAACAGAGCAAGAGAAAGAGCGAGACAGAAAGAAAAGCTTTGTTTTGGAGCCTGTGTCCAAAGGACTGCTCTGCTTCTTGGTAGGCTCAGAGGGATTTGTCTAGTCCTGACGCTTTTTTAAGCAGAGCTGTCCCACTCTACCAGCCAACAGCTCTTTCGTGGCATGTGGGACAACAAACTCCCAACACGTGGGAGGCGGCGACGGAGGGGGGAAGAGGAAGCGAACGGTTTCACTCACGGAGCATAACAGAGATGGCACGGTGACATACCCAGCGTTCCCCGCGCGGAAGTGCCAGCTCGCCGGCGGCAGCGTCGGCGATGCGGCTTTATTACTGCTGTAGCGGCGGTTGTTTTGGGCCTGTTTTGGCGCAGCCTCGCGTTCATTGCACGACGCCTTTGCACGGCTTCATTACCTTGCTCGACAGCACCTCCAGGGTAACACGACCATGACGTAATTAAGTGGTGGTATGTCAACATACGTTAAGGAGTGGTTTCCTGGGTGGAAAAAAATGTAGAAATCACATACAGACATCTGGCTACTAAAGAAACGCTATCTTTTGCGCACTGACTGCCACGTATGGAACTCCGTTTTCTTAATTGGTGATAAACGGTTCGGTTTTGTTGTAAGAGGTATTGCAAAAGAGCAAAGGCCCCTGTCGGGGCACCTTCAGTAATCTTAGTGACGGTATGGGCGACACCGTGCACCCCTAGCCTCTATACTCACGCTGTAATCTACAGTGGCTATGAGTTGTAAGTTGAAGGGCAGAAACCACAAACGATGGCCGCGGAAGCGCAGGCCAACCTCCGGCGGATGGGCTCCCTGTCTGTTTACCAGGCAGGCTCCGGGACCTCTCTCGGTATCAGGGTAACTCCAGCGAAGAAAGTACCCCTAATTTTACATGCTGTATGGTTTTTTCTAAATTACCAAAACCCAAAGATCGGCCCCTAAAAGGGGCCGCACCGAGGTATCGTTTCCACCCTTTTCGACCATGACAATCCCAAAACAATAAAACTACCCTACACCCCTTCTTGGTAATTGAATCTCTTTAACAAGCCAGGCCTATTGCTTCACAGTCCATGTTCTTGATTTCAAAGTTCTTAGAAAGTATTATATGGGAATTCTATAAAGCTAAGAAGCAAAGAACCGGAGAGATCTTGGTCGAGGTACACAGTCAACACCAGGCCACAAAACTCCTGAAGCAGACCTGAATTGCCGATCTTGACATCAAGGCTACGCCCCACAGCAGCCTCAACAGCTCACAGGGCTTGAACTCGGCGCAAGATCTAGCAAACGAGACAGGTGCCGATCTTCTGGAAGGCCTGAAAAAGGGTGTGACGGCTGTCAGGCGCATAACCATAAGAAGAGACAAGACATATCATCCTGACATTTCACCATTCCGTTCTTCCAAACAACATCAATGCTCGTTTCATCCGTTGCTCCCGTTCGAGCATACATCCCGAATCCGCGGCTCTGTTTTAAGTGCCAGCTGTTCGGGCATGGTACTAACTCTTGTTAGGCCAAATAACCTGTGCCAAGTGTGCCCAACATGACCATTCCACCGATAATTGTAGCTCACAACAACTCCTTTGCATTAACTGTCAGGGCTCACACGTGACCTGCTCCAGGAAATGTGAAAAGTTACAGCTTGAAAATAAAATAATAAACATCAAGGTCACTGAAAACCTAATCTTCCCGCAGGTGTGAAAGAGGTTAACCTCTTTCCCCCTGGGAAGGTACAGCAATTCGGCTTTGGAGGGGGGCGAAGCGGCGTCTGGTTTCGGCAGGAACCCAGTAGCGCGAGTCGGACCTGGTGTTGCCACCGCCCCGCATCGGGTTACCTCATGCAGCCCAACTCGTCACCACAGCGCTTGCTGAGCCAGCAATGGCTGTGGTGGCAACAGTCACCGTCGCGAACGATGCTTCTCCGTAGCCTCCTTCCTCACCTTTCCTGTTTCCACTGGAGGATGCGAAGGCGATGGACAACCGGGGGTCCCGCATCGGCTCGCACTCCTTCCGCACCTTCCGTGCCACCTGTGGTTCCCGACACCTTCGGCGGTAGCGGCTCAAAAAACAAAAGGCACCGGAATGGGTGCAAAGTCCAGGGGGCCTGGTCCATCATGCACCCCTTGGACATCCAAGGATGAGATTGACATGGGACCGTTACTCTCTTTGTCCCAGCGAAAGGAAGGTTACGGGCATCCAAACCTGTAGCGAAGCCGAAAAAGCCCCCTCCGAGAGTCCAGGCTCCGAAATATAATACATAAACAACACACTCTAGTAGCTCCGTAAACTTCAAAATGGAAAGAGAAAACATAATGCAATGGAACTGCAGAGACCTTCTTAAAAATCTTGATGATGTATACAAAATACTGCACGCTAATTAGCCAAGTGTAATGCTTGTTCAGGAAACACATTTGAATTTCAATCACACAATTTTTTTGAATAGCTACGTGGTATTCAGAAATTACAGGGATGGCTGCGCACACTCTTCTGGCGGTGTGGCCATAATCGCCCGGAAATCCTTAACATGCCACCCTGTGACTTTGAACACTGTCCTTGAGGCTGCAGCAATTCGCACAATAATCTTTAATAGGTTGATAACGGTATGTTCGGTATACATTTCTCAAGATGTCGTACTTTTGAGCTCAGACTTAGAGGCACTGGTTGGCCAGCTACCCAAACCATACATACTCACAGGCGACTTCAATGCACACTATTCTCTTTGGGGCTGTTATCGCACCGATGCCCGCGGTCGCCTGATAGAGAAGTTTTAACATCCTCTGGAGCATGCCTTTTTCAACAAGAAGCAGCCTACATACCATAACATTGGACCCAAAACACTCCTTTTTTGACGTGGCTAATGGCTCCCCAAGTTTCATTTCCTTGTCCCGATTGGGGTGTGGGCACTGACCCATGCGGCAGTGACCATTTCCCCACCGCGTTAACATAATAGGTATGGGCCCACACAGTCCATCTTCCCGAAACAGGTTCAATCAAGCAAGAGCTAACTGCAGTACATTTACAGAGATATCTAAACTACACTACGCAATCATAAGACACCTACACGTTGGGCAGGCAACCCAATTACTCACGGCGCACATCCTCGATTCCACCGAAACGTCCATACTCCACACATCTTGTGCTCTGCGCAACCAGAGGTGGCCGTGGTGGAATGAGGACTGTAGGCGGGCGGGAGAGGCGCAGAAGAAGGCGAGTTTGAAGCATTCCATTTCTTTATCTTTTATTTTCGCTTTTCTGGCTGAGTGCGCGGGTAAAAAAAAAACCGTATGGACATTGCCGAGGACTTCAATACATTACTTCCCAGTTCATTTCCTGCCCGCGTACTTTAATACCTGAATAATAATATTGCCAATCATAGATTAGGGGAGAGAAATCTTTTCGGATTGACTGCTTTTAGCCAGAAAAATATAAACTGGCGGCTGATGCTACTGTGTTAAAATGGTATAGCTACTCCGCCAATAGCCTCGGGGGAATGAAAACAGTTTTTTACAAAATATAACATGTTACACCAAGATTTGTTTTACTATTTATTCAGTGCTCTATTCTCCAAAAAATAATAGAACGGTGACCGCTTACAAGAAAGAAAATAACCAGCCATTGCTACAGAAATTTGAAAGCAGCGCTAGTGCTTTCTGACATCAAAGCTGCGTAAGCGTTCGTCAAAACCATTTGCTAAAACTGCTCCTAACGTTCGTTGAAACGGCGTCCAGTTATTTGTGAAAACATCTAATTTCCAAATCACAAACGAAGAGCATACCAACGCGACAATGTGCATGAACAGGCGCATCAACGAGCCACCTAAACATATACGTTACGTGGTTGATATGATAATGATATACTGCTGTACTTCTTCTTCATCATCGATGCATTTGCTGTCTTATCTAGAACAGTCTACTTTTTGCGAGTTTGAAGTAACCGTTTTGAAACAGTGGAAGCGGGGTTTCACGCATGGACAACGCGTCCACAGATATTATCAGAGCTTTAGCTCACCGTTCCGGTCTAAGAATATATGGATTAGTTTTTTGACAGGACGCCATCGATTTCACCGAAAAAGCTTTTGCTCTAAAAGGGACATCTAACAGCAGTAGCGGCCCTACCATTTGCGAAGAAGAACCGTTGGTGTAAAAAATACAAAATGTATGCAAGCGTGCTTTTGCGGCATTGCTTCACCCGGAGTTTGCTTGATATCACGCCTAAATGTCTAGTGCGTTGTGTCGAAATGCTTCTATTTTTTCAGTGAACAGTTAGGTTAATTTGTGTGCGTGACTATTTATAAATTTACATTGCCGTCTAGTGTATTTCAACACCACTGGGAGTACTGAAATAGTGGTCTGAAAGCGAAATGCCCCCTTCAATCATCCGCATTGGATACAAAAGCAAGTGCTCCAAGGAATAAAGTATTTCGAATTCACACACCCGAAATAAAGTTAATTTGCTTCTTTGGGAAAAGAGCGCACACCCTCACGTTCTCCATCCCGCTCACGAAATAATGTCACCGTTTCGCGGATGCTTCATCGTTACCTACACTCTTGCAGGATTGTATACACATGTAAACTAATGATACAGGACAGTTCTTGGAATGTCTTTGTATAGAAAGGAACGAGCCTTGCTCAAGATAAAGTGGATACCGCCAATTGGTCAAATAGATTGAATATTACATTAAATCAAAATTGTGGTGCGCGTTAAAGATGCTGAGGTGCTCAACATAAATCCGGAGTCCTTCATTACACTGCGCCGCAACGCCTGTGTAGCGTCAGAGCGTTAATTCTCAGTCGCCATCATCAGAATATCACATAAAAAACGTGGTAAATGTTTAATTTTTGAGGCAGCTCTCTCAGATTAAATTATAAAAGCGCGGCTGTGTACACAAACAAGATCACTTATGCTCCGCCGTTATATCTTTCGGAACCTTTCCTATTAAGGCCCGGCAGTCCTAGCACGAAATTAGTTGGCACAAGCGTAGCACTTGGTTTCCGTTTGCCAGTGTGAATGGTTTGTTCTTGCGATGAAGATGAGTACGTAGTGTGGTGAGCGGTATACCCAAGGCCTGACAAGGCTTTTTTTGCAGCGAAACAGTCGTGTAAAGATGAAACAATGCCAAAATCGGGAAAAGTTTCAGCAAGTCATTGATTTAAAGTTAAAAACAAGTGGAAATAAACAAAAAGCAGTTGAATTTTTTCCTTCTTGCAGCCCTGTGCCTGCCCTTGAATATAGAGATTTAAAATATTCAGGATTCGTCCCGTTCCTTCAGCTTTACTGCCTCTGATTATCTTGTGGACCTTTGTAGTCTTTTTGCCCTTCTTTGGCAGCAAATGAAACAAAAGCTATAAAAATTCACCTTGCAAATTCTTTTGTTTCTTCCTATTTGCACCAAGTTGTGGCAAGGTTTTAAGTAATAGTGAAGAAACACTTACCTATTTCTGTTTACTCGCGACACCGTACGGTTTGTCTAAGCCGAATATCAAATTTCACATTTTTTTCTTTTTAGAGTTGCAGTATTCTTTGGATTTATGAGTAACTTTACATTTGTAAAGGAAACTGCACAACGAAAGTAAATGCACCCTGGGAACTTGGTGCTATTCTTTAGCTTTTTATTGTGTGCTCCTCTTCTCTTGATATTATGCGACGTTCTTCGGGATATGAACCAAACGGGTTCATTTTATACTCTGTAAGAGATGTGTGAGCAAGCTCACCGGAAGTTGTTTGTTGTGTTTAGTCATCTATGAATCTGCCTAGTGAGCGTGATGTTACATCCTGTTTGGCCGGGTGACCCACGAAGATGCAACCATGTGTGTCGCACAGTACTAGGCCCCACGCCTCGGTGACACACATATAGAGTTAGATGCGTAGAGAGGTTCAGCTCCGAGTTAGTTAGCTCTCTTATTTACTAGTGGTTATTTGAGATACACCTATTGTCCCACCAACCGAGGCCTTTGAGATTGTACCCATTATTATTTCAAAGGAAGGAAGGTTGTTGGCACTCTTCGGACGTAAGATTTGGGAAAAACAAAAGTGCGCACGAAAAAAGCTTACTTGCAGTGAAGGATATCTCGGCATCACGCCTTAAATGAGACATTGGTAGAAGATAACCGGTCAAGATCATGAACATGGTAACTACCACTGAAAACAATGGCCAATTTTGTTGGATCCGCCTTCCGCTATTTCAAGCAAGGGTGCCTCGTCTCATACAAGTTGGAAGTAACAGGCTTTTAATAATTCAAATAGTTTAAAAAGTAATAAAAATAAAACCCAAAAATGCAAGTGCAACTTATATGAAGCCTACACATCATTTGCTCCTAATTTCTCACCAACGCAAATGGATGTTCATTGCAAAGAAATATGCCGTAATAACCGTTATGCTGTAATAACCAACCGTTAGCTTGTCTTCCCTTTACATGCCCGGCTCACGTCCATTTCTTCTTCTTAATTTCCACCAGTATGTCCATAACACGCGTTTGTTCCCTGACCCACTCCGCCTTCTTCTCGTCGCTTATGTTATACCTATCGTCTTCCGTTCCATTGCTCGCTGATTCCTTCGTTTTTTACGTTGAACCCTCTCAGTGATCCTCCATTTGTCTACCCTGTAAGTACGGGTAAGGTGCAGCTGTCATACACTTTCTTCTTGAGGGAAAATTGTAGGCTGCCATTCATTATCTGAAAATGCGTGCCGAATGCACTCCACCGCATTCTTATCCTTCTAATTATCTCTCTCTCATGGTTGGGATCCTGGGCAACAAGTTGTCTTAAGTAGATATATTCGGTGACCATTTCCACGGCCTCGCCACCTATCTCAAACTGCCGTGCTCTACTAAGGTTATTGATCTTTACTCGAGTTTTCTGCATTTTACTTGGAGGTGGCGACGACGCTCAACTACAACGCCTAAGCACGCTCCTTTTTCTGTACAGACTGCCTCCTGCTGCCGCCGCGCTGAAGCCCATGGATCAGCTTGGACGCTTGGGTACTGCACGTGCCCCACAACACGCTAGTGGTGACAATGGAAGACACCGTAGGATGCGTGCATCGTCAGCGCATCTTTGTGGGCGGCACCCAAGCAAGCCTTCAAAACGATGCCATCGCTGTCTGCTGGGCTCACTTGGCCGTTGCGACGACGCTCAACTGCAACGCCTAAGCACGGTCCTTTTAGATGCAGAGCATCTGTTAGTCGACCGTCGTCCGGCGTCCGCACCTCTCCTGCCCGTCCCCTTCTCCACGCCAGCTGTGATAACGCCGCTCTCCTCCTCGACGCTCGGCTCGCCTCGTGCCGGCTCAGGAAGACACCGGCATAACTGTCTCTCCAGAAGCCCTTAAAGGGGAAGCGTGCTCATCTCGTGCGGGCCCAGGAAGACACCGGCGACACTGTCGCTCCAGGAGCCATCTCATGGTCGGGGCTATGTCCCTCCCTTGTTGTTGCGCCGTCCACAACCCCCCCCCCCCCCCCCCACGCATGCGCGTCTCTCCTCCATTCTCCTCTCCTCCAGCTGTATAAAAGCAGGTGCGCGCGCTGCGCGGCGTTCAGTCTGCTCCGAGACACCGCCTGCGCAGGTTCTGCTCCGGTGTGGAACCTACAGGGAACCCCCATACTTTGCATCACCACATAGTTCCCTTCGGGGAGATGGTGTAATTTTGTTTTGTACATGTTAGTGCACGGACAATATTTTGGTCGCCTTGCGTGTTGCACCACGTCGTCTCCGCCGCCAAGGTTTGATTTGTTTGCGGTTGCATTGCAAATTTTCTTTGTGGCACTTTCTGTTGAAAAATGGCTAAGGACCTCGGAAAGATGAAAGAGGAAATACTTGCTGACCTTCTCAAATTCAAAGACGACCTGAAGAATAAAATTGAGTCATCGAAAGAATGAATTGAGCGGAATCTCTGAAATGAAATCCGTGAAGTACGGAAAGAACAAACACAGATGCTCCAAAAACTGGAGTCTGCAAATAAGGCACTCGAGGAGTTGAAATACCGACTAGACAACGAAACTGCTAAGAGCACTAAGCTGTCAAAAGAAAATGATTTGCTCCGTACCAAGTGTACAGCCTTGGAGCGTACATCGCAAGAACTATATAAGCGTGCGGTAAACATGGAGCAGTACTCGCGAAACATGCACTTGGAGATCCAGGGCATTGCACACGTGGAAAACGAGAACGTTTTGGGCATCATTAGCCAAATCGGAAGTGCTATTGAAGAACCAATTAGCGAAGCTGACATTGAGAAATGCCATCGCGTACCTACCCGACATCCTGGTAAGACAAACATAATTGTACAGTTCAAGTACCGTGCAAAGAAAGAATCGGCGCTATACAAGGCAAAGAAGCTAGGACTCGCCAACAAAGGTTCAGAAATCGATAACACAGACCCCATATATGTGAGCGAGCACTTTTGTCCCGCACTGAAGCGACTTCTTTGCATGGCGATCAAACGAAAACAAGAATACGAGTGGAAGTCGGTGTGGTCCAACAATGGCAACATCTATGCGAAACGGGCAGAGGGCATGGACGCTGTAACATAAATCATCAAAATGATCTCGGCAGAATCTTTTAAGGGTGGTAATAGCCACTTCGACTCAGTAAATTGGCCGCAAACTTGCTATTACGAATTCGCTTTTCCGCAGGACATAGAACCTAAACAGCACTTCCTAAACTCAACATTGCACATCAGTGCTCGTTCAGCACACAACGAAGAGTCTATTACTAACTTTCTTGATCAATTTTCATTTAAACTCAACATACTAATGCTGGCAGAAACGTGGTACCGGGATGATTACAATATGCTCCAGTAGTTTTTATATCAATCGCCCTGAACAAAGAGGAGGCGGTGTCGCTATTTACGTTAACCTAGGCCGAAACTATGAAACAATCTCAGATTTTTGCAAAACTTCACCAGATTACGAACTTTTAGCAATATGGAATAAGCAGGAGGTAGCGCCAATTGTATATAGGCCCCCAAAGCACAACGTTTCCAAATTTGTCACTTTTTTCGAACAGTTTCTAGAATACGTTTCCTCAAACGAACTGCAACTTGTTTGCGGAGAAGACTACCACATTAACATCCGTGAAGATAACAACACCGTTAGAAAATTTATTACGGTGCTGGAATCATCTGGTTTTAGAAATTTCATAAAAACTGCAACTAGAGTTGCGCTTTCGGCCTCGTCTATTATTTATTCATTCATTACTAATATTTAAGCTGTAATTTCGGATGCTAGTACGATCACGTCAGACATAAGCGACCATTGCCCTGTCTTTATCGTTTTTTATTCTGAAGGGAGGCGCCCTAACGCTCAAATTCAGAACATTCAAGTACCGCAAATAACTGAAGAAGCGTTCGATTGTTTTAAACAGGAAATTGAACTTCAGGACTTGTGTTCCGTATTGATAAATTCAAATGCAGAAGAGGCGTATTTTATGTTCCTTAAAAAATTTGCACCGATATACACCAAGCACTTTCCTTTTAGGCTTATAATGCAGTCCAAAAAAGCAGAAAGCCTTGGGTCAGAACAACGCACGTCCGCATGATCAGAAAGAATAACTATCTATACCATACGTTTCTGCGCACGCGTGAGCCCGCCATGCTAGATGAATTTAAAAAGCTAAGAAACTGTCTGAACGCCGAACTGAGGAGAGCAACGATTACCTACTATCATGAAATGTTACTGATATCACTCAGAAGGACCCTGCCGCTGCTGTGAATGTTATTATTAGTGTGCTAGGCCGCGATAGAAAAGGTTATTCTCCTGAGAAGATAACTTGTAACGACGGAGAAATAACCGGCATGGCGCTGGCGGAGCAATTCAATGAATATCTTGTCAACATTGTCTTTCGGAATCGTGACATTTTAGTGGCAGAGAAACGAGTCGGTAAAGTGCGCGAAAGTATAGATTGATTGTAGGGTTTAACACGCCGACTCAACGCAGGCGATGAGGCGCGCCGTAGTGAAGGGCTCCGGATTAATTTTGACCTCCTGGGGATCTTTAACGTGCGCCGAAATCTCGTACACACGAGCGTTTTTGCTTTTCGCCTCTATCAGAAAAGCGGCCGCCGCGGCCGGGAATCGAACCCGCGACCTTGTGCTCAGCAGCGCAACGCCTTAGCTAGCCACTGAGCCACCGCGGCTGGTTCCGCGAAAGTATGTTTTTGGAGCCAACAGATCAATCCCAGATTTATTCAACATTCATGAATCTAAATATAACAAAGGCGTTAGATGTTGATAACTTGCAAATAAACCATTTAAATATGAGCTAGAATTTATCGTTCCCGTACTTGCACATATTTTTAATTTAAAACTCAAAAGTAGCGTATTTCGGAGTGCTATGAGAAACTAGAGTAGTTTTAGCATTCAAAAATGGCGACAGCCAATTACCGTCAAATTATAGGCCAATATCGGTTATTTATACAGTTTCAAGTGATTTTCAAGTTAATTTTTCGGCGGTTAATTCCATTCTTCGATGAACATAACATCATCTCTGAAGCACAGCTCTGATTTAGAAGAAATAATTCAACCGAGACAGCTCTTTTAGTGTTGAAGGAGAACAGTATAGAAAAAAACATAGATAATAATATTTACACTTTGGGGCTATTCATAGATTTTATTAAAGTAGTTGATTGCCTCAATCATAACATACTGATAATTAAACTCGCGTCTTTTGGTATTGGAGGTGAACCACTCGTACTACTCATGTCATACTTAAGCAATAGGAATCAGTGTGTATGCATAGGTCCCTACCTATCATCGTTTTTACCGATAACAACCGGTGTGCCTCAAGGGAGCGTATTAGGACCACTGTTCTTTAATGCCTATATTATTGATATTGGCAAGGTAGATACAACAGCTAAATTTATCATATATACTGATGACAGTCCCATAGTACTCTCTGACCAAGAGGAAAATTGATTGTAAGGTTTAACGCGCAGACGCAACGCAGGCGAGAAGGCGCGCCGTAGTGGAGGGCTCCGGATTAATTTTGACCACCTGGGGATCTTTAACGTGCACCGAAATCTCGTACAGACGGGGGATTTTGCTTTCCGCCTCCATGAGAGAAACGGCCGCCGCGGCCGGGAATCGAACTTTCGACCTACTGCTCAGCAGCGCAACGCCTTAGACACTGAGCCACCACGACGGGTCAAAGACGAAAATAATGTAATTGCTAAATGTAATGACGTGCTAGAGATGCTCCAATTATGGTCGCAAATAAATAGAACAAACGTTAATACAGCGAAAACAAAAGCAAATATTTTCAGAGCAAGAAATAAACCAATTAAATTTCAACACTCGCTTCTATATGCAGGTAGCAAAATGAACTTAGTGTCTCAGCATAAAATTCTTGGCGTAATTTTTTCTGGTCACTTTAGTTGGGATGCTCATGTAGACAGCATATGTAAAAACTTTTCTGCCACGACTGAAGCACTGTCTCACTGCCGTGCGCTGCTCTCAAGGAGGGTGAAACTTGACATATACTACTTGCTTTTGGCATTGCATATCTATTATTGCAGTTTAATTTGGGCTACAACAACGAAAACAAACATCATGAAAGTATTGCTGTTGCAAAAAAAAGATCATCCATTTAATCGCCAACGTGCCTTATCTGTGCCCAACAGAAAATTTATTCCCGTGTACAACATTGTGAAAGTAGACCACATGTATGAATATCAAATTTTGCGCTCCTTTTCATTTTCTTCCCCCCAATACTGTGACTATATTACTCGCCAGGCTTCTTTGCGACAAAGCTCAAACTTGGCTAGCATCCGCAGTTCTTCATTCCGCATTTCTGAACCAATTATAAATTGCAATCACTACAACACAATCTCCCCTCTCTTCTAAACAACTGTAAGCACACCGCAAACTTTAATTTCCAGGAATCGAGAAAATATTTTGTGACCTTATAAACAAATTTGTAATTATTATAAAAAATGTAGGGTTTTCTTTTCGTTTTTTTTTGTTCTCTGCAAGTTGTAAACGTTTGTGCGGCTTGGTTTTATTCCTTGTCTGTAATGTTCTGCTGTTTGAGATTGAGATTGTATAATTTACAACTCAAAGCAAATTCTGCCTATGTAACCTGCCACTGAATTGAATGACGGTTTAATCAGATTTACGGTTTTGTTGTATGCAAATTCCGTATATTCGATGTATTTATATCATGTTCGGTTATGTCACGGATACGCGTAGAGCTTTGATGTTGTTGGTCGTTACTGCCATGAAACGGTTTGCTGGGCCTCGTCAAGCTGCTATTGCAGGTTTTAGCTCAGCAACTGGGCAAAAATATATGGTAAATAAATAAAAGGTACTTGTCCCCACAAAAAAAATTCAGGCCCACGGTTCTACTTGATTTGTGCAGTGCGGTAAGCATCTTTGCAATTCGTCCCCTGAGTTACTTAGCAAGGAAACGTCCTTAGCAAATCTGAGGGGACTGACATATTCTCTGTTAACCCTGACTCCCACCTATTCCCAATCCAATGTTATGAAAACTCATTGTAAACATGCTGTGAATGACATTGGAGAGATTTTGTCTCCTTCTCTGACGCCCTTTCTTATAAATATTTTACTGCTCTCGTTATGGAGGATCGTGGTACCTGTGGACCCATTGTAGATATCTTCTAGTACTCTAAAACGTATTTTGTAGTAAGTTTACTTATGCGATGTGTATATGACACATCGTGAAATAAGTTTACAGGCACGTTGAGTAAAGCGATGCGTGTTTTATTGTTCTCCGCGAAAAGTTTCTTTTTGGTTTCGCGATCTAGTGGATTTATCCGATGAAATGCTACTGAGGTAGTTTTTACCTTCACGCCCCTTATACCTCAGTGGTTTCGATGTTTTGTCATCTATCGACAAAACAGGGAACGCTCAACCGTTCCGCACCTGGTAGTAACTGCCGCATCAAGTATTAGTGCTCCAGTATGAGATAAATCACTGCGGGCCGTGTCATGCCCGCTGTGGTGGAAGCGGCCATCCTGAGACATGCGAGACAGGTGGCACCGCGTAAAATATTCTGCGTAGGTTAAAAGCGACCACAAGCGGAGAGATGGAAAGCATTTATTTTGTGAAATGCCGCGTAATAGAGGCTAGTTTTAAAACGCTGTGCGTTTTATTATTGAAGAAATTCAGACACAAATGTCGAGATTGCGGATCGCTGAAATTTTGCTGGACCGCTTCTTGTCCACTTCTTGTAATCTGCAATTGCACGAACATGGCGTGCGGTGCGCCTTTCTCAGGAAAAATGTTCTACAGCCAAATTTTCCTTCATATTTCATACGATTTTGTTAGGTCACATGTATTTATGTGTGTGTCATTTGTACGTCCCTCTACTATTTGCCTGTTTTGTGGTTCCGGAAGAACATCAGAAAGACTAGTGCATGCTGAAAGGTAACTATTTTTTTTTTGTTTTCTTCGAACATTTAATGGTAGGTGCATGGCTGCGACATTGTTTTCATTTTACTCCTCATGTCAGTTTCTGTTTTTTTAATTTTTTATTATTACTCCATTCACTGTTCGCAAAATTTCTAACTATATAATATAACAATGCCCTCTTTTTGGTCAGAACTCTATTCATGTTCTAAAAGTCTTAAGTAGTAGCAAGTTCAACCACAAGGATCGATACATCTAAAAAAACTGCTTTGCTCACTCGCCTTGAGTAACCCCCAGACAGGACAAATAGGGGAAACTACGGATACGAGCTCTAACATTTAAAGAGGTTTAGAGAAACCCGTGTTTTTTAGACAAAGCTGGAAAGTATTAAGACGAGCAAAGTGCAGCAAACACGTGGGGGATAACTGCGCCTAGTGATGAAGCTTGCACTGTGCTAGTGGCCAAGGAAACCCCTAGCTACACCATTTGAGTACAAAGGTACATAGCAACATGGTGTCAGTTTAAATACACGAGACGTGCCAATACGCCATCTCGATGTGCCTACGTCTAGGGAACCGAAACAATACAGGCCTAGAACACCTGTGAGCCGCACTGCTTATTTAACTTCAAATTTCGCTGTGGAAATTTGCTAATTTCAATGTAAAATGTAATAGTCTGTGATACTTTACAAAGTGCAGAAAGAATTTCTTGGGCACTTCAACCTGATTTCTTGGCTTTCGTGCCATGCATCTTTTACGAGAATAGTTTCACGCACTTCTTTACAGGCGTTCTGTCTTTGTGTGTGTATATAAGCTTTCATTGCTTCGTATTCAGCGCGAATGGGCGACACCTCCCGCCCCAACCTTCCCGCCATCAGGAATCTGCTACGCTAGAGTGCACGACTTCTGGTCATGTGCCGTTACCTCAAACCGAGCGCAATGTGACGTCAGTGTTCAACTCGATAAGTTAAGTCATGTTCCGCCACTTACAATGTTCTTGTCTACCTCTGCGGTAGTAGCTTGGGCTTTTAATCTGGGCATTCGAGCAGCTTTATAAACAGTTACCTGCCTATACTCGACAATTCCACCCGCCAAATTCTTTTTTCGTTCATTATCTGGCTTTCATTATTTCGTTTTGACACATTTTCATGAGATGTACTGTTGTCTTTCAAGACGTACTGTTTCTTTCAAAGCAGGTAAACAGAAATTGTGCCCGCAGTTTCGTTTGATCTTCATCTTCCGTCAAGGCACTGTCACAACAACATAGCTATTGATTCTGCGACAAGTAGCTCCGGCGAGTGCCACTTGTAGGGTTAAGGCTAAAGTGGAACCTGGTTCATAAGTTTGTTACAAAGACAGAAAACACAAACCTAACAGCCAGAAGAACGTAGCCGTGAGGCACACTACAAAAATTCATAAAACTGCATAGATTTCACCTAAAAAGTTGTTGTAAATGGCACTGTGTTTCAACCATAAAACATCAGGATGAACGATTGCCGTTCACTCCGGCAGCACGGACTTTTTTGACCCCCGTAATGAGGGGCTTGTGCAGTTTCCGCGCATGCGCCATCAGCCTGATTAGTTGTTTTTCTGCCAAAAGAGCTGGATTTCCTGGAATATAGCCCGCTTTTGAAACGATGTTATTTAGTTTTGAGGGTTGTAGGTCAACGTCTTCAGAAATGTGAACTCTCTTGGGCGCTGGCACCTAGTCGGCTGCTCTTCAATGTTTCATTTATTTTTTCCTCACAAGAAAGTGCTTTCCGTTTTCGAGACGCCATCCAGAAAGTACGGCAAAGATAGCGCTCACCGAGAATGACAAATTAATGCCACAGTGTAGTGAGGCTAGCCTGTATGTGATAGCGCTTAGCACAAAACGATGGATGAAAGATACCAGCATCCCCATTTAAAGGGGAGTCCGGGAGCCATCTACCTCTTTTTACAGATCGCATGTAGTGACATACTGTCCAATTATCACGCGATTTGATGCATCCAGGTCGGTAGTCAAGTCAGGTAAAGACATGGAAAATTTTAAAATG
Source organism: Haemaphysalis longicornis (assembly GCF_048455015.1). NCBI lineage: Eukaryota > Metazoa > Arthropoda > Arachnida > Ixodida > Ixodidae > Haemaphysalis > Haemaphysalis longicornis. The sequence goes on from NW_027526351.1 coordinate 704,576, forward strand.
GCGTTTCAGGCTTATTGCCGGAGCCAGTTCGTGGGGAACATTTTGACATATTGTCGCGAAGACAAGGACGATGCAGTTGTCTTGAATGAGAAACACGTTTATTGGAGCGGACTTGTGCTCCCCTAACAACTCAAAAGAATACAGAGGCGGCGAAGCAGCGGTCAACAAAGTGACTTGCACAGGCGAGTGTCGTCGAATCGAATGCCCCCGCGTCCGCACTGCAGGCTTTTTATCTTTCGGCGCGCGTGGTTCTCGAAACGTCGATTCGCATCGAGAACATAGTAGATCCAAGAAGATTATTCTGGGCTGTTCACGTTAGATCGGAATGCTCTCCCTATCATGACAGATAACACATGCGGCACAGAAATAAAGAATGGAACACGCGCTTCCCTTGGCGCAGAGATAACACAGACCGGCGCAGCAGGGCGGAAAAAGCAAAACACAAAAAAACAAACTTAATGTATGGTTCGCGGCATTACCCCCCCTCTAAGAGTGCATCGACCCGATGCTAACATAAGCGACAGTCCGAAAATAAAAATAAAATTCGTTATCGACCGTAGAAAGGTTTTAAGCGAAGCACGTGGACGACTTCAGGCCGCGTGCGTCGTCGTGATGTTCCGGAATCACCATCGGGGATCACCTCGTAGGTAAGTTGGCCGACACGTCGTAGAATCTGGTAGGGTCCGAAATAGCGTCGCAGGAGCTTCTCACTGAGTCCGCGTCGTCGGATGGGAGTCCAAACCCACACACGATCCCCTGGTTGGTACTCGGCGTCTCGGCGTCGGAGGTTGTAGCGGCCCGCATCCACCAGCTGCTGGTCCGTTATACGAACTCGAGCGAGCTGGCGGGACTCCTCTTCACGTTGAAGATATCCGTGGACGTCGGCGTTGAGGTCGTCGTCTTCTACGTGCGGAAGCATGGCGTCGAGCATCGTAGTCGGCCTTCTACCGTAGACAAGCTCGAACGGCGTCAGCTGCGTCGTCTCCTGGATAGCCGTGTTGTACGCAAACGTGACATACGGGAGCACTTCGTCCCAACCCTTAAGTTCAACGTCAACGTACATTGACAGCATATCTGCGGTTGTCTTGTTCAGACGTTCTGTTAGTCCGTTCGTTTGGGGGGGGTACGCCGTCGTTCTTCGGTGATCCGTGTTGCTGTAGCGTAATACTCCTTGCATCAGCTCCGCAGTAAATGCCGTTCCGCGGTCGGTGATTAGGACTTCCAGGGCTCCATGTGGCAGCACAACTTGGCTTATAAAGAACTTTGCCACTTCTTGTGCAGTCCCCCTCGGAAGAGCGGCGGTCTCTGCGTAGCGCGTCATGTAGTCTGTCGCTACGACAATCCACTTGTTCTGGATCGTGACGTAGGGAACGGGCCTAAAAGGTCCATTCCAATCAGTTGAAATGGTCTCGAAGGGACGGCGATCGGTTGCAGAAGTCCGGCGGGTCTTGTCGGCGACGTTTTTCGTCGCTGGCAGTCACGGCAGCTCCGGACGTAGTGGGTGACGTCAGAGGTAAGGCCGGGCCAGTAGTACCTCGCCTTGATTTTCCGAATAGTGCGGGCTGTGCCGAGATGTCCAGAAGACGGGTCGTCGTGGCACGCTTCCAAAATTTCGTCACGAAGGCCCGCGGGGATGACGAGAAGGTAATTCGCTCTTGTTCCGGGGCTGAAATTCTTCTTCACGAGGACGGAGTTTCTGAGGCTGAATGCTGGTAAGCTCCGTTTGAAGGTCCTAGGAACGGCAACGTTGCATCCCTCGAGGTACTCGATTATGACGCGTAAGTCGGAGTCGGCACGCTGCTGGGCGGCTAGGTCGCTCTCCGTCACGATCCCGAAGAACGCGCTGTCTTCATCAGCGTCTTGTGGTGGTGGGTCGACGGGGGCGCGGGACAGGCAGTCAGCGTCGGAGTGTTTCCTGCCGGATTTATAAACGACTGTAACGTCGAACTCCTGCAGGCGCAAGCTCCACCGCCCAAGACGGCCAGAGGGGTCCTTCAAATTAGCGAGCCAACACCGCGCATGGTGGTCTGTTACAACCTTGAATGGCCTTCCATACACGTATGGGCGAAATTTTGAAATCGCCCATATAATAGCCAGGCACTCTTTCTCAAAGCAGAATAGTTTTTCTCCTCCTTCGACAGACCACGGCTGGCATAGGCGATTACCCTTTCGCAGCAGCTTTGCTTTTGGACAAGGACGGCACCCAAGCCTCTATCACTGGCGTCCGTGTGCATTTCCGTTTCGGCATTTTCGTCGAAATGAGCGAGCACGGGCGGGCTTTGCAGGCGTTTTTGCAGCTCGCAGAATGCTTTTTCTTGGTCGTTTTCCCAGCTGAAAGGGGTGCTATCTTTCGTCAAGCACGTGAGTGGCTCTGCAATGCCTGCGAAGTTTGCGACGAAGCGCCGGTAGTATGCGCACAGCCCGAGAAATCTTCGCACGCCCTTCTTGTCTTTCGGCCTTGGGAAGTTCGCAATGGCTGAAGTTTTTGCCGGGTCAGGTAGGACTCCCGCGGCGTTGACGACGTGGCCCAAGAACTTGAGTTCCCCGTATGCGAAACGGCACTTTTCAGGTTTCAGAGTCAACCCCGACGTACGAATGGCCTCGATTACAGACTCCAACCTTGCAAGGTGTTCGTCGAAAGTCCGGGCGAATACCACTACGTCGTCGAGGTATACGAGGCAGGTGTGCCACTTAAGGCCAGCTAGCACAGTGTCCATGACTCTTTGAAACGTCGCTGGTGCTGTGCACAGCCCAAACGGCATCACCTTGAACTCGTATAGGCCGTCTGGGGTTATAAATGCAGTCTTCTCTCGGTCTCTCTCGTCCACTTCAATTTGCCAGTAGCCGGTCTTCAGGTCCATCGATGAGAAGTACTTCGCGTGGCAGAGGTGGTCGAGGGCGTCGTCGATTCGGGGGAGGGGGTACACGTCCTTTTTCGTGATTTTGTTCAGTCGCCGGTAGTCAACACAAAACCTTAATGTGCCGTCTTTTTTCTTTACGAGTACGACGGGCGCAGCCCAGGGGCTTTTCGATGGCTGTATAATGTCGTCGCTGAGCATGTCGTCTACTTGAGTCCGGATGGCTTCCCGTTCGTGTGAAGAGGCGCGGTACGGTGACTGTCGGGTAGGTCGGGCTCCATCTTCGGTTATTATTCGGTGCTTCGCTAGAGGGGTCTGACGTAGTTTTGCGCTCGACGAAAAACATTAGCTATAGCGACGCAGCAAAGCCAATAATTTGTTCCGTTGTTCTTGCAGTAGCGCCGGATTCACGTCGAAGGGCTTCGGGAGCTTGAAGGTTTCTACGGGTGTGCGTTCAAAGTCGGCGACCGCGATCACGTCACTTGCTTCTTGCGCTTCTTCGAGGAATGCAATTGCCGCGCCCTTGTTTAAATGCTGGTACTCCTCGGTGAAATTAGTAACCAGAATGTGGGATTGGTGTTCCTTGAAGCGCGCAATGCCTCTTGCGACCGACACACCACGGTCGAGAAGCACCCTTTGATCAGTGTCTACGATAGCGTCGACGTCAGGAGCAGCATCTTCACAGTAGACTGCGACCATCAAGCTTGCGCGGGGTGGCAGGGTGACATGATCATCGGCAATCCTTACAGCAGCCCATCGTTCGGGGTTCGGTTCCGGCGTCATGGAGTGATTGGGGGAAAAATTTATTGACTTGGTCTGCAGATCGATTATTGCACCGTTGTCCATCAAAAAGTCCATTCCAAGAATTACGTCGCGGGAGCAGTTAGGCAGAATGACGAACGCCGCAGGGTACGTTGTGCCGTCTATGGTGACGCGCGATGTGCACGTTCCACTTGGCGTCACGAGGTGGCCTCCTGCTGTGCGTATGTGCGGACCGTCCCATCTGGTCATAACTTTCTTCAGTTTAGACGCAAATGGTCCGCTCTTTACCGAATAGTCAGCTCCCGTGTCTACGAGGGCGACTACGTCAAAGCCGTCGATGGACACCTTGACGTCAGATGCAGTCTTCCTCGAGTTCCGGGTTCGTCGGGGCGTCGTATCTCTGCTTGTACGTGTTGACGGTCGGGCAGTGTGCGTCGTCATTGTCGTCGTCTTTTCAACGGACGTCTCGGTCAGGTCGGGTACGCGTCGCGCCGTGTAGCTGTCGTCGTGTTCAGGAGTCTCGTTAGGGCTAGGTCGGATCGTCGGGATGAGGGCATGTCGTGAATGATGGTCTTCAGCGAGTCGCTGCGTCGTTGGAGGGTTTTCATTTTTCCGCCGTTGTGCAACTTTACCTCCCGAAGTTGCTGCTTTTAGTTTCCCCCGCGTGGGCTGGGGGACCTTCCACGTGAGAAGTCAGCAGTGCTGCGGCGGTTCGGTGACTGAGACGGGTAGGGCGACGGTGAACGGTTGAAGCGGGCTGGTCCTCGGTTGGTGTTGGAGAGGTATTCTTCGATCTCAGCAGGGCTCTGGCCGTATCGGGGGCGTGGGGCGTCGACGGAGAACCCTCGCAAACCGAGCCATTTGTAGGGACAGCGACGGTAGATGTGGTGGGCCTCTCCGCAGTGGTAGCACAGCGGGCGATTATCGGGCGTTCGCCACACGTCGGTCTTCCTTGGCGTCTGGTATTGGTCTACAGGGCGTCGGGCGGGCGGCGTTGGACGGCGGTATGGCTCGGCCTCTTGACGACGGGTTGGAGCAGGGCGGGGTTGACGAACAGCCGAGGAGTAGGTCATGGCTTGTGGTTCGCGGGGTGCTTCCGACGGCGTAGAAGTTCCCAGTGCGTTTTGGACTTCTTCTCGGATTACGTCGGTCAGGGAAGCCACTTGAGGTTGCGGCGTCGTTGGAAAAAGCTTCCGAAGCTCCTCCCTGACCACTGCTCGGATGGTCTCTCGCAATGTATCGGAGCTTCCATTTGCGGCATCGATGGTCTCCGAGAACAGTGCGTTGACAGGGCGGTCGTACTGCCTTGTTCGAATTTCTAGCGTCTTCTCCATCGCGGCCGCCTCAGACGCGAATTCCGCCACTGTCTTCGGAGGGTTACGGACTAGACAAGCAAAAAGCTCTTGCTTCACTCCTCGCATTAGAAACCTGAGCTTCTTTTCCTCGGTCATTTCAGGGTCCACACGACGAAAATGTCGCTTCATCTCCTCAACGAAAATCTCGACTCCTTCGTTGGGGTGCTGCGTTCGAGTTTCAAGCAAAAGCGCAGCTCGCTCTTTTCTCACTACGGTAGTAAAGGTCTTAAGGAACTCCCTCTTGAATTGAGTCCAGTCGGTCAAAGAGCTCTCATAGTTCTCGAACCAAGTTCGAGCAGCATCTTCTAAGTAAAAGAAGACATGCCGGAAAGTTTCTTCGTCGTCCCACCTGTTGAAGATGCGGACGCGCTCCAGCTTCTCCAACCATTCTTCGGGGTCTTCAGCGGGGGCTCCCCGGAACGATGGCGGTTCTCGGGGCTACTGCAGGATGATTGGCGACGTTGTTTCTTGCACCATGGTGTTGGTTGCAGCGTTCCTTCTCTTGGGCCCTTCTGGCAGAAGACCGAACTCTGGTAGCAATCCTTGCAGTCGGGGGCTTTCTCTGGTTGGACTGGCTTGGCGGCTTCGAGATGTCGTAGAGAGCATAAAGGCTTAGTACCCAGCACCTCCACCGGATGTCGCGAAGACAAGGACGATGCAGTTGTCTTGAATGAGAAACACGTTTATTGGAGCGAACTTGTGCTCCCCTAACAACTCAAAAGAATACAAAGGCGGCGAAGCAGCGGTCAACAAAGTGACTTGCACAGGCGAGTGTCGTCGAATCGAATGCCCCGGCGTCCGCACTGCAGGCTTTTTATCTTTCGGCGCGCGTGGTTCTCGAAACGTCGATTCGCATCGAGAACATAGTAGATCCAAGAAGATTATTTTGGGCTGTTCACGTTAGATCGGAATGCTCTCCCTATCACGACAGATAACACATGCGGCACAGAAAGAAAGAATGGAACACGCGCTTCCCTTGGCGCAGAGATAACACAGACCGGCGCAGCAGGGCGGTAAAAGCAAAACACAAATAAACAAACTCAATGTATGGTTCGCGGCAATATCGCACCAGATTGTTACTACGGTTCCGCGCAACGGCAAGGGTCCCAATGCATTAAATCTTTTGGGAGCTTTTATGGGATCGGGTGAAGACGATATAACAACATAACGCAGCTCTTAGGACCTCCATCAGTCTATGGGGCAACAATTATACACCAATAACCCGTCTGTTTTGTGATGCCTCCTTTGTTAGGACATTACCACCCCTTCAGAAAAGTAATATACGCCGACAAAAGACGGCATCCCTGGTGCCGGAATCTAGCCTATCTTTGCATGGAGCACTGTGCATAAACACTAACTTGACAGCAACCACGACAGATGACACTAGTACTACGGAATGACACCAATTCCCACAGAAGCCTTACCTTTGTTAATTAAGCTAACAGGAGTCAGGGAACCAGCAAGTGAATAGAAAATATACTTGATGTTATTTTATTTTGGATACACAAATTCTTTTGTGAAAGCTAGTAACATTGAACGAGGTTCTGCTGTCGTCAATATCGGCAAAATATTTTTCAGCAAACCTAGCAAAAAACGCTTTGGCGCAGCTATTTTGTAACTAGTTTCGCTATTTTGTAACTCGGGCGACCATAATACCAAGTACAAAATCCTGCTTGTGAGAAATTGGAGCTGCTGTAAACAAATTAGAGCGTTTTATGTCAGCTCTGCACATGCACAAACCAGGTTCCTGCAAAAGGGAAAGCATGTGAATGTAGGTATTTTTTGAATGCTTGATACATTACCTGTAGACCTAGCAGATATGACACCAGTGCGGTGCTGTTGTGTAAGTTAAATTGTGCATAGGTGAGAATCGGCTTAGGCAAGTCCAGTATATTGCACGTGCTAACTGCTACCCTAGGTACTGATCGGTACGGTCGGTATTGATTGATACCACCACAACACTCCATGCCAGCAGTTGCAGCTCGCACTGCGAACGAAGTGAAGTTTGAGAATTTGGGAAATAAATTTAGGGCCACCTTACAGATCGCGCCATCCTCCCTCCCCATACGTTTTTCCCGCTCGCTCCCCTTGCAGCCATTTGGTGCGGGCAGGCCTGCATCTATGAAGCGGGTCGTGTTATACCCACCCGAATGCAATTCCCGCAGAGCTGAAATGTGTGGTTTATTCCCTGCAGCGGCGGCCATTCACCAGCGGCACAGTCCCAGCTTTTCGCACACTGGGGCATTTAGTGATATGGTCTTTATAGAGATTTTTTGCCGGAATGTATAACAAGTGATACCGTATTTGTAATCTGCGGGTGACATTTTTTCCTTATCGCCACCACTTCAGCAGATGCTTTGCCTACTAAAAACAACATGCATCAATGCAGTTGCTGCGCTCTGCCCTATGCAATTTGGACTAGAATGATCCATGCAGGGGTCAGCGTAGCCATTTTCCCACTTTTCTGAACCAGAGGGCCATTTCTCGCTGCCCTGAGAAGACTCCAGAGAAACGGGCCGCTTCCCTCAGGATCCAGACTGAAAATATAAGTCTTATCTCTTTAATGCAGTTTCAGTGTCCATCTGACTAAGCGCTGACAAGTGGGATGAGAACGAGAGGATGTATGAAACCTGATGTATGAAATAAGTGAGTCGTCCGGAAAGGCCTGTTTTTTTGAAACTCTAGAACCACAAACTTCTTACGTGTAAAATATTCGAAGCTTCCTGAAACAGGTTATCAGCAAGAAACAATGACAGGCCCTGCTGCAGCACTTCTCTTCTATGAGCTCATGTAAATGCCGCAAAAGCTACGGGCAACGCCCAAAGTTTGCGGCTGTTGCTGGTGACTTAAGGTCGTTGTCACTGAGTTCGTTCCCATGCCCAACTCGGGTGTAATAAACTTCTTCGTTCTTTTAAGAGCATGGTGAATGAGGTACATAGACTCCGCCTATGTCGCACCAGTCCAAAAACAATAGCAGAGGATCAAAAATGCCTTTGTATCTGCTTGTAAAGCTGCATATATCTTTGAAACACAAGTCGTCTACCTCCCCCACAACTTCACACGCTGTGCTCCCTCGCCATCCCATCTATCAGGTTGTCCGCCCCCTCTCTCGCCCATAGAAATATGACACAATGCATATTCTATCAATTGAAAACGGTTTTCCCCTCTCGCACTACATTGGCTAAGCCTGGTGAGAGATCGCTACTGGCCCTCCCTTATATCGCGTTGTCTATTTGATTTGCTGTCGGAGGAACAAGCCTAACTAAGACACTTGAGTGTCTTAGTTAGGAGGAACAAGCTTAACTAACTTGAGTGGGAAATACAAAACACAATAATCTGCATAAAGCGTCCCTATAGATTTCAACCCCAGTGGAAAATCATTGATAAAAATAAAAAAAGAAGCGGCACCAGAACCGACCCCTGTGTCACTCCGGACAGTGCACCAGCTGGTGATGAAGACCCCAATTTATCAGAACACATTTTAATTTCATTTCATTTATTTTGCCCACAAGACCAGATGCATTACAGAGGGGAGTGGGTTACAAACACACAGACTAGATCATATATTGCAGCAAAAAGGTAGTGTATAACAAGTCTATATGGTTCCTGAAGTAACAACATTAGCTGAAGTTATGCGAAACTGTTGATGGTTTTAAATGGCGGCGATTGGTCCGGGAAGGTAGTTCCAGTCATATGCTGTGCGAGGAATGAAAGACTGAGAACAAGATTTTGTGCGACAGGACATGATTGCCAATTTATGACGGTGATCAATGCGGGCAGAAACAATGAAGGCGCAGAAACCAAGATGGAACTGAAGAATGTATTGTAATATTATATTCTATGAAATAAACAACGACGAAAATCCTGACGACGATGGGCAAGCTGAAGCAAATGCAAACTATTTATCATGGATGTTACACTGGACGCTCTACTGTAATTTCCTGTAATAAATCACGCAGCGTTGTTTTGAACGAGTTCGCGAGATTTTATTTAAATTGCAGTGACAGAATCCCATGTTGGCGCATTGTATTCTAATTTAAATCTTACCAAGGACGTGCAAAAAGTGTCTTAACGGAAATAGGCGCAGATGAAAGGTTACGGCGAAAGTATCCATGCATGGGGTTGGCGTTGTGAAATATTTTTCAATATACTGTGACCATAAAAGCGACGAAGTTATGTGAACTCTGAAGTAGCGATATGACGTTACGGCTTCAATCGGTACATTGTTGAGATGATTAAAGGCTTGAAAAGAATAAATCCGTAAGACACGCATAACGTTACATTTAGTAGTATTTAGTTCCATGTGCCACTTGCTGCACCATGCAGGTACCACGACAATAGCATTCTGAAGCATGTTAGTGTCGTTATCGTTAGTTATTTCGCGAAAAATAACATAATTGATACATATGTTTACAGTCGCTTGGATAATCCTTATTCCAGCCTATGAGGGTTGTAGGAATATCAAGAAATGACAACTTATGCAGCAAAAGACTGTGGGGGACGACATCAAAAACTTTTTTAAAGTTCGAAAATACCGCTTCTACTTGAATGCCTTGGTCGAATGATAAAGCGATGTCATGTACGAATTCGGTTATCTATGTAACAGAAGACCTGCGGGAAAGCCATGTTGAGACATAGCGAAAAATGTATCTTGAAGGTGGTTTATAAGGCAGGAATAAATTATGTGTTCCAGTGTCTTGGAACAGACTGGAGTTAGTGATAACGGTCTATAGTTAAATACTTCATCACGGCTGCCGGATTTCTGCAAAGGCTTGATATTGGCTAGCTTCCACTCTCGCGGCATTTTTCCACTTATTATCGATGAATCCTACAATTCGCCTAGAAATGGGGCAATAAGATCAGCACAGCGTTTTAGGATGCGATTTAAAATACTGTCGGCAGCATGCGCAGAATGTGGATTGAGCTCATTAAAAAGGTTTCTTGAACCTTATCCAGTGATTTGGATGTCATGCAATGCTGGTACTGGCCTGAGTGTCGTAACCGGAGATACCGGCCATGGTGGAGAAAAAAAAACTGATTCAAAATACGCATTGAAACATTCTGTCCTACTCATACCATCTTTAAGAAGTTCGTCTTTGTGCATGATAAAAGGAATTCCACCCATATCCTTTTTCTTACTTTTATTGTAACGCCATACTTCCTTTGAATTTGTTTTGATTTTGCTATTATGGGACGATAAATATTAACGCTTCGCCAGCTTTATCTGCTTCTTCAGGCTAGAGCGTAACGCTGTAACATTTCTAAATATATCAGCACTACGCGTGTGACAATAATCTTTGTACACCGTAGCCTTCCGTTTGATTGACACAAGTGTATCTTTAGTAATCAAATGTTTATCACCACGACGATTGGCAGTTACAATTTTTGATAAGACATAAAAGTTTACCAAAGGCCGCAATTTTTACTTATACAACACACAGAAACTTTTAATGTCAATGGACTGAGAGCATTGGATTAACGACGGCAGGTATGTATGAAGTTCACAATTGATGGCATAAAACCTGCCTCTATCGTATGCGAAAACGTTTCGTGAACGAGGCCTACTCATTTCTGTCCTTTTCCACTCTATGGTAGCCGAATAGACATCGTGATCAATTATGCCTGGAGTTAAAACAATCTACTTCATTAAATTATTACGATTCACAAAAAGCCTGTCCAGAACACTACTACTTGCATAACTCAGTCGTGTTGAAAAGTTAACAATCTGAAAAATGTCATAAACTCTGCTAAGCTCGGAAAAAGCAGAATGAAGTTCTGACGGACTATTTTCAACGGGCGAAGAGTGCACCATTCAACAGTAGGCATGTTAAAATCACGTGACAGCATAATTAGTTCTGGAGGAAAGAGCCAAAAGAGTCTTAGCAATCTAAGCAAAGGTAACACACTAGAGTTATCAGGAGGCAGATAAAAAGACCCCAAAAGGGAACCATGTCCTTGAGAAAACGTTATTCTACACCAAATCGATTCGGAGTTATCTGCGCTGTGTATTGGTACGGTTGGTATGCCGTCTCGAACCAGAATGAACACATCCCCACCGTGCGTATTACGGTGTTTGCGGTAGGCTGTGTAACCTGTTGGAAAAACTTCATTATCTGAACGATGTCCATCTAGCCAAGATTCAGTTCCAAAACAACGTAGGGTTGCGAAATTCGAATTAGGGCATCAAACTCGTAAGCCTTATTCTTTAAACATCGGCAATGGACAACAATAACTAGTAGGGTGGCGGGAACCTTTTTGCGATACTGTAAAGAAAAAACAGGCCTTTATCATTTTTATGAGGGAGCCCAAGGTCATGGGCTCATGGTTTTTGCAACAACCGAGCGCTGTTCCCCTATGAAAAACGGCGCTTGTACGCTGATTGCTGTCCTCCCAGAAGGTCGGTCGTGCCACGGGATCTCTAGTAGTATATGAACCATTTCTTTGGCGCTCCTCGAGAAAGTTCCTCTTCCAGTAATGGGTGCCAGCTGATGACTGTTGGTGGTTGCGCAACGTAGTCATTGCCAGGAAGAGCCAAGGTACGAGCACTGTTGCTAATCCAGCGCATGTAAGCTTGGGAGGAAGTCTTGGTGGTTGGTCGTGCCATACGAAGATCACAAGATGTAAACTTTGGTAATGGGTTGAACACAGAAGAGTGACGGCCGTAAAAGAAGAATACAACATTAACGGCAACGTCGAATTGAACGATGAGCCAGTCTTATAATCTTCTCTCCTTTGTCTTCTAATTCTCGACGGACTCCTAATTCTCGACGGAATCACACAAGGGTGCTTGAGTAAAATTTTATTTCAAGCCGTTGTAAAATGTTGGCTTATCATCCGTTTACTTTGGCTTATTCAAATCAACGTAAACGGACGGAGACAATGTTGTTGCTCGGTTACATTCAAAAACAATTTTACCGTGAAAGACAGATTTTTCCCGTAAAATTATTGCTTATGCCCTAGCGTCCGAGAAGGTGCAAGAAAGTATAAAGCAAATGGCCACTTCATTAATAAAATCAAATTGCCATCATCAGATAAAATACAGAAACGTTTTTACGACATGGTCGATGACGTCGCGTTGAAATTGACGCCCTGGTGTCTCGCCACTGTTCGTTGCGTACGTGCACCATGTAATGCAAGGGACAGTGGCAAGGTGACATCTGAGTTATACTTCTAGACTTGAATTGAGCTTCAGATATCTACCGAGTGTCATGCATAGGAGTATGATGTTGCTGGCGGGGTGATATCTTTGAGTACAAATGCATAAACATTGTTTTAAATAGAGTGCGGATAATTTAATTGTTAATATTGTATAAACGTTTTCTTCTTGTTTATTAAGGCCTAGTGAGGCTCTCCCTGGGCTGTAGTTGTCCTGACCTGAGCAGCTGCAATATGGGTACCGGGTCATATGACGTCTCAAGATGGTACAGCTATAAAAACGGCGATAACTATGACTGCAAAGAAGTTCGCGTAGCCAGATCAAGCGGCTGCGCAAATACGTTGTATCATGGGTATTTAGGTTGCGCGGCGTGCTGCAGGTGAGTACACTCCATGTGGTTACTGGACCGCTTTTCCTTTTCTTGTTACCCCTCCAGTGCATTCGCCTCATTAAAAAAAAACATTGTTCGTACTCAAAATATTCGGTTTACGGTATCAAGAAATCCAAGACTGAACCATTCCTCACTAATAAAACGGGCATAAAATTGGCGAAAATCGGTTTTTTTCTCCCGGAGCTGACATGAGGGTCCCGCTCTAGTTATGTACATGTGCGTGCTTGATCTGCCTCTACTAATCACCGAAGGTCGAAAAAAAGTTCTCAACCTTTGTCAGGGTTCTCAGGTTTGGCGCTTTGTCGCAAAACTGACGACTTTTAGAGGTTCGTGGTGACTAAAATTCAAATGTGGCAACTTGGCTATTTTCAGGCGACTTTGAGTGCTGATAATTTATATATTCCCAGGCTCTTCTGACCGCTTACATTCAAGAAAAAGAGCCCTATTTGGCCGTTTAGTGCTTTTAGGAATACAGGATGAAACTGCAAGCCAACTATAACAAAAATAAGGACTACAGTGAAATCTCGTTGATACGTTTTTTTTTCGGAATCGGAAAATAAGTCGTGTTATCCGAAAATCGTACTATCCAGATAGGCTAAAAAAGAAGGAAAATATACATTCTACGTCAGCACCTTACGTTTATGGAGCAACATTGACGTGACTGCTCCAGTTCTGCTGCCCTTTCTTCTTTTAAATGTCCCCAAGTAAATTCTAAAATCTACAAAAAGAAGCTGCCAGCATTTGTTGCTTTGGCAGACTCTGCCGTGAACGACAATACGAGTCGTGCCGTAAATCGGTGAGGGTAGCCTCGGGATGCTTGAAGTTTCGACTACTCGAGGACAGCCCGATGTTGTCAACTGTTTCGCGTAGTACTGACCCGTCGAAGTTCAGTCCTGTCGCTCTAACTTCCTTGTACCATGTAAACAGAATATTTTCCTCTTCCTCACGCTTTGCACCTCGCGTTTGTTTTACACTAGGTCCAAAAACTTGCAGACTCTTTAGAAGTTGTTCTTGCTGACCGACAATAGTGGTGAGCGTTAACACTGGCAAAGCGAGCTTTCTTGCCAATTCCACGTGCTTCCTCTTCAGGTTCTCTTGGAATTCGCGTACAATTTCCACTTCCGTCTCGCATTTCTTTGACGTTGTCACGAGCCTGGAAGCACGGCCGCGCATAGCAACAAGGAAGAAAGAGAACAAATCACTGCGAGGGAAGCAGGGTCCATTGAGAATTCGGGAAGGGAAGTCGCGCCTTCCGCGAGTTTTGCGCGCCTTGTTCCTGGATTTTGATACGATTTGCTTCATGGCGGAATGGATCCCCTGACTTAGCGTGAGCCTTGCACGGAAGGGCCACTCATCCAAGTAATGATTTCGCCGCAGAACCGGCACTTCCACTCCCTCGGCGCCTCCGCAACGTAGAGGGCGTGGCTTGTTGGAAGGCGGTTTGAGCGAGTATACCTACGAATAAACGTAAGATTACTACAAATATTGGCAGAGATTCGCTTTCTCGATCGTATTATCGTAAAAAATTTTCCGCAAAAATGTGATCGTAATAAACGCATGAAAATGCATTATCTCTAAGGAAATTTGTCCGGGAACGAAAAGAAAAATTTATTAGGCCGAAAAATGTAATATGCCGAAACGTACCAACAAGATTCCATTGTATATGGCAAAGTCGATAATTAGGCCGAAGTCGTCAATGTCACCGAAAATAAATTAACAGACACTGCTACTTACCGGCACAATCCGCCAATTTTAAGTGCAGGACACTTTAGGGCCACGCCTTCTTTTAGTATCTAGCTCGCTGGACCCAAGTAGAGCCACCTGCAGGGCGTTCCGTCGTAGTCGCTGTCTTCGCTGCGTAAACTAAACGCTTGGAAAGACAGGCGGTTTACATAGCCATAAGCATTCGAAACTCGTGGACCACTGGCGCTTGTCATACACCTTCCCGTTGTTTAGCGCAAAAAAAACTACGGACAGTTGAGGCAAAATATACGTAATTAACCAGCTGCGCCCCGTTGATTTAGTTTTGAACGCTCGTTGGGTTCGTTTTTACGCTAGTAAGCAAAAAGAAAAGTTGCAGTGCAACGACGGAAAGTGCGGGAGGAAACGCAAGCGCAAACAAATTGGCCGCGTATCTGCTCCTTTCGTTGCAAATGTCGACAAAAGACGGTATTCTTTATCGACTTCTGCCAAGTAAATGCCTCCCTTCGCTTTCCCGCTCACCTCTCATGTTGTTCCTCTTGCGTCGTGCTCCTCCCAAGGTAAAGACGCCAAATATTTGCTTCAATCATTTTAAATATATCCCGTTTCACTGCTCCAGGCCGGGTGTCTCGATGCCAACGCTGCCGTACGGTGGAGACGCGCGTGAATCGAGGCGCCCTACTTCAGTGTTGATAGAAGCACGTTGCCTTACTCCACGTGCGTTCCAAGAAGAACGTGGGACCTATCTAGTGGAACCTTTCGTAACTGTTGCCGGTTGATTTCTTAAAACGGCGCCAGAACCTATATGCCTCGAGCGCTACCTATAGGGGCGCCACTGAAATCCCCCTAGCGGCCCGTTTTGAAAGCCATCGCGGGAGTTTCGGGCCCGCTCACCACTATCGCCGTTGCTTTTGCGGCACATTCGCGACTGATATTTTCGCGCTGCTGAGCACGAGGTCGCAAGTTCGATGCCCGGTCACGGCGGCCGCTTTTCTGATGGAGGCGAAAAGCAAGAACGACCGTGTGTACGTGATTTCGGCACACGCTAAAGATCCCCATGGGGTCAAAATTCATCCGAAGCCTTCCACTGCAACGTGCCTCATCACCTGCGATGCCTCGGCGCGTTAAGCCCCACAATCAATCAATCAATCAATCAATCAATCAATCAATCAATCAATCAATCAATCAATCAATCAATCAATCAATCAATCAATCAATCAATCAATCGACTGATATTTTCCGTTTGTATGCGTTGGAAATACATCATTATATGGAGCAGTCACTTTTCTCGCAAATGTTGTGTATTTACGAGAGTGTAAATGCTTCTGACGCAATGTTAGTGTCGTACATTCGGTCCGAATAAGCGCCAGACGTGTTTCACAGGCCGGCATCGCGAAACCCGCATAAGAATAGAGCTGATTGTAATTTCACGGCCGTAAATTCTACTAACAGTAGCTCCGTAAGCAGCATTCGTTCAGATACTCATGCTACGTAAATCGGTTTCGTGTGCTTACATAATCTAGCGGAGCACAGCTCAACCGTTACGCTTCAGATCTCATATTGATCACTACCCTGAACAAGCCAATGTGGCATAAATTTCACGGACATTCTACCGAGTAAGCATGATGTATAACGCAAAATTATATGCGGGAATCCGCACACGACAAACAATTTACTGCTGGGTCGCCTTGTTACGACGTGCCCACTCGGAAACATTCATCATCTGCTACATATATCCTACATTTATATATCCGCCTCCGCGACTAAACGCTTCCTCGAAACATTTTCATATGATATAGGCAGCCTGCAGAATCTAGAAAAAAAAGTGATATCAAGGGGCCTTATCAGATACCAAACTCTTCCAACGACATCTTTTCGCTCTTGTGACTACGTATATAGTTACTGTATAATTTAAAAAAATGCGTCCGCTGAGTGATAAGCTGTTCTTTAAAGTGGAAAAACGAAGTAAAATTGAACGCTCAGCTTGGGTGTGTGTGACTACTAAAACGTCCATTCTTTGATTTCCCTCAGCATTTCTACACAACGATCATTAAGCGCCCCCCTTCGGTGCCCCTCCTTCCCCCCTCCCCCCCCCCCACCAATATCTTGGGGAAATTGCAGTGCATTTCGCATCTAGGGATCTGGTAAGTTCTACCTGGCTGAAGGTTAGACGAACTACTTTAGCATTTACGAAGCGATACTAGGTTGTTTTTCATTCCCATACGAGCTATTTTGTTTCTCCTGGGGTTGCAGACCATTTATTTTTCCGTGGTTTTATTAACCCAGATTTGTTGTTGCCATATGGGGTTAATATGCACATATTTCAGGACACAGAGCCTTCTAATACACAACATTTTCGCGTAGCCTCTATTCCCATAAAAGGCAGTTATTGTCAGGTATTCGGTAATCACATCCCCGAATTATATTTTTCTACGGCGTATATAATCGAAACAAAGCCGCATTCGTTGTCCACGCTGCGAAACAAAACCAACCTCTCACTGTGCCAGTACCAGGCCTAAACGAGGCGACAAAAGAATTCACTTCTGCCTGACGTATTCGGGGATGGTAGTGGTGATATGCTGCTGCCGTAAGAGCGGCGAAGGAGCGCGCGCACCGTGTCCCCGGATAGCTCTTGTTGTCGTTCAAGCGCTTTATCAGGATGCATCAGATTTTTGAAGAGCCCTGAATGTACTATTTGCTTATATATATCACCATAAGGGGTTGTTTAGTGCGCCGAAAGGCAAGAGGACGCGAAAGAGAACCAAAATAAAGGTCGGCAGTCAAGAAAACGGAGGGATTCCCTACTACGCTTAAAGTAAATGAGAAACGGGCTTCATTTATTATGCCACAAAGTCTTGAACAAATGTGTGTACTTTGGTGATGTTCTCGTGTTGTTAAATGTCTTTGTGACAATTTCGAACTATTCTCGCTTTTGCATCTGCTCCCTAAAAAGGTAAACATCATGCATTGTAGGAGGGGTCTAAGAAAGGGCGACTGACTGTAGTACGTCATGTACGCGCCTCCTATCCGCCGCCGCATGGAATCAGAGCTTCCCTCCTACATCGCTATGGGTGACGACGTACCAAGCCACACTCGCGCATTTAGACGACCGAGAAAGTGCGCAACGGCGGAAAATGAAATGTCGTTTCAAATCGCGCGCCATCAGCCGCAAAGGGTTCGCACAACATCCGACAGATGGCGACGAGTGTACTCGCCAGTAGGAAGACGCAGTGAAACGTCCCCCTCGCGAGGGGCACGATCAAATGCAGAGCATTTCCGGGGGCGCACGACGTTAAGTAGTTTGCGTTACGTTAATGTCGTTGCACTTGTGGCAACTGCTGACGAGAGAGCGCTCGGCAGCAGTAATTTGAATGAGTCAACGATATATAAGGCGCGTTAGTAGCGAGCGTCCCATTCTGTGTCGGCTTTGTGGCGCAGTGGGTAGAGCACCATGTACATTGCGTTCCGCCCGCAGGGTCGAGGGATCGAAACCTGGCGCCGGATAGTATTTTTTATATATAGTAGGGAGGGGTGCGGTGCGGACTACGGACGTCAACGCGGGTGACATCGTGAGTTACTGAAATGCTCTGCATTTAATATAGTATTTTTTTATGTAGTAGGGAGGGGTGCGGTGCGGACTACGGACGTCAACGCGGGTGACATCGTTAGTTACTGAAATGCTCTGCATTTAATACTGCATGAGCTGCAGCTTCGTAACGGCCATCGCGTAAGCCCGCAGAGAAGCGGCGGCAGGCGGCGTAGCGACCGCGAAGCTCGAGGCGTGGCCTCCGCGATTTGCTGCTGGCGGCGCGCCGCCGGAAGCCGATCGCGGAGGCCATGCTCGAGGCATAGTGGCCGCGAGGGCCACCACTGGAGTGGCCGGCGTAGCGATCGTTTGGACGTCACTTGTAGGACCACCGTTCAATCCTCCCTGTTCTGTGACCGTTCCTATCTTACTGTGTAGTTGGCTTGCAGCACGTGACACTTCGCTTAGGAAGCGCGTTCTAAAATTATTTTCGTGTCACTTTCCTTAGTTTGAAGTTAATTCTCAGTGCGTCAAGCGCACTTCGACCTCATGGCCACATTATAACCGTGTAAACTGTGGTAGATTATCCGCAAACAGCATGAGCGTGGTTGTGTATTACGTATGCGACCGAAGTGCAAGCAGGGGCACGTTTCCCCGATCAACAATGTGGACTACGACGATCGCCAAGTGAAGTTTCTATATTTCACTTGTTTGCAAGAAATGTATAAAGCAGGAAATCGCGAAACGTTAACTGCTCGCAGAAGCACTCGCACCCGCCGTGCTTGCCCACACAGCCGACGGTGCGACTCGAACCGACGCCGGTCGCGGCAGCAATAACTTGTCGCCGCTTTTTAAAATCACAGAAGTCGTGGAAAAGAAGTTCCAGATTGGTGAAAGTGGATGTTAGTGTGATAAAAAATTCTGATAGGTACTGTCATGAGCTCTGGTTTTCAAAGCGATGCTCAAATATCTGCCGTGATTGACGCCGACCGGCCGCGAAGGTCGGTCCCGGCAGCGCCGGCCCTTTCACGCACGGTGCGGCGAGCGACCGAAGGATGGCTATGCTTGCGCACAAGAATCGGCCGAAGCCGTGCAGGTATCTTGATCGTCGATCGCTTCAACGGAAATCACCGCGCTTACAGAGTTCCCAGCGCGGTGAAACGTTCTGTTAGGGACTGTCACTGGCAACTCTAACGGCGATGAAATATCTGCTGCGACGCCAATCCTAAACTTCCCAACATCCGATTACGTGTATCCGAAGCCGGCGTCGAGCTGTTGGAGAAGGCCCTCCCGTCGTGCACACACGTGTTGCGTTTGGGTTCCTCTAACTTCTTGGGGGCCCCCAACGCTCGGTTCTCCTATTCTAAATCTCCCCATTACCCTAAATTATTAATGACGTGTTTCGCTTCGTACGCAGCCTCGCCTTCTGTGAGCATCGTGGGTTTCGAAATTGATGCTTGAGAAAGGCAAGCTCACTGTAAACACACGAAACAAGCTGCAATTATAAATTACCACGCAGAGCACCCAATGAAAACTAAATATATCCTTGTCAAAACCCGCTCGAAGGCGTTAAAAACTCGCGTTCATACCATTCATACATTGCGGACAAGTTGCGAAAAGTAAACATCAGCCCTAAAGAGTAGAGGCTACGGCAGTGATCGTTAATCAAATCCGGGCATGACTATAAAAACATCGTAGGGGAAATAGGCACTGATTAAGCCAAACTGCAGACCATAACAATACTTATAAGCATGTGCGGCGAAGCAATTTGATCACCGTTTTCGCGTAGTTATTCATTTACCAGGCAATACGAGCAGTTCGCGCTGTGAGATCCAAAGTGAGCGACGCGTTTCCGTCGCTGTTGAAGGTGTTTTCCTAAAAAGGGAAATACACCAACCAAGGGCGTTTATTCAAAGCGGTCCCAACGTTTCGGAGCCAACTCGGCTCTTTCATCAGGGGTGACTGTGTACGACAAGAAGAAGCGGTTATATAGGTGTCTTCTTTTTGTTTTTTCTTACTGGAATCTTGCCCTTGCGCGTCGGAGGTCGTGGGCGTAGATGGTGAGAAGGGCTCCGAGGGATCTATTCAGGTCTTGCCGGTTCCCTTGTATGTGTTATGACTCAAGGAGTAATCTTTGTGAGTAATTGGTTTCGGTGCCAATCACCTGCGCGCCGTCAAAGTTAATCCTGTGGTCAGCTTTTTCGCAGTGCTCGGCCAATGCACTGCGCTGAGTGTGGGACTTGCGAACGCCGTTTTTGTGTTGGCGGAGGCGTTCCGGGAAGTTCATGGTCTCCCCAACATAACTAGCGGGGCATGGTGCACAAGCAATTTTGTAGACTACCCCTTGGGATTTTCTTTTGGCGGCCGTTCTTTAGGTCGAGGTATGAGCCGTCCAAGAGTTGACACTGGCTTGTGGGACATCGCCTGCGCGCCTCAACGCAGGCGATGAGGCGCGCCGTAGTGGAGGGCTCCGGATTAATTTTGACCACCTGGGGATCTTTAACGTGCGCCGAAATCTCGTACACACGGGGGTTTTTGCTTGTCGCCTTCATCAGAAAAGCGGCCGCCGCGGCCGGGAATCGAACCCGCGACCTCGTGCTCAGCAGCGCAACGCCTTAGCCACTGAGCCACCGCGGCGGGTACAGAATACTTTTCTTGGCATCAGTTGCATCGTCCTTGGCGTTAGCTGGCTGCGTATGAGCTGTGAGTCGGGATGGTAGCAACAACCTAAACGCGGCGGGGTCGCAGGGAACAAGCGAGTCGCGGATTGCTTGCCCTAAATATTACAGACGATAGTCTTTCTTGGGCTACTTAAACCCAGAAATTTTGGTCTGTCTGTATGTCTGTCTGTCTGTCTGTGACTCGATTCAGCCACCCGGGCAAAACAAAACAATGCCTGCGCAATAGTCTTATATAGTCACAGCTAAATCTATCCGTCTATGTCCGGTGTAATGTTCATACTTGTCAACATTGTTGAAGAAGAACAAGACATTACGCAAAAATGAGACAACAAATCAATACAGAAGTGATATTTGCAGTGTTCCTTTATTAAAAAAATCAAACATGCTTGACTTTTGCGAAATTAAATACTTCATCAACAGCAGAAAAAGAATTCACTCCGCCGTCGCCTGCTGTAGCCCGCGCCACTATAGCTTCTGGCGCCATTTTAAGAAATCAACCGGCAACAGTTACGCAAGGTTCCACTAGATAGGTTCCACGTTCAGCTTGCAACGCACGTGGAGTAGGGAAACGCGGTTCTATAAACGTTGAAGGAGGGCGCCTCGATTAACGCGCGTCTTCGCCGTACGGCAGCGTTCGCATCGAGACACCCGGTTTGGAGCAGTGGAACGCGGGAAATTTAAAATGATTTAAGCAAACCTTTGGTGTCTTTACCCTGGGAGGAGCGCGACGCAAGAGGAACAACATGAGAGGTGAGCGAGAAAGCGAAGGGAGGCATTTACTTCGCAAAAGCCGATAAAGACTATCGTGTTTTGACGGCATTTGGAACGAAAGGAGCAGATACGCGGCCAATTGTTTTGGTTTACAGACAATTTTTTTGGTAATTTGCGTCTAATCCACAAGGAGGGGGCGAGACGGTGGCCAAAAAAAAAAACACGCTTCCGCATCCGCGAGAAATGTGTTGTAGCAGACGATAACACGATTCAGCGTCCTACAAGTGACGTCACTCGTAGGTGGCAACATGGTATGTCCTAGAGCACAATCGTGGCGCGAGTGACAGCAGGGGACAGCGGGGCGAGTTTTTTTTTTCTCTGCAGTTGATGAAGTAATTAATTTCGCAAAAATCAAGCATGTATGCTTTTTATAAAAGAACACTGTAAATATCACCTCTGTATTCATTTGTTGTCTTATATTTGCGTAATGCTTTGTTCTTCTTCAACAATGTTGACAAGTATGAACATTACATCGGACCTAGACGGTTACATTTACCTGTGACTATATAAGACTATTGTTGAGGCCTTCTTTTACTTTGGCCGGGTGGCTGAATCGAGTCACAGAGAGACATACAGACAGACCAAAATTTCTGGGTTTAAGAAGACCAAGAAAGACTATCGTCTTTAAAAGAACAGTACTCCCGCTGGCGTAATTTCAGGCTGAAGGGGGGGGGGGGGGTGCGAGCACTGCGAAGGCGGGAAATTCAAATTGCTTTGGGTGGTAGCTGTGAGCGGATAACGCCGCAACAGTCCATTCTGGCGAATGACTGCTCTGCACTTCCGACAGCTTTCACATTGAGTGGAACGGCTTCAATTTTTCTGTGTTACTTTTTAAACATCCGCCACCTGCCTTAAGAAACGGGACGAAGACTTTAGGCAATCTTTCAGTTTAACGTGTGATGTTTATGAAGTTCAATGGAGTTGAGGTTTCATGCATAGGGGTGGCAAGCGTGTATGACAGTTTATAATAAACACGGTAATGTAAGGTGGCAGCGAGGCGACGAAAAACTGCCTGCATCAGACGCAAATTCTATGAAGATTCATATCCCTTAAATCCTTTACGTAAAGTTGCATATTTGCATATGTTACCCTCCCTAGTAGACATTGGGGAACGAGTGTAGTTTTTACAATCCGTAGCAAATAAATAATATTTGTGGTACAGTTTCGCTACATCTAAAAATTATAGCCTTTTTTTCTACGCAGCCAGGGCATCAAAAAGGAATGACTATAATCGCTAGGCTCAAAATGGGCATTTGACTGGCTCCTTTTCAGCCATTGAGTTCCAGGCGGCGACTTTTATGGCTACTAACAGCAATTTCCCGCCGACATTTTGTTTTTAGGACCCCTCAACTCGGCCTGCCGTCTGCCACCCGCCCACGGCGCCAACGCTAATAATAAACTATTCCTTGGTGGCAGACCGCGTATCCTCGATCAGGAGTGCATGACAGCTATGTGCAGCACCGCCTTTATCCTGCTGCGTTGCCCCTTCAACCCCTTTTTTATTACCAAGTGCTCGTCAAGCAGTGGCGAACATTTTGTGGGCACCGCATCAGGTTTGCTGTGTACGACTCGCCTGCGCCCTCTTAAACGTCACCCATGGACGTTCTGTACTAATCCCCAAGCGAAGAAAACGGCGGGGATGATGCTAAGCTGCTCTTTGCTTCATCCAGAAGCACGGACCGCTGCATATTGATGCATGAGTTAAAAACAAGAGAGCATGAAGGAAATCAATTTTAGCACGCAGGAGGACGCCAGGCCACCAAGCCTTGGCTAGCCAACCTTCCCTGAACCGCATTCTTCCCTTGCATTCTTTCCAGCTCTTCCCGTGCACTGCATCCTGGGATTTCCCCTTTCAAAGCAAAGCTTTTTAGCTCTACCATTTAACGTATCTGTCGTGGCGTGCGGGATGTCGTGACGTGCAGGAGGCGGCGGCATGGGGAGGTTGGAGGATTTCACTCACGAAGCATGCTGTAGGTGGCACTGCATTCCCCGGCGTACCCGGCGTTCCCCGCCCGCCAGAGCGTGCTCAGCCCGGCGGGCGCGACGGCGGAACGCATTCCGTCGGCTCTGGCGTCTGCTTCAGCGGCGGTTGTTTTGGGCGTGAGCAGCTTCACGTCGAATAGGCGCTTGCTTTGCACGGCCGCATTAGCTTGTTCGACAGCATGTCCCCGGTAACCCGGCTCCGGCGGATTTAAGTGGTCATACGGCAAAGATACGTTAAAGACTGGTTTGCAGGGCGGAAGAACAAAATGTAGAAACCATATACATACATTTGGCCGCTAGAGAAAGGCTACCGCCAGCGCACTGCTTGCCACAAATGGGACTCCGTTTCCTAAATTGGTGAATACCGATTCGGTTGTGTTTTAAGAGGTAGTACAAAAGGGGAAAGGAGCAACTATTCTAATAAAAAGTGATTATAAAAGTTCCCTGAGCTTTCTCGCCAATCTCCAACTTACTAAACTAACTAGTTTAAATCGGATAAATGGGAATAACTAAGCTCAGACGTGCAATTTTTTCGGCGTCTGCGCTTGTGTCGCGCGGTGGTGTAGCCCCAAGCTAGCACGTCAGGATGTCTTGGTTTCTCTGTCTCACCCTTCGAAAGACGCTGCTGTCCGTTTTCTCTCACTTCCGACTCAACGCCGGGCTACACCGGTGTCGGCTTCTGCCGCTCTAGCCCAGAGTGTCCGACGCTGCAGCTGCGTTCGGTACGTCGCCCCCCGCGAATTCCAGGCAACGGCTTGCAGGATCTCTGGTTTCACTCTTTGAAGAGCCACGTGTATGAATTGAAGTGGCTACGTATGGACAGTTGTTTTGGGTGTCATTTAGAGCTTTGCTTTCCAACCACCTAAACAGCGTGGATTGGAGTCAATTTTAAATGCAGAGCATTTCTTTAACTCACGATGTTATGCGTCCGTGAGTCGGCGTCCGCAGCCAGCCAGCACGTGCGCTCCTCCTCGTTCTCAACAACAGGTGCGGGCGCGCATGCACATGCTCCGGCGCTGAAAGAGGCGTTGCAGCAGCAGGTGCTACCTCCTCTACCTCTACTGCGCGCGCTACGAATATACTCGTTGCCCGAGCGAAGGATCCGCGGCCCGACGTTGACGTTTGGCCGCGGCTTCTCGTGCACGAAATTCGGCGTCGGCAGCGCGCTTCAGACGCTTGCGTTCGGCGTCGGCAGCGCGCCGTCTCGATCAAACTGATTGCCCCGCAGAGAGGGTGGGGTTCAAACGATGGCAATAAATAACACGTTACGTACTTACGTCTCTCTCTCTCTCTCTCTCGTCTCGCAACCCAACTACCCAACCCCTACGACAACAAAAACTACAACTACCACCGCCAACTACCACAACCTACGCCACGGGACCACCCCCAATGCTCTGCATTTACTCGTGTCCCTGGCGCGGGGGCATGCGACGGAGGATTTTTTTTACGCCGGTGGTAGCATTTGGTGGCTTGGGCTGGCTGCTGGTGGATGTGGAGCCGAGCGGCATCGTCGGAGGTGCCGTACGAGATTTTAAATGCAGAGCATTTCTTTTTATGCGTCCGTAACTCGGCGTTTGCACCACGGCAGCTGCGCCCTCTCCCCCACTCCTCCTCACCCTCAACACGCTTGCAACAACAGGTGCAGCACGCGCTACGGCGTTGCAAGCACCGTAGCAACAGCAGGTGCGCGCGCGTCGTGGCGTGACGGTGGCGTGATAGCGCGCTCTATCTCCGCCTCCTCTCCCTCTACTGCGTTCGTTGGGAATATAAACCCCGGTGTCGGGGCGTCAGCCGCACTCCAGTTCTGCTTCGCTCTCTTCTCGTCGCGGTTGTAACAACCCTACCACCACCATTACAACACCCATCGCCACCGCCACGCGCGTAACGCCGCTAATGCTCTGCATTTACTCGTGCCCCTCCCGCGGGGGCATGTCGGGGTCCCTTTTTCGCAGCGTTGTGCTCCAGGCGCTCTATCGTGGATGTACTGCCGCTGTCAGTGCTGAAAGCGAGAATATACCTAGATGGCATGTTCAGGAAGCACCCTGACGAGCTGCGAACCGAATTTGACTCCTGACATTGGATCGCTTGAACCATGACCGGAAATGCTCGAACGAGCGGCCGTAAGCAATCACAAGCACAGAGTGGCCTAAAGGTGCATGGTGTTTTTGCCAAGTTTGTTTTGACGATAGCGCTTACCTTTCTGCTGGGAGTTATAAGGCGCCTTCCTTTTGCACCCTAGCGGTGTAACGAGAACCCAATCAGTTGAAAGGTGGTGTGAGAGGTGTAGAGTTACGTTTCATTTGCGTGCGCACTTGCGTACGTTCGCCTTATCGTTGCTCCAGTGTGGTAGCACGTTTACGTGCCACATTAACGTTTGTTGTGGCTTGTTGACTTCTTCAGTGCATGGAAAGCAACAGGTGCAGAACGACCGATTTTTGGGGTGGATGTGGTGAGAACGGATCATTTTCTGATTGATTTTGATTGATTGTGGGGTTTAACGCGCCGACGCAACGCAGGCGATGAGGCGCGCCGTAGTGGAGGGCTCCGGATTAATTTTGACCACCTGGGGATCTTTAACGTGCGCCGAAATCTCATACACACGGGCGTTTTTGCTTTTCGCCTCCATCAGAAAAGCGGCCGCCGCGGCCGGGAATCGAACCCGCGACCTCGTGCTCAGCAGCGCAACGCCTTAGCCACTGAGCCACCGCGGCAGGTGGATCATTTTCTTCCTCACGTCGCAGGTAATACGTGATCTGGTTGAGCGAGGGCTGCTCTCTGCGTCCTTGCGATAGATATATATGGGCAAAACGAATGCGATATTACGCATGCGAACTCCCAGGCGGAATCTCGCATTTTTTTCTGGCCTGACCATGGTGAGTTCTCGACTTACTGCAACCTTTTCCATACACGGTTGGTTACCTATAGTATGGCCTGAGCGGAAAAGTTGAAACGATAAAAAGATCAGAACCAAGAACACGCGGAGTATGTCGCGAAATGAAATATAATGCGCGGTGGTCGTGCCTGTCATCAACTTTTACACAGCGGCACACAAAACATCAACGGCAGCGTGAACTTGGACGGTTCCGAAAGGTCAATAAATAAAAAGGTTTTCTGTTTCGCCCGTTCGACCACTTCACCCGCACGATCAGCCCGCTGCGAGTTTCGCTTTGGAGGCAGAGCTGCGCGCGACTCCCAGGCGGCCCTGAACCGACAGACGCACGCACGCATGCAGCCATGCACGCAGTGCGAATGGGCGGCCGCAAGAGGCGCAAAGAACTACCGCTTGCCTGTCACTTGTGGATTAAGATCCCGTAGATTATACTTTATATTTGTATGACTAGGCTTAACGATTATCCCATAACGCACCCTCGTACCTTTACTTCCTCCATGAGCACAAGGGTTACGACCGGTAGCGTTTCGGTTGGCGTACCCGTATGGTTGCCAGACGTGGAATGTGCTCTGCTAATACGGTGAAGGCAAGGCAAGGCCATGAGTGTTATTACTGAAACGTCCGCCACGTATAGTTCGAGTTTCAAGTTTATTCAAGACAATATTGCAAAACATGTCCTTGAGGCACATGGCTAGAGGCAAACTAGTTGCCTGACGAAGGCCACGCCACCCTCAGCCGCAAACGGTATGACAAAGCAAATAAAAAGTACAACAAAAAAATTACAAGGAAAATTTGCAAGGAAAAGAAGACATTAGCACACACTGATAAAACTGGATACAACTGGATGGGGTTACAATTTTTGTACCAAGCTGTTTATAATTATAGGGTACAGAAGAAACAAAGTAAAATGCAAAATGCAAGAACAGAAACAAATTCAAAACATCGTGAGCAGCGCGCGGTGTTACAAAATAGTTTCGCTTATAGTTACAATGATACCTTCATATCTATACAATAGAAAAGAGTAGCTGTTTAATAAATTTCTTGTATTGTGATGGCGTTGTTCCTGAAATTAAGACTTCCAATATCACCGGATGTTGGTTCAACACATCGGGTATTTTGTGAGACAGTTTTTGGTCACCATAGTTTGTTCTGGATCTTGGCTTCGTTAATAAAGTTTTTCGCAACTCATACGGGCGTTCTTTTATTTAGTATTTGAGTAGAAACAGGCTGTCCGAGCTGTATTATCGCAATATTTCAATGAACAATTTATACGTCAGGGTTTTGCGGACGTCAAGAATTTTATATTCGGTGTAGTAAGGAGTAATGTCTTCATTGAGTTGAATACTTCCCATTGCACGCAAAGCTCGATTTTGAAGTGCCTGTAGGAGATCTAAACTTGTTTTGGTTGTGGTTGACCACACTAATGAATAGTAATTCAATCGGGAGTGTATAGGAGCATGATATATAACGCGTTTTAAACTTGGCGGGGAATAATACCTCAGCTTATTTAATATGCCTACGGCTCGGGAAATGTCTACTCTACGTGCATCAATATGTGGTGACCATGATAGATTTTCGTGAAATACAACCCCCAGAAATCTAATTGTTAATGTGTGTTGTATTTGGGCACCCTGAAATTGCAGATGTAATCCAATCGGTGTTTGTATTCCTTTTGATTTGAAAAGCATGTATTTGGTTTTACTTACGTTCAGTTGTAGTTTATTTGCAGTTAGCCATGAGCATACACGGTCTAACCAGGTGTTGGCCTACCCAAACAGATCGTGCACATTTACGCCTGAAAAAAAAAAAAAAACACGTTGGTGTCGTCTGCATATAATACCATATTTGTGTAACCTTTGATATTTGTGTAACCTTTGTTCATAATAGCACGAGTGTTCCTTTACTCGTGCTGTTATGGTTTTTTATGCTATTCTAGTTATTCTTACTATACATTGAACTAATAAAAAGTTGCACTTACATGGATTACATGGGACGAAACTACAAAAAACTAGGGAGGGTCAGCCATCGCTGTGGGTTATCGAAAGAAATAACAAGCAAATCGTCCCTACTTGCACATTCTTCCATTAGCGTTAAAGTACTTTGTAGTAGTTTTAAGTTTTTTTTCTGCTCTTGTGATAACGTGAATGATTTACTCGTGAGAAAAATTTCATATGCGTTGCGCAATGTGCATATATACGTCTAGTGTGTATATGCTTGCACTGTTGTCTATTGCATGAATTGCACCCCGAACGGGCCACCTTGAGTAATCTTGCTGAGGGTGCTGGCGACACCGCGGACCCCGAGCCCCCATACTCTGGCTTTAATCTACCGTGGCTACTAGTTGTAAGGTGAAAGGCGGAAACAACAAACGGTGGACGTCGGAGCCCAGGTAAAGCTCAGGCGGATGGGCTACCTGTCTGTTTAGCAGGCAGGGAGCTCCGGGACCTCTTAAGCTATCAGGGTAGGGCTGACGAAGAAAGTACCCCCGTCTCCCTGCTTTTATACTATACTCTATGGTATCTTCAATGCCGCCCCCCCCCCAAACGTGATCGGTCCCTGAAAAGGGGCCGCACTGAAGTATCATTTCCCCTATTGCCATGCTCAACCTTTCTTGAACCAGAAAACTACTCTCGATTTCTAGTTATGGAGTCCCTCAGTCCACCCCACCCTCTTGCATCTCAGTCAGTCTTCTTGATCCCAAAATATCTTGAAGCCATTACAGAAAAATCGTATGAGGACAAAACACAAAGTACTCGTGAACTCCTCATCGACGTAAATGAAAAGAAGCAGTCCACAAACCTTCTAGCTCAGACTAGACCGACTGATATAGACATCAGGGTCACACCCAATCGGAGCCTCAAGAGCTCGATGGGTGTGATATTCGAAACATATCTTTTGAACAAAACGGATGCGGATCTTGTTGCGGGCTTGAAGGATAAGGGCGTCACTGACGTAAGGCGCATCACCCTCCGCAGAGACGACAAGGAGATTCCCACCAAGCACATCATCTTGACCTTTGACCGCGCAGTACTACCACAACGTATAAATGAAGGTTTTATCTGGTGCTCAATACGTCTCTACACCCGGAACCCGCGGCGCTGTTTTAAGTGCCAGCGGTTCGGGCACTGTATAAACTCTTGCCGTGGCCGAATGACCTGTGCAAAATGCACGGCAGATGATCATCCGAGGGACAACTGCCCATCCGACACTCTCACTCGTGTGAACTGCGGGGGGCCGCATGCAGCGTACTCCCGCAACTGTGAAAAATTTTAACTGGAGAAAAAGATAATAAACATCAAGGTAACTGATAAAATCTCTTTCTGAGGGGCGGGAGAGAGGTTCGCCTCTTTCCCTATGGGGAAGTACGCCGACGCAGCTAGCCGGGGGTGGAGCGGCGTCTGGTCTCCACAGGGACCCAGTTCAGCGAGTATAACCTGGTCCGTCTCCCGCCCCAGCAGGGTTGTTCCAGGCAGCCCAACCACTCACCACACCGCTTACTGAGGCAGCAGCAGTTGGGGTGCCAACCATCTCTGTTTCTCTGTTGGGACCGATGCCGCTCCCGCCCCTACCTCCCCGTCCTCCCGTGCGTTGGAAGGTGCCCAGGGGATGGACACCAGTGGCCCGGCATCATCTCCCACCGCCACCGCACCGCCTGTGCCCCCTCCGGCGCCCCCGACGCCCTAGGCGGTAGCGGGTCAAACGAAGGGTCCCCGTAGGGGGGCCAACTCCAGGGGCCCGGTCCATCTGGTACCTCTCTGACATCTGATGAGGAGATGGATGTCGGGCCGTTTCTGCCTACAACGCAGCGCAAGCAGCGGCTTCCGACTTCCAAGCCTACAGAAAGGACAAAAAAGCCCAATCCCAGAGTAACAGCCACCAAAGACAACACATCAACAGACACACACACACACACACACTCCATTCATTTTTAAATGTAAATAATGGGAACCGAAAACATCATTCAATAGAACTGCAGAGGCCTCCTTAAAATTCTTTACGATGTGTATGAGATGCTACATGCCAATCAGCCAAGTGGCATGTGTCTCCACGCAACACACCTCAATTCCAAGCAAACAAATTAATAAAATAGGTGCATGGTATTAAGAAAGGACAGAGTTGGCTGCCCACACTCTTCGGGCGATGTGGCCATTATCGGCCTGATATCTTTACATGCCACCCTCTATCTTTAAACACTGTCCTTGAGGCTGTAGCAATCCGTACGATAATATAAAGTAGGATAATAACGGAATGCTCCATTTACACCCCTGCTTACTTTGCACTTCTGAGCTCTGATTTCAAGCCACTGGTTAACCAGCTACCCGAACCATAGATTCTGACAGGCGACCTTAAGGCGCACATTTCTCTTTGGGGCTCCTCCCCAACGGACTCCCGAGGTCGCCTGAGAGAAAAGTTTCTTACATCCTTTGCAGCATGCCTTTTCAACAAAAACAGCATACGTACCATAACTTAGGACACAACACATACTCGCATCTTGACATGGCCACGGTGTAAGATATACTTCTAGGTGTGGACACACCAGCCCAACAATCTGTCAAATAGAGTTGGTGGTGCCGTGGTGCCGCGCGTGGACCTTTGATTGAAAGGACATCTGGTGGCGGAACTCTTAACTACGCTTCGAAGCGACCGAGGCTTCAAGCGACTTGAACAGCGACTGTCCGGAGCCAGGTGGTTCGCAGGGGCCAGCGGCATGCGTGTAAAACAACATTGTTTGAGCTCACCGTGTGAGCTTACACAACGCGTTCTTAACGCGTAATTTATTGCATTGTTTAAACAGCTGCGAGATTTCGGGAGTTCTAAGTTCATTAAGACGCGCGCGCAGCTCCTCAGAACATTGGACATTGGCAGTGAATTTGACAACATCGATTCGTCTCCGCTGCTTCGTGCATGGACTTACCCCAGTTGTGCAACGTCATTTACGACGAAGAAACATCAGCGTACTCGCCGCCAGTTTAATCCATTTCACAAACTGCCTACTTTCCTTGTATGTCGGGGAGTTATTCCGGCAGCGGATGCTTTCTTTTGCCGCTGCTTGTATGGAGTAGCCTCGGGGGCTGTAGCCAACGGTAAAGTCGACGGCACTGCATCGTTTGCGAGCGCGCACCTCTTCCACATTCAGTAGTACATCCCCTCAAAGCACCAAAAAGAACCCTTTCGCGCAACCGCACTCTCACAAAAATGCTGACCGCAAGTAGCATCATTTTCTGCTGGGGATGGCTGCAGAGCACGCATTCATTCGTTTAGGATCGCAGGTAACGTTAATTACTGTCACTTTTTCTTGCCATCCGTTGCAGTACGTACTCAATAAACATTTGCACCTCGTTTTTTCTTTGCGCAAGCATACAAAGCGCAGCATAAAATCTCGTTCGTGTGAGCCCTCAACGGCTACCGCGGCACACATTCCTTTCGGTTTACTGTTTTATACCTTCTTTTGATTGTCACCGACTCAGAACACATGCTTAGAACTCGTTGAAACACTGGGGCGAGCGCAAAGGCTTTCGCACGGCTTTCTTCAAATTATCGTCTGCACACACGGCCGGCGTAACCAGCCAAGCTGCGGCGAGCAGAAATCGAGCAGACGACCGGTTACGGAAACTGCCGAGAAGGCCCGACAAGGAGCCGAAGAGATCCGAAGACCTCCGAGTGGGCGGTACTCGGGCAGCTTCTTTTCTCTGCCGCTAGAGGGCGATGCAATCAACGGTCTCAGCGGCGCTATTTTGGCGACTTTATCAAAACGAAGAGCACACGTTGGTTTTGTAAGCTGTGTCCTCACCTAATAATATATCTTACACCGTGGACATGGCTATTGGCTCCGCAGTTATCTTTCCATGTGTTGAGTGGGGCGTGAGTGGGCCGTGAAAGTGGTAGTGACCACTTTCACACTTCACTAACGTATATTAGTAAAGGCCCAAGCAGTCCATCTTCGCATAACATGTTTAATGAATCAAAAGCAAACTGGAGTACATTCAGAGAAACATCTAAACTACGCCCCACGTACATAAAACACCTACACGTAAAGGAAGCCACCCAAGTCATTACAGTGCACATCCTCGACGGTGCTGATAATGTCCATTCCCCAGGCGTCCAGTGCGCCCCGCAACCCAAGGAGGCCCTGGTGGAACGAGGACTGTAGGCGGGCACGAGAGGCCCAGAACCGGGCGTGGGGTGCCCCTCACCGGTACCCCACGTCGGGTAACCTCATTTCTTTAATTCGGGCAAAGGCTTTTAGAAAGCGAGTGCGTACAGAGACACTCGCAAGGTATGGATACGAATCGGCAAACTTACTGGACAACAGACACATAGCCTGACCCTTCTCAACACTGCAGGGGACACACTTGAAAACCAGGCTAACGCACTCGCACAACGCTTCCAACATGTGTCGAGTTCAGAACACTACACCAAAACTTTCATGAAACACAAAAAAGCCTGTGAGAAGAAGTCGTTGCGAGATACTAATAAGTCCACTTCATCTTACAACACCCTCTTCGCACTTCATGAGCTGAAGATCGCACTGAATACTTGTAAACCTTCAGCTCCAGGCGCAGATAACATTACATACACTATGATACAAGACTTACAAGCAGACACTAGAAACCATCTTCACATCTAAAACAAAATATTTATTTCGGTGCGCCTTCCAGGGTCTTTGAGGTTGGCCATCGCAGTGGCCTTTCTGAAAGACGGGAAGGGCCCTTCCTCTCCCGCAAGTTATTGTCCCTTCGCCCGGACAAGCTGCCTGTGGAAGCTGCTCGAGAAGATGATCAATAGGAGACTCATGTACTTCTAGAGTACAATGGTCTTATGGAGAGCTGCCAGGCTGGCTTCAGGGCGGGGAGATCCACCAACGATCAACTGGTTGCTCTGGAATCGTATGTAAAACATGTCTTCGTCCATAATCAGTTTTGCATAACAGTCTTATTCGATATGGAAAAGGACTATGACACTCCCCGGCGGTACGTCATCTTGAGTGACCGTCATTTGGCGTTTCAGGCAACATCGTGAACACCCTCGCTAGCTACATGTCGGAAGGAACGTTTCGAGTGTGGGTTGGCAGTACACCTTCGAAAGTATATGTGCAGGAAAATGGCATTCCTCAGTGCAGTGTCTTGAGCTGTACACTACTCATTGTTAAGATGAACTCGCTCCGGAAGGCATTGCCACCAACCATTTCCTGTTCTGTATATGCAGATGACGTCCAAATATCGTTTAAGTCTTGTAAATCCTAAACTTGTGAACGCCAAGTTTAGCTTGGTGTGAACAAACTTGCTGGCTGGGCAGACACAAATGGTTTTAAGCTGAACCCTGTAAAACGTACTTCTGTTGTGTTTTCCCGGAAGTGCGGGAATCATGTGGACCCTGCAATCTCTATTAATGGTTTAGTAATCCTTGTCAGAGGGCCAGAGGGTAACAGAAGTTTTTCGGCTTAATATTCGATAGTAAACTCACAATTATCCCTCACTTGAAGCAGTTAAAACAGAAATGGCTAAAAACAATGAACATTCTTGAAGTCATGTCACACCAATCCTACGCTGCTGACAAGAAGCTCCTCCTGCGCCTTTATACTGCTGTGGTAGGACCTCACTTGGACTATGGCTGTGTCGTGTATGGGTCGGCGACGAAAACGGCGCTAAAAATGCTTCACCCGGCGCTGCATTTGGGGCTTCGTCTTGCCTGTGGCGCCATGTGCGCTAGCCCTTTTGAAAGCCTCTATGCAGAGTGTCACAAATGGTCCCTGTATTACCAGAGGACAAACACTGACTTCTTGTATGCCTCTAAAATCATGTCTATGACAAATCACCCTTTTTATTCAACCATTCATGATGCATCCTCACAGCAGCTCTTTTCACACCGTCCATCTATTTCTATGCCGTTCCCTCTCAGAGTGAGAGCAGAAGCTTCTGAGCTAGCAGTGTCATTTTCACACATCCACAAGACACCCATCACTGATTTTATTGCACCGTGGCAACCCCGGGCTGTTTGTTGTGACTTGTCCTTTCTGCAATTTGATAAAAACAGTGCACCAAGGGCAGCCACTACGCAGAATTTCCTGTTCCTGCAGGAGAAGCATCAGTGCGCAGAGTATTACTCCGATGCATTAAAGACAGCTCCGGCTGTGTCTTGTGCTGCACATGGACCGAACTCCAATGTGTGTAGAAGAATGAAACAGCATTTTTACGGCTGAAGCACATGGCATTTTACTTGTTTACATCACATCTACAACATCAAGTTTCAAAGTCCATAGTGTTTGCAGATTCTCTCAGCGTTGTACGTGCACCTGTGTTTAGAACACGTTCAAAAACGATGTAATCAATATTGTCTTTAAAGCCCTTATGTCGGCATACGCCTCAAGTCTCGAGATAACAAAATGTTGGGTTCCTGACCACAGTGGAATAGCCGGGAACGAAACCGCAGATCAAATAGCTACTGGTGCTACACTCTTGAATACTGTAGACATAACATTACCCTACACCCACATGAAGCGAGACATCACACAACAGCTTCGCAAAATACGGCAAAAGCACTGGAGTGAAAATATAAAAAAAAATTACACGTAATAAAGCCATTCTTGGGATCATACACCATTGACACACGCAGCAGATACACCGAAGTTTCACTTGCTAGGCTACGGATAGGGCACACACATGTCACACACTCGTATATGCTTACAGGGTCTTCAAGACCTGTGTGTGGCAGGTGCGGAGAGGCGCTATCCGTACCTCACATACACATTCAATATAAGGCACTCGACACAACACGACACAAACACTTCAGAGAACTTTACAGACAACATATCTCGCTACACACATCGTTTTTTCTGGGTACATAATACATCAACGCGTGTTTATGTATTTGCTAGAAAAAGTTTTTAAACCTTATTTCCTATCATGCATAATCAAGTCTGGCCCCATACACTAGCCATCACTATTTTCGTTAACTGATTTTACTATGTCCGGTTTACACGTTTTTTACCTAACGTTTTGTCGTAGTCACTTCTCTTCATTAAATAACTTCTTCTCTGGCGTTCTTTGCTCTTGTTGGCCTTGCGCCACTAAACCCCAACCATCATCATCATCATGCATGCATTGCGCATTTTCAAACAACTCACTGAAGTGTATGTTGCATGTTGTGCTGTTTTAAATGCCTCGCCTGTTCCTGCGTCGGACGGTGTCAACAGTTTCGCGTCCGCAGCAGGTGCGCCTCTCCTTCCCTCCTCTCTGTCAACAGCAGCTGGCGCGCGCATGCGTCGTAGTCAGCCCGTTCACTCCGTCGTGGTCTCGGCGTAACAGGTGCGTGATAGCAGCGCGGTGGGGCGTAGAAGGGCGCGCGCTGCTTGCGCATGCGCGCTCTCCCCCCCGTACTGCTCTCCCTCTACTGCGCGCGCTGCAAATATAGCGGCTAGCTGTCGCTCGTGTTTCAGTCCCTGCGTTGCTCCTTCCTTCCTTGGTTGACGCTCGTGCCCACGTTTACTCGTGTCTGCTACTCCAGCATCACGGAAGAAGCGATGGAAGCAACACTGCCTTCAATCAGTACTGAGGCCCCAATGCTCTTCATTTACTCGTGTTCCCCTCACGGGAAGGCGCGGGATTTTTTTTTCCACAGTCACAACATGACGGTATGGAACAAAGAACGTTTAATGAAGAAGTAGAAGTAGCACGTGCTGGCGCGAAGGAGCAGTCTTCTTGCTCTTCATAGTCAAGCACCTTGATGATGATATTTTACAGTGGTTAGAACTAGAGACGGACTATAAAATGCTTCGTATTACAACAAAACGTTTTCCTGTAGCCCGAATGGTTGCTCGAGGAAGAAAATGAGGGTGCACTTCAATCCTAGTATGAAGAGAGAGCAGGCGCTGAGGAGATTTTCTCGCCCCAGAAAGGCGGATGTCGAGGATATCTCTCCGCAGATGGACAGCAGAAGAACACGCTATTACCAGTGAACGAACAACTAAGGACATTGACCATCCTGAACCCTCAATTTATAGGTGTGGGGAACGAACAGCCCTGCGGTGCTTAGGACTGTCGCGATGCAAAGGTTTTCCAGGGTACTCGGTGGCCAGTGGGAGTGAGGTTATGGGAAAACATGCACTCTCACACAACATGAAACGCAAAGCAAAATACCCACAAAAAAGAAAAAAACAAACCTGTTCTGTTCACCGTGAAAGCTGAGGGAACTACACAGCAGTGATTCCCAATACGGGCTGTAGCGTCGTTCTTCGCTTTTTGCTGCCGCCTTTTCGCCCTTCCTGTCTCTGTCTTACTTTTCTCTTGCTGAACTGAGCAAAGGTTTGTTCAATGACATTCAATTTGCCCGCTTTCGCAGTGCTCCCGCGATCTGTCCTGGGACAGCTCGCGTATTTTCTGTTGGATTTGTTTCTTGTTCTGCCTGGAACAACACGAGCGGGAGTGCTGTACCTTTTGTGCCTGCTGTCATCTAGCAAGCGCTGGCGCCTTTCTGCGCCAATTTTAACGCGTCGCGTTTTGTTCTCCGGCGGTGACTTATTTCGCTCGTTAACTTAAAAACTTATTCCAATAAGAATTCCTCAGCTAATGGTCGCGGGGACTGCCAGTTAATTATTACATATATTTTGGCCTAAATGTACCTACATTGTGTTTTTTTGCTACTGAGTATGGGGACATGAATGAGAACTACTAGCAGGTCCACCAGTTTTAATGCTTCCGCTTATATAAAACTTTTGATAAAGTATTCTATTACCTCTTGGCGGGAAGGCTTAATCAAGTGGCAAGTGGGTATCTGTTCGAAACCTCTATTTGGGTGCCTGACGTCGCATAACCGCGTTGGCTAGATAGCGTGGCGGTGGACGAACAACGACGACAATCCGAGCATCTAAAGTGCTATGCACCTAACACTGAATCAAAAACGGTAACTACTGAAAAGTTGGTCAGTCAAGGAAAACTTATCTCCTTATTGCCGATGCTGTGGCTTGACCACCCTCTTCGATAAAAGTAGGATCATTGGCAGGGAAGTCACGAATTGCGAGAAGGAGGGGATAGAAGCAAATCTATTGCGAGCGCACGGTCATTCTGATTGCGTGAGTGTGCCCTCACTAACGCTATTAGGGAAATAAGCTGGTTATTCGAAAGATTGTCTATATTGACTTGTGACATAGGCATGACAGTTTATGTTATTTCTTTCAGCGTATTTTCCTTCACTAAAATGTTGCTACACAGCGTGTGTATTGTCCCGCTCACGCCTGGTATACGCTTCAATTGCCGGCCACATGGTTTTATCATAGTATTTCTTTTGCATCACATTCCCTTTTCTAAGTCTTTCTTGGGCAGCTTTGGACATGTATTTGAGTCTTTTTCTAGCTCGACGAGGTACGTGTAGGTAGTCCGTACGTCTTCCTTCATGGCCTCATCGGTCCATAGATCTTTTAGGACAGTCATAGGCTCAAGGACATATCGGCCACATATCAATGTCGAAATCAAGAATTCGTGATAGGTTTGGGATACTTCTCGGTTTGCGGGAACCAATGTTCCCAAGTAATGGTCCCAGCATCTTATCTTTACATGGCAAACCTGTCTGAGCATTGTTTAGGTGTACAATTGTACACTTTATTTTGGTTCATTGCTCATGGCAAAAGGTCTCGTATGAAAGGACGTAATGAAAAAGAATCGGCTGACGTCGCGCAAAAGCCCTGAAGTGAAGCTTGCTCGTCGGTCTGCGACGATCTTTTTTCAGTAGTAACACGCTGGAACACATCTCCAAATGACCTTCCGTTTAGTGATCGCTGTCGACGCTTCGCAGCTCGTTGGCTTCGGTCGCAGCGTGTCGCGAAGTATGTCAAGGTAAAAAAAAATTTATTTCCGTTTTCAGAAGCAGGTCTGCGCAGGCCGAATAGATTTGCTGCCCTTGAAAGCGGAGTGTCCATTGCTTGACGGATTGCTGGGTGTCCGGTCATATTACTTTTGTGTGCCATCTTGTGTTTGTGTTCTATACCGTTTTGTGTTTGTGTACTTTTTTAGAACCGCGTTCGGCAAAGCTTGGGGCACCGCTAGCTGGTTGAATGACCATCCAGACGAATGGTTACAGTGTCTGAAGAGCGAATCTCGCACTGTGAACTTAACTGCAGAGCACTTTCGCGTCCCGCTTTGTCGTCGTAGCCCCACGGCATAAGAGCGTAAGTGACCCAAACAGAGGCTTCGAAAAATAAGCGGTTGATATATCCAACACCATTCGAAACTCTTGAACCCATTTATCTTGTAATACATCTCTCCGTTGGTTAGCGCTTAGAAAATTGCAGGCACATTTCAGGCAACATGTGTGTGAATACCCGCCGCCCCCGCGCTCATTTCTTTAGGAACGACCGTTGGGTTGGTATTTGCGATAGTAAGCGAAAAAAGTGGGCGCCAAATACGAGGCGTTGCAATGTGCGCAGTAAGGCTCCGGCTCGTGCGACGTAAAAGCAAGCACAAAAAGAACAGAACTCCCGCTCACGCTGTTCAAGGCATGGGGAGAGAGAGCACTAAAAAGTAGCGAAATTTGAATTGCATTCGACAAAACCTCTGTTTAATTCATCAAGATAGGAGTTACACAGGGAGGGTAAGAGCCTGAGGGACGGTAGCAATGAGCACATAAGGGCAGCACGGCCCCTCTGCCAGAGTAATCGCTGCTGTGCACTTCCCAGCGCTTTCATGCCATGTAGAACTGCTTTGTGTTTTAGGTGCAAAACACTTTAGGGTCCCGCCTTTTTGTCGTAGCTCGTTCGCTGTTATGCTGTTTAGCTACCGCCACAATCGCGCCAGGTAGCGACATCACGGACCCCAGCAGATCCCCATGGCGTCGCGAAGCAACGTACCCAACGGAGGCTGGTAAAAACTAGCTGCTTCGAAAAAAATTGTCCTCATAATCAGTGGAAACCTCTGAACCGGTGGCGCTTCTAATACATGTCCCCGTTGTTTAGCGCAAGGAAACCTGCAGTTACATTTGAGGCAAAATATATGTAAATGTCCGGCAGCTTTTGCGTCTATTTAGTTTAGAACGCCCGTCTTGTTGGTTGTTACGAAAGTAAACGAAAAAAGTGGCCGCCAAAAACGACGCGTTTCAAACTGCGTACTCTGGTCTGGCACCTGCGAGATGAAAGCAAGCACAAAAAGAACAAAACTCCCGGTCGCGCTGTTCCAGGCAGGAGGCTCGAGCACTGCGACTTACGGAACATTTGAAGTGCATTGGGG
Organism: Haemaphysalis longicornis; assembly: GCF_048455015.1. Lineage (NCBI taxonomy): Eukaryota > Metazoa > Arthropoda > Arachnida > Ixodida > Ixodidae > Haemaphysalis > Haemaphysalis longicornis. The sequence goes on from NW_027526351.1 coordinate 743,864, forward strand.
AAACCATTGTTCAATTCTTGAAAAGAGGATTGAGGCAGGGATGCGAGGAGCATGAGGGGTGGTAGGAGTGAGCGCATAACGGCGCCACAGCCCATTATGTTGAATTACTGCTTAGCCCTTCCGACAGACATCATGTTATGTAGAACGGCTCCGGTTCTTATGTAGAACGGCTCCGGCGACTGTGGCGGTAACGGCTCCGGCATCCGTGGTTACCGCCACAGTCGCGATGCTACCTTGCGGCTGCCGCTGCCTGTTGCTTCCTGGAACAGCCACGAGATTCAGAGCGTTCATCGCATTATTAGAGCTGCTCGTGCTTGTATATGGTTGCATTGTATATGGAGTTTTCTGGGGTTGCATTGCCCTCAGCAACCTGGAATTTGTTGCCATTTAGAATAATGTCGCACAGAGCTCAGGCTTTTGGTTTACAACCCTGTACTAACTTATCCAGGGGATCGTTAATGCATTTCTCAAAAACCATGCGTGCAAAGTAAAACTTGTGGACAATGACTTAGGCTTCTTCTAATTTCCCCACAGCTTTGTCTTCAACACAACGCAGTGGGCTTGGCCCTTCCCACAAGAATCTGGTACATCATGGCGCACGATTACGGTATCACTTACGGCGTCACTACACAGGTGACGAGGCGCGCCGTAGTGGAGAGCTGCCGATTAAGTTTGACCATCTGGCGATCTTTGACGGGCTCTGAAATCTCGAACACATGAGTATCTTCACTTTCGCCTCCATAGAAAAATGCGCCTGCCACGGCCCGGAATTGATCCCGCGTCCTTGGGTTCAGCAGCACAATGCCATAGCCATTGAGCCACATGCAGCAGGTGTATCACTAACGCAGTTGTACTTTTCCACAACGTACATTTCCACAGTCACAACACGTACGTTGCGAACCAGAAACTTTGTCTTCGCGTCTCTCGTTTTGGTTGGCTCTTCGAATGTGCTCTTTCCCAGCAGTTCTGTATTTGCTGAGGAGATTAGCGTTTTGCTACGTTGCAAATAGAACCCTATTTCGAGTCGCCCACTATGATTCAACCATCAAGAATTCCCCGTTTTATGGGCGGAGTTCTCGCACTCAGCCCCGCTACAAAGCGTTGCTAGGAATCTGCAGTCACTGGAGCGGTGGCGTAGTCTCACTGGGTAGTCCCTTACTTAAGCATTCCGATCTGCACTCGGACAACTTCTAGGTTCATCTGGCGGCTGGGGGCTTTTTACAAGGTTTTGATTGCCTTAGCTTCAATGTAGTGGTCACAAGCTCATGCCATGTCGTTACTAGTCTTCTAGCTTCTCTGCTTAATGAATACAGCTAGTTGTGGCTGACAACACGTCAAGAATTGCTCCCCTATCATCTTATCCATGAAGCTCTTGAATAAGTTTGTGGGCCGGACGTTTCCATCCATCTGTTAAAACATCCAGGAATGATAAAGTGGACTGTTCTCCGGTTTCATCGTCTTCAGCTATCCCGAGCCTGAAGCTTTCGTTTTAATCCCTCGAACTTAAGCGTAATATTTGAAGCAGGACGAGCTTCACGTTTTTTGTCTAGAAAGCTATCTGCAGTTATTCTCCCTACCACTGTTACCGCTTCACCCGCGACGAACATAATGAGAGCTGCTGCCCGTTAACGATCTCGCCACTTCTGCGAAAGCGCGATTCCTTCGAACCTCACAAGATAGGCATCGGGATTGTATCTTTTGCCATCAAAATGTGGTATCGGGTAGTGAGCACCGATAGCCTTATGTGCCCAGAATTTTCGGGTTCATGTACATAGCGATCAACTTGAGTGGCACCTCTGGGGACCTCATCTAACCAGGTAATCATTTTTGCGTCCTCTGTTGGCGCTCAGACGCTTTATTCTAGCGTTGCGATTCTTCGCTCGCACGATCTGCATCATGTTCATAGCCTAACCTGCTACCAGTCGTGTTTTTCGCACTTGACTTTCGTTTCACTTACCGATTTCCGCAGCTCAGCGTCCATGAGAACGAATTTGTTTTGTAGAAAACTTTTCGAAGTCCACGCTGAGAATTCTCTCGTGAATTGCACTTGTAGGTTCCAAGTCCTGCTCATTACGATACAAGAAATAGTCCTGTCACGAACCCCAGTTGTCATCTTAGGGAAGGTCAGGGCCATCGCGGGCACGGTACACAAGTGACGAGGTGCGTGGTCATATCTAGAACCCTTAAGTCTTCTTAGAAAAGGAATAGAACAAACAATAAAAACAAAACGAATAATGAAGTCGGGCTGCGTGTGAACACAGGACTAGAACATAAAGCTTCCAAAAATCAATGCCCGTCCACGGAAACCTCACAGTTTTGACGGAAGCTGTCAAAAATCAGACACCATAACCGACCGCGGCATCTGGTCGCTGCTGCGGTTGACGCGGCGTGGCACACAGTCTTGCCGGGATGGTCACGGTTCTAAGAGGACGCCACCGTGGTTGGGTCCAAAAAAGCTGTTCTGGCGTGGGGCACGGACAGTGGTTGCGGTTGCGCTCCAGCAATTCGTTTGGCTGCCGCTGCAAGGTAAATATAAATGGTAGCGAAGGTTCGGGCAAAATGCGGTTCAGAACCTATTGCCAGCGACATCAGCATGGGGGCTTATGGGAGTGGCGATTGAAGCGCGACTAGGTGAGGAGGGAACAAACACTAGTAACAAAAAACCAAGTTTTGTTCAACAATAAAACAACAATTATATTTTACGAACTATATTTATTTCTGAATCACATTTATTTAGGCACAGTGTATAAATAATTTATGAAAATGCCGGTCATTCTCAAAAACCTTTTTTGTAGCGCCCTCTGAAGAATGGCACATGTCATTGCTTTGTGATGCAGTCCTTGTAGTGATCGGAAAGGCGCTCCTAAAGTTCGTCTGCTAGGAAACGCCCCTCGCGTGTTTTGGTGGTACGCATTTGCATTCGTTTTTCCTTGTTAATTTGGTGCGCACTTAATTTTTGCTGTGCGTGGAGTTGCGAGGTGCGTTGTATCGTCGGTGAACACGTGTAGTACCGTGCCCGGCAGGCACGGTGAACTACGGGACGATGCTGCCAACGGTTGGAGCGGAGCGCTTTCGTCGGTACCTACAGAAACGATGTGCTGTACAAGTTGCAACAGCAACTCCCGTGCACCTGGCGGTTTACTGCACCATTTTCCTCTCATTTCCACAGGTAACGCGAAACTATTGTACTGTTAATATGCGCACGGGGGTTGTGTAAGGGGACGTGGTGGTGCTTCGAAAAAAATGGGTCTAAAGCTTTGTTATGTCACAGTTATCTCTTGATTTCACCTCAGGCTGGCTCAGAGCAAGTTGTGTCAATTACTCTAGGACTTCTCGGCGTAGTATCACTCGAATTTAAACGAGTCGCTTTAATTGTCTATCTCAGTGTCTTCTCTATTGCATTACAACGCTTGTAGTGCTCGTTGCTTCCCGCACTTGTATGCGCAAGCATTATTTCCATCGCAGTACTGTGTTGCGCTGCTCCGTGCTGCGCTGCTGCCAGATCTTTCCTGCTATGTGCTTTTACATACTGCCGTCGCTTTCGTTTGCATTGATCCATTTTTTTTCTTTTTACTTATCTGTTGCGACGCTTGCCTAATAATGCAACCAGGAAATTGCAGGCGTGAATGCTGAGTGAACTTCTGTAGAAACCCTTGTCTACTTGATAAGACGCCGGGACAGCTGCAGTGTGCTCGCTGCACTTTCGTGAATCGGCATTCCTGCGGCCCGGTTTTCTACGTCAAGATGCAGTGCCTAGTTCTTTTCTCTTGTTTCGAAGCAGTTCTGCTGTTGACGCTTTCATTGCTCATAATGCTATGTGCTACGGGTAAAGTCAATTTTTCGGCGCGTAAGGAAAATCATAATGCATGTAGTTTTTTTTTGTACTTATTGTATACGTGCTCATTTTGTGCAGTGTGGTAAATTTGTTTTATGTTCATCCTGGAATAAAATTCAAATGTCTTGATTATAGCATGGCTTTGCGTTATTTCTTCTCTTAGAACAGAAGTACACAAACTGAGCAAGCATTATATAACCTTGATCTATACTTAAGGCACGCACGCCTACCTGCGTATGTGCGACTCAATTAAACTTAGCAGTGCCGTTGGTTGAAATTGGTATCGGGGTAAGGAGTGGGCACGTTTTTTATATAAAAGGGGGGCCGGGGAGAGTGGTTAAGTGTCATTTTGGGCTCTGTATCCCAAGGCAGCAAAAAAAAATTCCGGTCGGGGGGGGGGGGGGTGTACGTTTGCCACCCGCTGCAATCAAAATAAACAACTGATTGCTTTTATACAGCAGTGGAAGGCATGAATACAGAAGTCAAATTTTCCCGCTAATGCCACCAAAATGACGTCACTTTCTGACCGGATCTTGCGTCACATCCTGTTTATTTTTTGTTCCGCCGGAAGTGTTCCCTCCTCACACAGATGGCGCTAAGCCCCATGAGCAGCTTAAGAGCCGCCATTTTCTGAACGTATGGGCTTCTATGGAAGCTTCGCTACCAGTTATATTTACCTTGGCCGCTGTATCTCGGGATCTCGATTACGAAACGGCGCAGCCGCAGTCCGATAGATAGCCGATTTTACGCCACGCTACCGTTGGGCAGACGATCCGCCGGTAGCTCTCGAAGACTTCTTCTTTCTATGAAAAAAAAACCGCATCTCGTTTATCGTCTTCGCCTCCGTCGTCTCGAGCCCGTTGCTAATGTTCGCCTCTTCTTCCTCTTCGTATAACACCCGTAGCCCTTGGTGCTTTCTTTCTGTGTCTCTTTTCCCGCGTTTTACTTCTAACAGAGGAACTAGTTAGGTTTCATTTGTATTCCGGCGGATCGTTAACAAAACTCTCATCGGCACACAGGAAAGGGAGAAAATGTTAGACCAAGAAGTGTGAGGTAAATCTACCTGGATGCAAAAAGCTGAGGATCAGCTGTTCGGAGCTGTTCAAGAAAGAATTGTGGTTAGTAAAGCTCCGAGAACCGAACCCGGTACCTTTCAACATGAAACTATAGTTAACCACTGGGTCACCACAATTTCCCGGAGGGTACCGGTTTAGCAGTTGCGGGGCACAATAAGATCTGGAGCCAATGTGAAATAAATAAGTGACAGTTGTGGTCTAAATCCAACCTGGGCCCCATGCATACGAAACCGGTGTATATCCGATTACGCTATCATCGCATTCCAGGAGCTCAGCAACAGCATTTGGTTCGTAGTGCGGGCGTTTTCTCTGGAGTTTGGAGGTGTTGAACTGAACTTCGGCTTCGGAATTTGGCAGTTTGGATTATGGCATTTAGGATTGTGGATTGCAGACTTTGATTAACCTCCGTTTTTTTAAAGACAGCTTCCCCTTTTAGCCATCGCTCTCTTAAGACAGGGGTACACCACATGAAACACAAGTTTACAGTAGTGAAGACCACGATCTCCGCCATATCGCCCATCTCAGTCCCGAAGGTGGCAAAATTTTTGTTTCTCGCGGTGAAGGGCACATCATGGCACAGTCACTGTGCAGTGAAGCATTTAGAAATACGCAGCTGGTTCCCCCCCCCCCCCCTTTTTCACTTCTGCCGGGGTCCCTTAAATTGACCTGGCTAGCGTCATTATGTCGTGTCTGCTGAATGTTCGTTATCAGGAATATCAAATTTACAGCAATCCCTAGATGATCACCGTCGCCGCACTTGCCATCAGCTGGCATGTCCTCGCGACGTTGTCGTACTGGTCGTTGTCGTCGTCGTCCAGACAAAAGAACCACCTCACCTAACACAGCCCCTTCGTACCCACCCTAAACTTTAATGGGATATTGAAGGCAAAATAATCTCAGTGGCAATACTACAAATCCCTTAAAAGCGAGGCGGAAGCCAGGAGTCAGATGCATTCCAAAGGAAATGTATGTTTTCCCATTCAAAATATTGCAGAACATTTTTTCGTGAATTTCTTCAGCGACATTAAACCGGAACGGCAGCGCTGGTTGTCCGCCACCATACCGATGGTGCAATATTTGCATTTAGAAATAGAATACGTTAACTCCTCTGTAAAACACAATGGGGGACTTCTTCACTTAATGTGCGACGCCAACATACTTCAGTGGCTCAAAAAGTGACCGATTAAAAATTTCTTAAATGTGTTCAGCGCAAAAACCCTGGCTCGCGCCTGACTCGCGGCAAGTTACGGTTAGCACATGTCCTGTCTCCTTTCTTGTGTACCGTCTTTGGTTTTGGTGCTGAACATATTTAAGAATCAGGAAGCGACTAGCCCCCCGACCCCCATTCACAAGTTTTCTTAAATTACCTGTCGGCTGCTTGTATCCGTTCCCCCCTGCTCTTCACAAGTCAACGCATATGCTCTTCATCGTCGGCTTATCGTGCCGGGCAAGGTTAATCGCCTTCAACCTCCGAAAACGACTGACATCAGCTGACGTGAGGGCACCTTTCGGTTACTTGAACCCGTCATTTGGCCTCCTTTAACAGATCTGCAAAGCTTTGAAGTCGGAACTCTGGTGCCAAGTTTTTCGATTCAAACACTGCTTACGAGTTTTGTGCTATGCCTTAGACCCCGCCAGTCACGGGGCAATTAAGTTGCGCTTACCGCCTGTTTTGTGTCATTTTTATTTTTGTTATTTATTTATTTATTTAGTTATTCACTTATTTATTTATTTATTTATTCATTTATTTAAAGGACTTTACAGGCCCTGGCAGGGCATTGACTAAGGGGGTACATAAAAAAGTGAGAAAAAAACAAGATGTTCAAAAAGGCATTAGAAAGAACCGCAGTTCAAAAAGCATTATACAAAAAATAGGCCATAAATGCATATCTAGAGAAACGCACAATACAAAGATAACGTGTGCTGTATCTTGCGAGAACCAAGACTAACATACCGCACATTCAAGATAAAAAGCACGCAAGGGTAAGCAGACACTTGATGCACAAAAATGCAAAACAGAAAGTTCACATAAAACAGTGATAACAGATTGGTACAATATTACGAAAAAAAGTGAGCATGAAGAAGGTTACGGAATGCGTCGGGATTAGATTCAGCGGCAATGTTATCAGGAAGACCGTTCCAAAGCCTGATTGCCAGGGGAAGTGCGGACAAGTTAAATGCATCAGTTTTACCGTACTGGCGGGAAAAAACTATGTTGGTTATTTTCCCTACGTGAAAAATTAGTCGGAACTTTAAGATGTAGCGTTGAGTGTGCTGAATTGTAAACATATTTGTGAAAAAGGCATAAAAGAGAAATGTTGCGTCGAAGATAAAGCGGGTGAAGGGAAAGATTTAGTTTTATCTCTGATACACTAGAGGGGCACTTGTAGTGGCGTGAAATAAATCTTGCAGCTCTGTTCTGTATTGTTTCAATCTTGTTAATCACATATTGATGGTATGGGGACCAGATGGGTGACGCAAACTCGAGCTGTATTCGAACGTATGTTGTGTAAGCCAATTTACGAATGTCAGATGAAGCATGACGCATGAAACCATGTGATTGAAGCCTTGGCGCAGATGATGTCGATATGGGTACTCCAGAAAAGTAGTAATGTAACACCTAAGTATTTGCAGGATGAAACGTGGTCTAGGTGGCTGCTATTATTGTTATGGTTGAAAACTGATTTTGCACACTCACGGGTAAATGAGACAACATTGCACTTCGAGATGTTTAGTGACATTAACCATGTGTTACATAAATTAAAAATTATGTTCAGGTCATTTTGATGGGAGAAGTGATAATTAGTACTGCAGATTGATTGGAAGATAATGCAGTCATCGGCAAAAAATTTCTCCCACCTCCCCTCGCGGGAACCCCTGTGTATATGCGACGCATAGGGGTTCCTTCCGTTGTTGTTTCCGTTAGGTTGATTCTCCCATCGCGTGAAACGTGCCGTGAACCCCCTGCCGCGGCTATGACACAACACAATGCAACACAATCCACATTAATCCAATCCAATCCAATCCAATCCAAGCCAAGCCAAGCCAATCCAATCGAATCCAATCCAATGCCCCTCGCGAGAGAGTGTTCGCTATCGGAGAGGAGAGGGGGTGAGCGGCGGAGAGCGCAGCTCGCGCGGCGAGGAGAGTGGGGGAGGGGTGTGGACGGACAACAACAACACCGTATAGAGGGACAAGGCGAGTGAATGAGATGCAGTCGCATCTAAAATACGCATGCGAGGTGATATATTAATGGGCAAGTCATTTATGTATATTAGAAAAAGCAAGGGGCCAAGAACGCTTCTGTGAGGTACACCGGAGGTAAGGTATCATGTGGGAGAAATTAATTTATTAACATCTGTAAACTGTTGTCTTAGTGACAGAAAGTTGCGAAGCCATGAAAGGGTTAGTGAATCCAATCGAAGAGCAGACAGTTTAGAAATTAAGCGGCAATGGGGTACACGGTCAAATGCTTTCGAAAAATCTAAAAATATACAGTCAGTTTGCTGGTTATTGTCCATATTATTGTGCAAGTCAGTCGTAAATTCAAATAACTGTGTCTCGCACGATAGGCCTTTCCTGAATCCATGTTGGTTAGAAAAAAAGAAACAGTTCGATTCGAGGTGATTGTAAACGTGTGAAGCGATAATGTGCTCAAGCGTTTTGCAACAAATGCACGTGAGTGATATCGGGCGGTAGTTCTCTAGGTAAGCTTATTTCCTGCTTTGAATATGGTTATGACCTTAGCGAGTTTCTAATCGTCTCCAATCCAGATTGGATTGGATGATAATCCAATCATCTGGATTGGATTATCATCCAATCCAGATGATAATGAATGTCTAAAGATGTGATAAAGAATTCGGCTAGAAACGGAGACGGTGCTTTTTAGTATTTTAGAATTAATGTCCTGTACTCCAGAAAAATTCCCCCGCATTTCCCCGAGGGGGAGAATGTGAAAGTGCGAATGCACGGTTGTCGGCCCGCTTGCGGCGCTTGCGCTCGGCCCCCGCAGCCCACTGCCTCGCCGCCTTCTCTTCCATCTCTTCCATCGGGTTTGTAGTATCACGTGTACACCACGCAGTTATCAAGCCGCTATAACGCCGCTGAGTCGCCAACGCACGCCGCTGACGACGTAGTTTGAATGCGTTAAAGATATAAGGCGCGTCACTAACACTGATATCAGCCTCGCGTCCGTGGCTTGGTCGGTAGAGCGTCGCGCTGCGGCCGCTAAGTCCTCGGATTGAAACCTGGCGCAGGATGCTGTTTCTTTTATAATATAGAGGAGCACTGCGGACGCCGCCGCCGCCGGCGGTGGATGGTTTGGGGTCGCTTATAAAGTGAAAATGTAGATATTTTTAGATTATTGATCCGAGAGGCGACAACTTCCTCACCAATTTCAATGGGTTCCATGTTTGGCCAGGCATAGTCAGGAAAATGAGGCAATTTAGAATAATCTTCCTGAGTAAACAAAGATGAAAAGAATGAATTAAAGGCTGAGGGCAGTCGTCTCCAGGTGGTGGGAAGTGGTTATCATCATGCAGAGTTACTCTGTTTTTATCATGGTCTGGTGACATTACTCGCCAGAACTTTTTTGGATTTGATATCAGCAGTGATGGGAGGTTATTTGAAAAGTGCTTTTGTTTTGCTGAGTCTAATGCGCGGCAGTAAGAATGAAGATTATCTCTGTAATTTTGCCAAGCAGCTGGTGTACAGGTAAGCTTCGCGCGTTTATAGAGTCGTTTCTTTTTTTCCTCATTCGTTTTAGTGTTCTGGTAAACCAGGGATTAGTTTTGCCATTGGTTATTGAGATCAGGGGGACATACTGGTTGATGAGGGTAGACATCTTGTTTTTAAATTTCAGCCAGTCATATTCAACTGTTCTACTGTGAAAAGTTGGGAGTAATATTTGGTGAAAGAATATATCCAGCTCTTCATTCTAGTGTAGTCTGCTCTGTTATAGTCACGAATTTGTTTTTTCAGCCCCGGAAAACGGCACTGGATGTTTAATTGATGCCTGCAGTAATTGGTGATCACTAAATCCGTCAAAGTGCAATACAGTGTGAATGGATTCCGGTACATTTGTTAGTATTAGATCTAATATGTTGTTTCCGCGAGCTGGCTAATTAATTACCTGCGAGAAGTTGAAACCAAGAGTTAAACTAATGAACTGTTCGGATATGCGACAAAGAGACGATAATTGTTCCCAGTCGATTAGTGGAAATTTAAAGTCGCCGAGGAGGTAAATGGAGCTTGTACCGCTGATTTGAATTGCTTCGGTGATGCTGTCTTGCAGTTGGGAAACAAAAGAACTGCATGAGTCAGGAGGTCTCTAACAAACTCCGGTTAGTATTTTAAAAGAATTAACCACTACGACATCCCATACAATTTCCAAAGCCGAACCAGTGCTGAATAAATACGAAATTAATGTTTTTTTAACACCAAGAAGGACGCCACTACCTCTTTTGTCGTTGCGATCTTTACGGTAGATATTGTAAGAATTGTTATAAGGAAGCATTTCGTTATCATTTACGTCGGGATGCATCCAAGTTTCAGTAAGAGCGAGAAGATCAGAGTTATTATCATCTATGAAGAAACCAACAAGGTAGCGTTTAGGTAGTATGCTTCGTATGTTACTGAGATACAATGATAACATGGACGGGGTGGGGGGGAGGTAGCTTGCTTGCCTGGCGCACGCTCAGTGTGCGGCGCCTAGCTTTGAGCTATCTGTTCGACAAAACGTCGGCGTTAGTGATTGGGTCATAAATGTATGTCTTGTTATCGATTAGAAGGCTGTCTACTGCAAGTTTGAACGACACGTTTAGTGGCTTAGCTAAGTCCAATAACTTTTCCCGAATTTGTCGTGTCGCTGGCGAGAAATCTTCCCCAATCGGTTGCTGTGAACCCTTTAGCTTGCGCGCCGATGACAGTATAGTTTGCTTGTCTTTAAAAAAATGTTAGTTTGGCGATAATGCGTCTGTTCTTCCGTGATACGTACTTGCCCAGCCTGTGTACCCGCTAAAATTGTGTACTGTTGGTTGAAATTTGCAGCCTCTCTGAGCAGAATTCAATTTAAGTTCCCAAGCTGCCCAGTTTTCCTTTTGGCCGTCTTCAATCCTAAAGAACACTAGATTTGATCGCCGGAGTCTATTTTCCGCGTCCTCACACCTGGACATAATGGCTGCAAGCTGTTCTGAAACGTCGCACGAGGGAGCTACTGCATTGCCTGGCTCAGCTGCCCTTCTCGAAACGATGCTTGACTCTAACGCCGCTACCTTCGCTGTCAAGTCGCATAAGGCAGCTGTGGGCACGTTCGTCTTGGGCACAATATTCGTTCCTATGCTTGATTCTAATGCTGAAAGCGTCACTGTCAAATTATTGACAATGATGTCGAGGCTGCTTGTTTTTCTGTAAGAATTTTTAGGTGAGCCAGAGTGGTCTCTAGCGCTTGAATTGCGTCAAGTGCTGAAAAAAAGTGTGCCCGATGAGTCAGCCCCCGACCTTGTCGTCGGTGGCCCCGTGTTTGGCTCAAGATCACCAGAAAGCATGAGTAGCAAACTGCATCAACCCGAACACAAGAAATGACAAAACGCCAAGGATCGCTTCAGCACTTCAATCCACTCAGTTGGGCACGACACCGCTAATCACACAGCGACTACTCCTACTAAAGGATGAAGTACCGCGGAGGTAACTAATCTGCAAACGCAGCAGGTGAGTCGCGTGCATACTAGATGCGGTGCCGTGCCCGAGGTGGACGATGCGTCGGTCAGTTATATTGGTTATATGCCTCGTGCCGGTCGTGTTGAGCGCTGTCGTTATCCATCCGGGTTGCCAGCTGTGAAACGGCGTTGCGTTCAATTTTGGCGGGGGAAGGTCGCAAATTGGCGAAAGCACAGGCACAGGTGGATGGACGGGAATCCGTTGACTGGAATCAGTCCACTAGTAGCAACTGGCGCATATTATGACCTGCAAAAGCAGCGGGTGAGTGGCGTGATACTGGATGCGGTGCTGTGCCCCGTCTTTGGTTGTGTACCGTCTTTGGTTTTTGTGCTAAACGTATTTAAGAATCATGAACAAACTACCCCCCCCCCCCGCCCAATAAGTTTTGTAAATTACCGATAAAATAGTCACGATTCTAGCACGCACACGCAAATACCCCGAACGGAGTTTCAAAAAAATAAAAAATTGTCGCATTTCCCCGAGGGGAAGAATGTGAAAGTGCGAATGCACGAGTTGAATTTGCGTGGTTCGGTAATGTTCGCGAAAGAGAGATCACACACACACACACACAACTACAAAGAAAGAAAGATGCATTTATTCCCAGACACCTATTTGTGTTGTCGTTGTACTTGATTACTAGAGCGAATCTCAGCTTTGAAATTTCGTGTCAGTACTCCTTTAAGCAGGTGCATTAGCTCTTCTCACGCCCGATTCTTGGCCAATCCCCCACGTGGGTATGTGCCATGTCAGCGGCCAGGCAGCGCGCGCCCATCTCCCCCGTTGCCAAGGAAGACTAGGAGATTCCTGGCCAATCCCCCACGTGGGTATGTGCCATATCAGCGGCCAGGCTGCGCGCGCCCATCTCCACGTGCGCGGACATCGCCGGTGGACGCAGGTTCAGGGTCGCTTAAAAAGTGCATTCGCACTTAAAACATGGCTGCAGTCCACGCTGTGAAGGAGGTTGGAAAGAAAGCTTTAAACGACATCCACAACAATTCGTCATGCGACGTCACTTGAATTCAAACACGTTGCTCTACAAAGCGTGCTACCAGATATTGTGCCAGCTGTTACGAGGAATTTCCGGAGGCGGCGTCCCGAACGCCGCAGCAGTGTCGGCTACTGCCGGGGTAGAGCGGCGGAAGGCGCCGCTGTAGCCTGGCCGTGGAGTCGGTAGAAAGAAAACGGAGTGAGAGTCTTGCGAAGGGTGAGGCAGCGTATCCTAGCTATGCTGATGTGCCAGCTTTGGGCTACACCACCGCGCGACACAAGCGCAGACACCGAAACAATCCGGCAGGTGAGCTTAGTGGTTCCCATTTATACCGATTTAAACTATTTAGTTTACGACGTTTGATAATTGCAAGAAGACTGAGGGAACTTTTATAATAGCTATTTATCACATCCTTTGCTCGTTTCGCCTTTTGTAATACCTCTTAAAACACAACCAAATTGGTATTCACCAGCTTAGAAAACAGAGTACCAATCGTGACAAGCAGTGCCAAAAGGAAGCGTTTGTCTAGCAACGAGATGATGCGTGTAAGTGGTTTGAACATTTTGTTTTGCCGCCCTGCCAATCAATCGTTTACGTATCTTGGCGTACGACCACTTAATTTCATCGGGTGTTGGACACCCAGGAGGTGCTGTCCAACAGATTAGTAAAGCCGTGCGAACGAAGCGCACAATGAACGCAAAGCTGCGCCAAAACAGGCCCAAAACAACCGTCGCGAAAGGAGGCGACAAAGCCTCACCGACGACGCGCCTGCCGGAGAGCAGGCACCTCCGCGTGGAGAACGCTGGGTGAATTCACCGCGCCATCTACAGTGTGCCCTGGAGTGAAACCATATGCAAACTCCGTACCCCCCTCCCCCCCCCCCCCCCCCTCGCAACCACCTCTGCCGCATTTGTAGTTTATTATCCAGCACGCAGCGAAAGGGCCGTTAGCTGTTAGAGGTAGATAGCTTTGCTTTAAAATCTCGAGTAGGCGTTTCTTGAACTTACGAAAAACCCAGTACTGCCAACTTGGTAGTGCCCCTAAGAAAGCGTGGTCAGTACTTTTTGAATGAAACCAGACCCAATAGAGGTCGTTCCGAGATGACCTTCCTGTGAAGGCGGCTATCCAACTCCACGATCCCTGCTTTACTATGCCAAGGAGCTCGTAACGCGGCTGTAGACTGGACATGGGCTCCGGGAATTAGCCCCCAGACTATTCTGAGTCCGATTATTCTATGAATAAACGGTTTATTAGCTATAAGAAACACAAAAATTACGCATTGCTTGTTTGCTTGAGCAAGATTTTGCTTCAAGAAAGCGGTACCAGCGATTACCCACTGCTTTATGTTATGGTGTCGCATGTATTCTGAACATTGCTGCATCATTTGTGCGTTGTAATATTTATGTACGGATTCTGATTTTCTCTTCTTTCAGGACAACGTCAGCTAGACACGGGCGATAGCGGACAAGCGTTTGAACTCGGGGGTCTTATGACGTGTGCATAAATATAAAAGACCACAAAGCAGGCTTACCCCTCACTTAACCCAGTTTAAGAGACGCCTTCAATGCGGTCATAGAAAAAGGGCCTCGCGCCCTGTTAAGCCTTATCCACCAGACACAATATGCGAATGTTTGTTATCGACACATAAATAACATAACGCAGTTTTCTTATCTTTGTATGGGCTGTTGCGATGATCCACATTTTAAAGCTACTTGAAGTATTTCTATAGTTGGAACAAGAGAAAGCGATTATGTTTGTCATTTGGAAAAACCTCGGCACAGCATGGAAAAACCTTGGATTGTGTTTCTCTACCAATCTTGTGGTGCTCTTGTAACCCGAGACCATACGCGTCCCACGCAAGCCTGTTATGTGGTCATTTTATTTTGATCATTGTTCTGTACCGTGAACTGTACTGTGTTACGTGGTTGGAAGTATAAAAGTATCACTCATGCCTTGGCCACCAAAAGGTGGCTGGAAGCATGTGTCAATAAATAAAGTAAATAAATAAAGTATTCTCCTTTCTATCCTCCCCTCCTTCTCCCTGAATCCTCCTACTCCTGAGTGCAGCTTTACTATAACTCATGTCTGAATAATGGTAAGATGTGGCTGTGGGAAAGGTACCGTAAATATCCCTACAGGTGCGAACGACGTCCGGAAGCAGAATAGAGTTCGCAGCGCAGTCGCCGAACACTGTGAAATGGCCGACCACAAAATTGACTTTTCCGGAACGGCCATCCTCGAAAGGGAAACGAACTGGAGGAGGCGGCTTTTCCTCGAATCGTGGCATATTCAACGCACACCTGGGAATGTTAATCGCTCGCTTGGCACTCTCCCCTCGGTGTACACACACGCATTACGTGCCGCAGCGAGGGGCTTTGTGCGAGGCCAGCAAATGGGAGACTATAAGATGGAGCTGCAGCGTGGCCAATGTCACCCCTGAAGAAGAAGCCGAGCCGGCTTCGAAACGTCGGGTTTTTCGCCTTTTTGCATTGTATTGGTTGGAGCCTAATTAAATCTCAGTTCAGGTGCGAACAAACATAGAGTTACTGTATCTTTACCATAGACGTTACTCGTTTTGCTCAACAAACCTCCATAGTGGTTGGAAGCCTGATATAAACCCAGCACGGGCCTATACACAGAGTAGGTAATTTGAAATCAAGCTCCATTTTTTGCGGCCCAGTGTGCACGTCGGCATAATTTCATGCCGGGAAAAGGGAAAGTGACGTGATACATTGCTTTCGAGTGTTCGGCAAGGTTGGAAAACCTGTTTTACTGTTTTAACCTTACATACAATTACCGGGAATCGTAATGCCTTCTGAAAAAACCGACAGCCCCGAGGGCCTAAACTTTGTTTTCGTCGTGCATATTTGTTGTGGCGTGTTATTGGCAGTTCGCTGTTCCCTTTGTTGGAAGGATTGCTGAGTACAGAAGCTGAGGCGTAGTTACGACTCTTTACGCTCTGCACAGGACCGGCTTCGCAAAGGATGGGGCGACGCCGGCAAAACTTTGTCCCGGATTGGTATCCAGAACTATAATTTAAATTGCCCGTTCAGCTAGGGTGTGCGATTTCAATTATTTTATTAGGATAAAAAGTTACGTACACGACGAATCTTGTGCAGACAAGAATCAAAAGTCACCCGAGCGTGAAGAAACAGCAGAAAGGGCGAGCCCCTGTGAAGCAGACGACGAATCCGGGAATCCCTAATCCGACGTCACGGAGACACGCTTCGCAGCGCCGTCACCTTAGATCTCAGTCAACCTAATGAACAAACAGGGTTTTGTAAAGGCTGTTCAACAATGGACCACATTTATTACACCGTCAATCAAGTGAGAGAGAAACGCGTGGAATATACTGAACTATATATAGCCCTCATAGATTACGAGAAAACATTTGACTCGGTCGAAACCTGAGGAGTCACTCAGGCATTGCGGAATCAGAGTATAGACGAGCGGTACATTAGAATACTAGAGGATATCTACAATGGGTCCAAAGCTAACATAATTCTTCAAGGAGGGCAGTAAAATACGTATAAAGAATGTCGTCAGACAAGGAGACACACTCTCTCCAATTTTATTCACAACATGTTTACAGGAAGCATTCAGAACGTTGGATTGGGAACAGGTGGGGGTAAGGGTTAATGGAGAATACCTCAGTACTCTCAGATTTGCTGATGATGTTGCCTTGCTGAGTAACTCGGTGGACAAAGTTCAAAGCATGCTTACCGCACTGGACCAGCGTAGCATGACTGTGGTCCTGAAAATAATATGTAGAAAAGAAAAGTAATGCTCAATAACCTCTGGGAAGCACAGCGGTTTGAGAGAGGTGGACAGCCCGTGGAAGTGGTAAGTGAGTATGTCTACTTAGGCCAAGTTGTGACCTAGGATCGCAACCATGAGGCAGAGATAATTAAAAGAATAAGAATTGGGTGAAGTGCATTAGGCAGTCATTCTAAGATAATGAACAGCAGCCCACCATTGTCCCTGAAGAAGAAAGTGTATGGCAGCTGCATTTTACCGGCACTCACTTACGGGCACAAACTTGGAGGCCGAATAAAAGGGTCCAACGTAAATTGAGCACGCCTCAGCGAGCAATAGAACGGAAGATGATAGGTGTAACATTAAGGGACAAGAAGGGAGCGGAGTGGATCAGGGAACAAACACGTGTTAATGATATATTAGTAGAAATTAGGAAGAAGAAATGAACGTGGGCAGGGCATGTAATGCGCAGGCAAGATAACCGTTGGTCATTAAGGATAACAGAGTGGATGTCTAAAGAAGGCAACCATGGCAGGGGGCGGCTGAAAGTTAGATGGGCAAATGAGATCAAGACGTTTTGCGGGAATAAATTAGGCGCAGTTAGCACAGACCTGGATAAGTGTAGGTCAGACAGGCTGCTGATGACAATGATGATGGTAATGATGATGATATTGCGTTAAGTAATTAGTTGTTACGATTTCCGATTTGTTTCCCATTGAGTGGGTCGGTAATGGTTAATCTGAGTGCTTTTTAATCTGTTCAAATGGCCTGTACGGTGGATCGACTGGTGGGAGCATACGTGCTGGTTTCAAGAACGTGCTTTGCAATATTGAGAACCTGGGCGGCTCCTTCAGTATTGTCGTACCAATTCAAGCAGGTGCAGCCTGTCATACGTTTCACGGATGAGCGCAGAACGACGGCTCACAGTAAGGTATCCAGCTGATGGCTCAGAATGGCAGGCCTATAAAATGTCTTCCCCCATCACATGTGAAACGACAAGGAGAAGTTATACTTTGCTGGCAAAGTTCTCTTTATAAAGGGCGTTGTTGCAGAGGCAATGCGCAGGATAAGTTGGGGTGAATATTCGCGGTACTATGCCGCTACCACCTCTAGGGTGCTCGGAGGCCTCTAATCGAGCACCTCCGTATACGCGCACACGCGCATAGGATGCACACGCTGCTGCCTGTGCGTCATATAAGTTGTTTTGGGAGCTCCGATTGAACGGGAATTACTTCGCTCGATAAGAACGAGCCAGAATCGCTGCTCACGACAGGCTATTCGCATCACTATGTGGCTTTCCAGACGGCCGTTCCGTTGTATTTTTGCAGTTGTAGCCTCACCAGCCGAGTGTCCGAGAGCGGTCCTTAAAATTGCCGGGCCTTTAGTAGGCGCGATGTTCGCTTACCGTCTTACATGGGCAGCCGTATAGGTGCGAGCTGAATTAAGTTTGGGCCACTTTATTGCCAGATATTTGTTCTTCGTAAAGGAATAGTTGCTAAGCGCTTCTGAACGGGCACGGCTGATGTAGGCTATAGCTTTTTTCCGCCCTCCCTGCCATTGCACCAAGCGAGCACCCATTCCGGCGTTACTGGTGTCAGTCCGAATTCGTGTTTTGCGTTCTTCGTAATCGAATAAAATTGTGAGGTCTGCTGACGGCTACAAAAGTAGCGGTAGACGAAGAAGTGGTGACTGAGTGCCCCATGACTTCCTACCTACGAGCAAGAGGCTAGGTCACAGCAGTCATCGTGCGGCATGCCACATATGCACTATAAATTTGAAACCCAAGCATGGCCATGTTGCCAATCGTCATCATGAGTAGTTAGTTGCGCCCCCTATGAGCGAGTGTGAGAGGCTCACTTGCCGGAGCGCCCCTCTCTAAATTTTGTTTTAAATATGAGTGGTGCCATCTGTCCAGACGTCGAGGTTGTTTTCCATAGACACCTTTCTGTATAATTGATTGCTTTCCCGCCTACGTCACCGATGACATAGGTGGTCTTCTCAGAACGATAAGAGGCCGTGAAAAGAAAATCGCTTCGCCGGCCAACCGGGATTGAGCTTGAGTTTCTCGCGTTACGACTCCGACGTCTACACCATTGCTCCACAGACGTACGGTATTATTCTTAAGCATAGCGTTCGAAGTTATATTTGCGCTGCGGCGTTGTAACAGGCGCTACTGTTATTAGGCTGCATTGGATGCTGCAAACTGAACTTCACCGACACCTCGACAGATGGGAGCGCCAGGATTCAAAAGGTAACTAAAAGCGAGCGCTGCTGTGAACCGCGCCTGCGACAAAACAGATGTTCTTTAAATAAATAAAAAAATCTTCATGACCTCCGTGTAAACTAGGCACATCTGCAACTAGACCATCAAGTACGGTCTTCATCATCATCCGCTGAAACGTAGCAGGGGTAGAACATAATCCGAATTTTAGAACTTTAAACTCGCAGAGGACATCGGGTGTTACGAACTCCGCCAACTAGCGACCTAATTCATCACCCTCTGTTTGCTAGGCGATGAGGCGCGCCTCCACTACGGCGCGCCTCGTCGCCTGCCTTGAGTCAGCGCTTTAAACACTACAGTCAAATCTCTATGGCTGTTTTTCTTCATTAAAATCTTCAGTTGCCAGTATTTTATGCGTTATTTTTACCATCAACATTCACCAGCTTGCCCAATGTGCCGCACTCGTAAAAGAAATTCAATTGTAAAGCGGCGAAGGAAGCGTAAGAAAAACAAAGCAATCCACAAAGTCAGGTTTTTGGATGCAACTGTCTCCTCGAGGGCTACGACTTTAGCGGTCAGAGAAGGGCAAAAACTTCCGTGTATGAACCCTTTACAGGAGAGCGGCCATTCTCTTAGACAAATGTGGAGCGCCCGGAGAAAATTCATGAAATTTCTATCGCTCGTGCAAGGCGACGCTTTACTTCTCGGAAGCCTTCAGTTCAGCGGAGGCGTAAAGCAATGCGAGCTCTTGGCGTTGCCCCTTTCCATGCCCACACTAAAGCTCTCGACGCGATTTTCTCCAAAAATTGTTCTCGCCACCGGTCGTCCCTCCCCTTTACAACACCCTTTCAAGTAATAGATGGCGTTTGCTGTTTTTTTCCCTGCCTCAGCCCTTGCTGCCTGGCTTCCAACGTCAGCTCACACACGCGCAACGCAGACATCTCGACGAGCTCATCCAACACACTAAACATTTTTGCACTATTAAGGGTACGGAAAGTGTGCATTCAACATTTTACACCCTTTTTGCACCTTTTAAGGACCATAATTTAGCTCCATCACCCTAACATGAAGGTGCTTCAAAATAAAGCGTGTAAACATCCGTTTAAAAGGGTGCAACAGCAGCCGAAAAGGGTGCTGATTGGTATTTATGGCCGATTAGGGTGTTCACCACAGCACCCTATGTTTTGGGTATTCAAACAGAGGGCGCGAATATGCTGGTAGAAGGGGCGATATTGCACAAAACATGCTGAATGGTTAGGTGCCACTCTGCACTACATCACGAGGTTTATTTGCATCACAAAATTTATTTCGATATCAGGGTATACGGGAAGAGAACGCTACCAAATGCCTCTTGTAGTCCTATAAATAAAATTTTTACGCCAGGCATCGATATCTTCAACGAAATTGAATTTACCTAACAATTATTGCTCGTATTATTATGCAGTAGCACTGCTGACGCGAATCTGCGCAGTCTTTGAATGAGGGTTTCGCATTTTATGATAAACAAACAAGCATTGAATCATTTTTTAACTTTTCATTAAAATCTTGTTTCACGAATGAAAAATAAAAAAAAACAAATGGAACAGTACACAACCAAAAATGAAGGCGTTTACAATAAGATCTCTTTTTGCCAAATTCAATAAAAAGCAGCGGCGGCACCGATGTTGAAACAGGAAAAAATATCAGCCGTTGCTTATTACGAACATCGACACAATAACACTCCCCCTCGCACTTTTTTTTCTACAGCCTTGCGCGGAGCATAGCACAAACTTGAATTGTGACATTTGTATCATCATTCCGTCGTTCCCTGTTCCTCTCCTGCCCGACCAGCACAATCATAGCCCCTTCTGACAACAGTCATTCTCATCGCTCAGTGGAGTTATTTTGCACTAGGAATCACAATTTTATTTCATTATTATTGTTATTTTTATTATCATTACTATTGTTCATTATTTCATTATTATTGCCTTGTTTATTTAACCAAAAGTTGGAGTTAAGGGGTTTTAGTCTATTTTGTATTTATCGCACATAGCGAAGGCGTTCGCCCCAAACTGGTTTAATGTTAATGTCGCCAGACACAGAAGCCCGATATAGTGCCCCACCTCATTCACGGCAGGCACCAAGTATGCTCGCTGGAAGATGTAGAATGTCCTGTCTGTGAAAATCGGCATGTTGATGGATGCCAGCAAGCGGAGCACTGGGGCTTCAGGCAGCCCGCGAAGAAGATGCCTGACGCCAGAAGGATGTTTCCGGCGGCGTTGCCACCCACACTTGGCTGGCTCTCCCAGGTTGTCGAGTGGGCCACACAGCACAGGCTCATGAACTCCAGCTGCATGCCCGTGACGGTGAACTTCTCTGTGCACTTCTGGCAGAGTGTGCAGCTCTCGCAGCAGGCACCGCAGTGTACAAGAAGCTTCTCAGGCAACTTTCAAAAACCAGACATTTTCGTTCCGCGTGCTCCGGAAGCTTCTGGGGCTGGTGGCTGCTACATAAAAATGCGCACCAACTTCAGTGCCTTGCACTCTCACACGTACTACTCTCATTTTTGCTGCACATGCTAACATACACAAAACGCTAATTCTCTGTTCCTTTGCATTGCCTTAGCTGTTCTGGAACCACGGAAACTGGTACCGTGAAACTAAAATGTGCTCAAACAGAAGAAAGCCTTGAGCTGTTTAATCAAGGGTGCAAGTGACACCAGAAAAGTCATAATTTTGAGAATGTGGCAAAGCAGCAATTTTTGCGCCAAGTGCACTTTGGCATGCATAAAGAAGCATGATCTTTTTGTTAACATCTTTTTGTTACAACCAGCCCACAGTCACGATGCTAGCTAAACCAGCATCCGAATGGACAACTGGGTGAGTTTGGACTGGTTCATGGCTACTAAAAGCACTGCATAGATGCAGGTTGAAGTAAGAAGCATCAGGACAAGCACTCGCTCACAACAAAAACTTATTGCAGACCACATCGAATGGAACCACCTTGAACACAAATCGAGCTGCCACGTGTGGTAAGCAGCCACCGCAATAATCACTACAGAAAGAAACAATTACCCCACCTTACTGCGAGGGGAACCCTGGGGAGATGCGACGCATCTTGGGGTTTCACACTGACGAAGTTCAGCATCGGCCGCTCGCTTCTCGCGTATGGCAGCGGCTTCACGTTGACGAAGTTCACCATCGGCTGCTCGCTTCAACCGTTTGCGTTCGGTATCACGTTTACGAAGTTCGGAATCGGCTACTCGCTTCAATCGTTTGCGTTCAGAATCACGTTCACGCCGCTTCGCAGCCTTGTCTTCAGTGGTGCTAGCATTCCTGTTATCACAGTTATCGGTGCTTGTTACGGTTGCGCGGGCGATAGCAGAATGTTTAGGCTCCATTCAACACATCGATGGAAATCGGAACGCCGGTGCTGGAACGACCGCGGCTATGACGCAACGTGGCGCCGCTATGACGCAACACAATCCAACACAATCCACTTTAATCCAATCCAATCCAATCCAAGCCAAGCCAAGCCAAGCCAAGCCCAGCCAAACCAACCCAATCGAATCCAATCCAATGCCCCTCGCGAGAGAGTTCGCTGTCGGAGAGGAGAGGGGGTGAGCGGCGGAGAGCGCAGCTCGCGCGGCGAGGAGAATAAGGGAGGGGTGTGGACGGACAACAACAACGCCGTATGGAGGGACAAGGCGAGTAAATGAGATGCAGTCGCATCTAAAAAACCTAGCTGTGGTTCCGTAAGTGCCTGGAATTTTGCACAGAATAAAAGTGCCTATTAAACTAAGTTGTTTGTTGGGCTGTGTAAAAGAAAGATGTTAGCAGAAAGCAGGTGTCAGGGCTGTGAGGTAAGCCACAAAGCACGATTTGTGCAGTGCAGAACAAGTGTGATTTACAGTGCTTCATTGATTTGCAGCGGTCAATATGTGGGCCAGATGGGCCGTTGTTTGAACGTGCGCATTATGCAGCACAGGAGTGGCCTAGGGAAAGGCATGCGGGAGCATTTCTCACTGCACTGTTATAACTGTTGTTGCAATCCTAAACTTAATAAAACTAAAGTGCGGTTTTCACTCAGACACAGGTCAAAGCATGAGGTGGTTGAGGCATTCCATATTCTGGGACCAATGTGTATAAACTGCCCATCGACTGTGCTGAGCAAACAAAAAATTGAATAGTGAAATGAAAGAAGGTCCTGCTCCTGGTGGCTTGCAGTCGCCTGCGACGCACAGTTTGGCTTGTAGCATAAATCCAATTTATTGTTCAATAGTGTTGGTTGTGAATCAGCACTTTCCCGGTTGCTTCTTTGTTCGTCCATTATTTGTTTGTGCTGTTAGTAGCCATCAAAGCAGAATATTCTATACCTGCTGAAGGTGGCAGCCAAGGGGAAGTCGGCATCCAAGGACAAGTCCGACGGGACGTACATTGGGTCATCTCTTTGGCACATCTCATAGCCTTCAGATGCCAACGCAGTGTCGCCCGAAATGTCTTGTCCTCTGGTGCCTTGCATCGCCTCATCCACTACTCGAGGTGATGAACAACAAGCTGGCCTAAAGCTCGCCGGCTGAGGGGTGACAGCCACTGCTGCAGCTACTCGTGGAGTTCTGGCAGGTTCAAAATCAGGCTCAGCTTCTCCATGAACTGCCTCCACAACAGGGGTCTCAGTTTGTGTCTTGGCCGACACGAAAAGTCGCAAAGTGGTGTTGGCCTGTGGGGCTGCAAAATGTCCCCATAGATATTCAGCAGTTGTGCATTACCACACGGGGTGGATTAGATTGCGTCACCAAACTTATCACATACACTTGTATTCAGCTGCGAATATTTTGTGTGTTGAAGAGGGTACCATGTTGGGCTAGTTGGTGGTAAGACACAAAGGAAAGGAGCAGCGCACATTTAGACCAAGGACAGGCAGAAACACATACCACAAGTGCTGACTATCAACCAATCGCTTTATCACAGGTTGCGGATAATAAATAGTTCACTTACTGGGAAAGAGGCAACAAGCCCGTAGAGAAGAGAGAAGGTTGCATAACCTGTCAAACCATTATGTCAAATTCAGTGATATCATAATGGTTTGACAGGTTAGACGACCTTCTCCTCTCTCTTCTGTGAGCGCTTGTTGCATGTTTCCTAGTAAGTGTACTATTTATTATCTGGAACATCTACTAAAGCGATCGGTTGATAGTCAGCACTTGTGGTGTGTGTTTCTGCCTGTCCTTTGTCGAAATGTGCGCTGTTCCTTCTTTTGTGTCTAGAAGCTTGTTCACACCAGGAAATATCTTTGGAATGTCATGCTGCTAGATCTTAAATTCTATTACAGGCACTAATGGGTGCTGTATTGTTGTGTAATGCAAAGTAGGAGTTCTCCGTCACCATATGACAATTTTTACCAGAAAGCTTCTTATGATTTTTAGCTTACCGATGGATCGACGCTCTGGTCGTGTCTGAGTGCCCACACTGCGCCTCTCAGCAAAGCATGTGCATGTCCGCAATGGTCCCAACAAAAAAATTGGGCATATGTGAGCTCCCCTCTGATTGACGAAGCACTGGGCGGTTAGTACACACCCCTAACACTGTCCTCCATTTAGCAGCACACACTTCAGAAGCTTGGGAGTCGAAGAAAATGAAATGCTAGATTAGGGAAGTTGAAGAAAATATGATCAAAAAAGGGATATCAAGTGGTCATCGCCCGTCGGCAACTCTACTTTCTGCCGGCAATTCGAGAAGACTGCGTCCGATGTCGGCGGTGGTTTGTGCGACCTAGCCGAACTCCGATAGTGCCCGATACCAGTCGGCCAACCTTGGGCTGCAAACTAGGGCGTCTACAGTCTACATAACGAGCACCGCATCCAGGGGCGGATCCAGCCACTCATTTTAGGGGGGGCGGTCACTTGAAGTACAAATGAAGAGGGGGAGGGTGACTTTAGTTTTTAGTAGTTACTATTACCAAAGGAACCCCGTCAGAGAATAAATACTGTTAATTTTTGCTCACAGTGGTTCTACTTGCTTGCTCATCTTCAATCGTGCGTTGCATCGTTTTAACAAGTAAAACAGAGCGAGAGCAACTTCAACGTGCAGAAGCATCACAGACGACGAAAATTAGCAAATTGCGCAGTGCTTAGGCATATTTACGTAAACCTTACAGGGGACTTTCAGCGTAATACTTTAAAAAGAACTGTTCATCGTGTAATCGAAAGAATGAATCACAAAGCGCGTAGCACACATGATGTCGTGCTAAGCTTGAGCAAGAGATGCTGTATCGGCTTGCGATAATCAAATCGCTTGCACTTTAGCAAAATTATTTCAGTCTATGTGTCATTGCTTCACTACCTTTGAAACTCCCCAGCATAAAATCGTGGGCAGTGTTCATTTCATCAATATGAAACAACACATGCTCGTATTCTTTGTAAACGCATGTTTAGAAAAACGTACCTTGAAGTTTTATATGAATAACCTATACTGCTGCAAAAAGTACTTAATTCAATCACTGATGCATATCGTCGTAGCGGGTTCTATAGGATTTTGGTACATTCCTCGTAACTGCGTTAGAAGGGTCAGTATAGTAACTACAACATCCAAGGTATGCTTGACTGAATACTGGCGTGACTGGCATCTCGAATACTGCAGCTAGCAATGATAGGCACGTTTCAAGTCTTCTTGTACTCAAAAACAAAACAATTAAGAGGTGCGGGTATCAACTCTAAAGTTCTAAATGCAAGCTATATATTTGCGCGTGGCCAACGCTTACCTCGAGTCGTCAGGATGGATCAAGTGGCTACTACAGTACCAGTCGTCAGATATGCGACTCGGCCGACGAAATCACGTGCTGGTCATGTAGTGAGCACGTGAGTGTTTCGTCACCTTCGACTACATGTCACATCTCCTTCAACTTGTGCCGCAGTACTGAACCAACTGAATTACCGAACCTTCTTGCCTCGTCGGCTGACGAATGACGATAAAAGCGTACACACCGATCGGTTGCTGGAACTCAAGTGTCTTTATTAAGCGAAGAAAAATGGTGACCCCCCCCGCATCCACTTTCCCGGTCCCCGATGGCGCGGCAGCGCAGGCGTGGAACACGATATCCCACGTGTCATACATCCGGCGGGTCAGGTAACGCGAACCGCTCGAGCAAGCGTGAGAAAGGCACCTTCAGTGAGCCGTGAAGTGCGCGTCCACTACACTTGTTTATTTTGATTAAAAAAAAAAACAGAGCGGTCAGAGCGGCTGTAGCAATCCCGGCTACGCAGCGGCGGCCGCGGCTTATTGCACCGTCTGAATAAATACAAAAACACACAAAAATGTGCCAGGTCAATGCTCTTTTTGTTTAAATCTCCTGAACGACAGCATGCGCGAAGAAAGCGGGGGCACAGAGAAAACCCAAGCACGGCTGCTCCCCCCGCCGCTCCGCGCTGCTGTCGATTAACTTGCGCCGGTTCACGGCTGGTGCACCTGCAGCTCCTCGGCTTGTAAGGGTAAACCGTGCTTGTCTAGCTCGGTTTGCGATAACCACGGTTAGGAGACTAACTTCGGTTACGCCTGCCGTGTAGCTACCTCTGAAGCAGTGAAGGCCGATCATAACAGCCGTTCTAGCCATTCGGCTTCTTCTGCGGTTAGGGTAGTCGTGTCGGGGCAACCTGACCAAGGAGGTGGCCACAGGCACTGAAGGGAGGGGGGAGAGGGGGGGATGTTGACACAGGCTTTGGGGGGGGCGATTGCCCCTACCGCCCCCCCTCTGGATCCGCCACTCACCGCATCACAAGACCATCGGGGCGTGGAACCGGCGCAATGGCACCACCGCTCACGCATGTGTTGATCACTACGCAGGTATTAAACAGCGGTGCCTCGTATCTCTGCGCATCTGACAAGAAACTGTGCGGGATATGAGAGTGGTCATCGGCCGTCGGCAACTCTGCTTTTTGCCGGCAATTCGAGAAGACTGCGTCCGATGTCGGCGGTGGTTTCTGCGACCTAGCTGAACTCGCATATTGCCCGCTACCAGTCAGCGAACCTTGGGCTGCAAACGTGGGCGTCTAAAGCGTACATAACATGGAGGAACGAAAAGGTTAGGAGAGGCCCTGACGTCACCTTTGTGAAGCTGCGTCCCGCCATGACTTGAGCCCACGGAGCCCAGCACTCTATCCCATCATCCTTTGCTGTCTCCGGTTTGATTTGACTAACATGTTGTCACCCTGCCTTGCCGCTTCGAAGCGAAAACAGCTTCGTCGCTAATTCCTCGGTGCGATGTCATCTTCTAAGCTGTTGATTTCGCCTTCAATTTGCCCGTTCTAACTCTCACCCAAAGTTCCAATCGAAAAACGGCCTTCGTTTTTGAGATAGAAGGACGATTTTTCAGCTCCTAAGCCTGGAAAAGTAGCGTTTGTTGTCGTCATAGCAACAGGCTTGCGGGATGGCGAACGCAGACGCCTCCGACGGCAGAGTTTTCAAACTGACCTAATCTAAAAACGTTTGTCGTAACGACTGCGCTGGTTTGGAAGCGTAGCGAAACAGCCACATACCAAGCGTCTTAAAAATCTGTCCGTTCTATTCGCCCAAATTTGGCCGCCGCAGTTCTAAACAAGTAAGCAACATTGTCCATGGGCTCAAGAAAAATCACGTGACTTCCTCCACACTTTTTGCAATGCATTGGGGTGCTAGGGGTCTCTCCTGAGTATTCTTTCCTCCATGGTACATAAGGAGCACCGCATCACAAGACCATCGGGGCGTGGAACCGGCGCAATGGCAGCATCGCTCACGCATGTGTTCATCATTACGCAGGTCAGTCATTGTTCTGCTTCTAGTAAGACAGTGCTGTTTACACTGCCGGTTCCAACCCATTTGCTGTTTTCAAGTGTTTGTTCTCATTCATGCTCCCGTAAACATGTGCGTTGCAGAAAACATCGCTTTGTATTGCTACACCGTGCAGCATTCTATCTCGTGTTGCTGTTTGTGTGCGGTGATATTGAACTTAACCCTGGGCCGATGGAGGCTATTCTGGAAAAATTGATTGAAGGCCAGGATGAATTTAAAACAAAACTGTCGGCAATTACATCAGGTAGAAAACAAGGTTGTTATGGAGGCCGTAAACAAACGCCTAATTAACCTAGAGGAACAAATTCGCAAACTTCAAGAGCTGCAGACTGGGGTAGAAGAGTGCGCTAAAACAATGCAATTGCAACAGACCAAACTCGAGATTCTGGAGAGCAAACTAGATGATTTAGAAAACCGAAGTAGACGATGCAACCTGGTTTTCTACGTTATAGAAGACACTGAGGTGCGCGAAACCTACGAGTAAGCTGAGCAACGCGTACTAGATCTCTGCAAGTCAGTTTTATCTGTTGACGGTGTACAGTGCTCACGGATTGAAACGCGACACTGCGAGCGCGTGGCCGCCGGCACATGTAGCGCCGCCCGTGGACGCCCGTGGAGGCGAGGTGTGGCATTGTGCTATACCGCGAGGGTGAGAGCGGTTTGACCGTTGGCTTACTGCTTCCGGTTGCCAATGAGCGAGAGTGTGGTTCCCCGCAGCGACATCGGGGCGCTGTAAGGCCGTAGCGCTTAAGGTCCCTGAAATTTTAGGAGCGCTGGACCGCGTTTGTGCGCCGACGGTAGTCGCCCGGCAGTGCGCGCAGCCAATAGGCCTCCTGCGCTGGAGTTTTGGGGACATGCAGCGCCCCTAGCGGCCGACGCCTCTGGGTAGTACAAAAGCAGACGACCCTCGCCGCCCTCCATGTGTTTTCAATTACAAGCCAGAGTGAAAGTTGGTTGTGGTGCTTTGTGGCGTGTTTAAATGACTGCATACTGTATGGAATAGCCCTTAAAATAGTTGCAGAGGCTAAACAAAATAATATCCGCTAAAAGAAGCCGATTTGTCGGCTTTCTTTTGAGCGAGCTGTCGCGGTGGTCGCGGCGTGGGACAGTATCGCCAGGTCGGGTGGTTTAACTGCTTCACGACAGTTACAGTTTTTTCTTCTTCCGTGCGGTCGACAAAGGAAAGTTCACGAGTAGCACAAACACGGAACGCTGCCCAGCCTATATCCTGAGGTAACTGCAAAAGGTTGCTTCAGCGGGAGCATGCAAGCGAACGCAGGAATTGCGCAGCCGAATCAGCTGACACTGCTGGCCTGGCACCGCCTTTGAAACGAGTGGGAATTTTGTTTCGTATTTTCGCAAACTAAATGATTCTTGCGTAACATTTTACTCCGCTCGAATTATGGACGGCAGGGTACATGTATACTAGCGAGTAGGTGGGGCAATAGCGCCAAATAAACAAATTAAGCGCTATCAAAGGACGCAAAACATGCACCAAATCACACGCCCGCTGCCTGAAGAGATGTGTACTTCTATATTTGCATAACATAACATAACGCAGCCACGTACACGGTGCGCGGCCCCGAATATTTACATGCGATCATCACTGACTCTGTTGGTTATTTTCGTCGCTAACAATCTGGACGCCGACACGCCAGTTTTGTCCTCAAATGGAGTTAGACAGCGAGACAAGAACAGAGAATTGGCGTCCTCCAGTTGAATTGCCCCCCCCCCCCCCATCTTCACACTTCGCCAGATTATTGTCAAATATTATTAGAAATTCGCTGAATTTTTTCTTTTTGCATTCAAAGCCCCCCTCCTCCTCCCACCCGATTTGCCGCCCAGCCCTCCGCCGTGTCGGCTACATGGAACTCGGCCGTTGCTGACCCTCATTCTAGGCTATTAATTGCGAACTGGGAATGTATGCTGCAACAGCGTATTTAAGTAAAGTGAGAGCAAACAAGGAAAGAGAGCGGCGTCTTAGTTCGCCCGACCACTTTGTTTTACGGCCACTAATTTCGGAATCGCAAAACAGATTTCACGCTTCTGACGGTCGCGGCATTTTGTCACTGAGACACGCAACAAAACAGCAAGCTAACGCTGCACCATGTATTCGTAACGGCGACGCAAACGAGCACTGTTTAATGAAAGTGCACATATAGTGTGCAGGTACGCAAAAGAGCGGCGCACCGCAGCAGGCGAGCCTGCGGTCCGCCGGACTTGCTGGCTTTTTAAAGCGCGGTCATCGCCGATTGCGTCACTCTTCTTTTTTGATCGGCTGTTTTTGAGACGTCTTTGTCACCTAGAGTATTAGTTGAAACTAGAAATTTCACTTAAAATTTCACTTCGTACAACCATCGATCGGTGAACCTGCGAGTAGCAGACGCCGTCACCGTCCCGGCACTTTCGTCGGCGCTGTAAACGTGTTCAGCGCTGCAAAGCTTTTCCCCCTAATGCCAAGTTGATCGCTGAAATAGATCGGACACGTCGGGGATGAGCTGGTGACCACGTCGCAAAATAATCGGGAGCGTCGAGCTCATTTTGCTTCTGTCAACACGGGATCCTAAGGGACCCGCCCACCTTTGTACTACCCGGAAGTACTGCCCGGAAGCCGCTTGCGCAGCGCCCCCTGGGCAGCGCAGGAGGCCTATTTCGTGAAATCGTCCGCTCACGCGCTCTTGTTACGCGGGCCCTTCCGATGCGGCTCAGATAATGCGCATGTAAGGCACGGTAACGCTTATCTGAACAAAACGAACGTCTTCTGCACGAAGGAACAGCAAACATTATGCCAGGATGTAAACTAACAAAAAGTCAAGACGCATTCGCAAGCACGTTCATGTGTAGTACCTCGTCGGCACTCCTCTCGCGGCCACGACGGCAGCCGCACTGATGCATGCGTCACTAACCTCCTGGAGGAGAGGTGTGTGATGGTGCTTGACTGGCCGCCGCAAGGTGCGGACATGAACATTATTGAAAACGTCTGGGGGGAAATAAAGAAAGCCCTTTCTTGCCGTCAACCGCAACGGTGTTCCGCGGACGACCTTTGGGCGGCGGTGCACGCGGAATGGCAGAGGCTGGCGGCTTTCTCTACCTTTACCACCAGCCTATACGACAGCCTGCCACGCAGAATGGTCACCGTCATGGTCGCGAGAGGAGAACCGACGAAGCACTAATGCCCCGCACAACACGCGAACGTGACTGCAAATGCGTCTTGCATTCTTGTTAGTTTACATCCTGGAATAAAGTTTGCTGTTCCTTCGTGCAGACGTTCGTTTTATTCAGATAAGCGTGACCGTGCCTTACATGAGCATTATCTGAGCCGCATCGGAAGGGCCCGCGGAGCAAGAGCGCGCGAGCAGACGATGTCGCGAAATTGGCTGCGCGCACCGCCGGGCAACTACCGTCGGCGCACAAACGCGATCCAGCGCTCCGGGCTTACGGCGCCCCGCTTTCGCTACGGGAACCACACTCCCGCCTCCCGCCCATTGGCAACCGGTCAAACCGCTCTCACCCTCACGGTATACCACAATGCAACACCTCGCTTCCACGGGCGCCCATGGGCGGCGCTGCATGTGCCGGCGGCCACGCGCTCGCAGTGTCGCGTTTCAATCCGTGAGCACTGTACATATTGAACGCGCACACCGCCTGGTTAATTTAGGCCGGCAAACTGCCACCCTATAATTGTTAAAGGGGTCCTGAAATACCTTCCGCCGAAGCATGGATGTACATGTACCCAAATAAAGCAATGTATTTGCAATCTCCTCCCGCAAGAATTATGTTAAAGCGATGAGTATTAGCTGAGAAATCGTAAATCAAAAACCGCGCATTATCGTCGCTCCGCGTTTCCTCCTCCTTTCGACTTACTCTCCGCTGTTGACGGCGCGAAAGCCTTGCCTCCCATGATGCTGCGCTCCGCAGAGGTGACGTACTTCCGCTATTGTCGTCTGCTACGGGCAAGCTTTGTTGACACCATGAATCATGCACTCGGCTCAAGGCTGGAAAAGCGAACGAAAAATCTGGCCGCATGTATGCGGCGGCCTGGCCTTGCCGTTTCGCGGTGTACGTTGCTGGCGGCACATGACTTTTTATCGGCGGCGAACTCGCAGCCGCACAAGGAGGGTCGTGCGCTCGTTCCCTTGATGCACCGCGCACTGTTTATCCAAAAAGCGCCGTATCAGATGTGGCCCCGCTGGTGCCGGGTCTTATTTTGCGGCGGTGGTAATTCCTGCCGGCGGCATGTGAAGAAGTCATATTAAATCGATACAGAACCCGTGCACAAAATGCTTCAATCATGTGACCAGTTCAGCTTGGGGCGACGCGTGGTGGAGAGCGGCAACGTTGGCAAAACATGCTCCTCCGCGGCTCTGAGCTTTCTAGCGCTGGAGCGAGCACCATTTCTTTGACAATCTCAAACATCGGTTGCCCTAGAAACAAGGCACAAACCGCTCTAGAAGTCAGTTACGGTTGCGTGATCCCGGTTCAGCTTGGGGCCCCACCTCGCGGCATATGGGCACTGCAGGCATACTACTCACTCCCATTTGGAAGTGCGAGATGCGTTTGGCATTACAAGAGGCGATGGTGTGTGTGTGTTGTAAACGTCTTTGTTTCGCGATGAAATGCGACGTTGTGCTTCTGCGGGTGGATAGTGCTTCCCATGGTCTGGATTATCTTTCTCGTGCGACGTACGACTCAACCTCGCATGGGGTATGTGCAGTGTGCGTGGCTAATAGCCATCGGCTTGTGCGCCAGAGTTAAGTGACTTGCTGTTCGTCCCCGCAAACCGCGCGCGAGGTGAGTACCGAATTTACGACGGGCAGGAGGCAACCCATCCTCTGTCAATTGTGGTTCAGACTTTCAACGCATGTTGTGACGTTGTGTTCGTTAGAAACGCATCTCTGGATTGTTTTGAAGTTGAATAAAATGTATGCGTCAAACCCGGGCATTCGGCTCAGGGCGTTGTCTGCGATTGCACGAAAGAAGTGCCACGGGGCTTCAACGCTTTCTTTATGGAACGTACTCAGGTAACAGAATATCCATGTCGTGTTATGGCCGTGTTGCATTCAATACAAACGGTTAAGCGTTTGTTTTACACTTGTTTCGTTTGTCGTAAAATGCCCAAGCACTCCGCTGGCAGATCAGCCGGCGAGCCGACGCTGAGCAGACGACTCATCTCTTTGCCGGAAGTGCGTGAAAAAGCCGCCCAATAGCAGGATGTCTAGCTCATGACGAACATCTGGGAATCGATGATGTAGACATGTGAAGATGGCGGCGCCCAAAAACACGAAGGGAAGGGTGAGAAAAAAACGACAAACTTTGCAACAAAAGTGTGAGCTTTCCGCTGCGCGTACAAGAGTAATACTTGGCACAGACGACGTTGACGACCCAATCTAACGGTTGCGCTAGTTCATTTAGTGTGCTCAAAATGCCTTTCAGGGCCCCTTTAATTTTGCGACGTACAAAGTCGAGAAATGCGTTCTACCCAACGCCAAAAAGTTGAAAGGCAGTCCCGTTTGCATTTCGGAAGACTTCTCGAAACCCATTAGAATGAAAAGAAAGCAGCTTTGGGAATATGCTAAGGAAGTTCTGAAGGAAACCGACAAAGTAAATCTTAGATACGACGTGCTTTATATCAACAAAACTAAGTATATTTACGATGAACCAAGCGGCGAAGTACAGCGGGCTACCTGACAAGAGAAGCCCAAAAAATGAAACCTGTCATTTTTGGTCGTCAATTGCCGAAGCGCAAAAAACAAAGTAGATGAGCTTGCCAGCCATATTAACATAACAAATCCATCAGTAGTACTTGGTACAGAGTCATGGTTAGATGCTGATATTAACGATAATAAAATATTTCCCCCAAATTATATCTGTTATCGGAAAGACCGGAACGACCATGGTAGGGGCGTGTTCATTCCTGTAAAAAAAAAAATCAACTGTGGCCAGCTGGAAGTTAACGTCGGATTATGTGAAGCTGCGTGGGCCCAAATTAACCTCAGAAATTGCGTGAGTTTATCGGTGTTTTGTTTCTACCATCCACCGGGTAGTTCAATCAGATCAAATGCTTCGAGGCTTAGTAAAGGGAATTAAACTTATTCAGGCTGATAACTTGGTTATGGAGGCGACTTTAACTTACCTGGTGTAAATTGGTCCTACATAGCTGCTTTGCAAGAAGGGCGAACCGCACTGAGTATCGAGGAGTTTAAAATGTGGAGATCATTTTTGCTCTCTGAACTGGTGTCCCAAACGACGCATGGCAAGAATATTCTAGATTTATTTTTGACAAATATATCGGCAGGAGATTGCTTGCCGCAGGTGCTGCCCGGCATAAGCGATAAAAAAGCAGTTTTTTGTGAGATGTCACTTGAGTACGCGCGAATGCCAGATTCCGGTAATCGAAGCGTTTATAACTATAAGAAAGCTATTACTGCTGAGATTTCCCTTTTCCTTGACAGGTAATATGACGTTTTCGAAATACTGTCAAAAAGTTGTGGCGTTCAAGAATTGTGGGAGTTGTGGGAAGTTCTCAAAAGAAACATTTTTGAACTGCGTGATCAGTACGTACCATCGTGGGTATTGACATCGCGCCGTAATAAGAATAAACCATGGTTCACTAAAGCAGTTCGTCATATCAGCAACAAAAAGAAGAATATTTATGCGGCTTTCAAAAGAATTCTTAACTCATGTAATAAAGTAAAATTGGAAGCTGTGACGAATGAGGTTAAAGAAGCCGTTAAGAAAGCCAAAGACTCGTTCTTTTATTCTTTTAACGAGCGTTTTGTGAACCGTCCGAAGGAACTATGGCGATATATTAAATCAAACAAAAAGGACCAACTATCCATTCCTACTCTGGAATGTTATGGCGCATTTGTGTCTTTTATTCGCGAGAAAGCTACATGCTTCAATGCGTTTTTAGTTCCGTTTTTACTGAACGGAGACCTGGTACTGATAAATTTAGATTTGGCTTCCTTTGTGCTGAACCCATGGGTGATACAGAGTTTGATATGCGCGGAATCGAGCAGCTGCTTTTACGTTTGAAACCGTCCAGTGCCATGGGGCCCGATGAATTACCTACAGCGTTGCTGTCGTCATGTGCAGCCATGGTTATCAAAATATTTTCGAATTCTTTTTTCGAGGTCACTGAAAAAAGTTCTACCAGATGACTGGAAACTCGCAAACGTTGCGCCGTTGCACAAATCGGGACCCCGTAGCCCCGTACCCAATTATAGGCCTATTTCTTTGACGAGTGTAGTATGTAAGGCGTTCGAGCACGTGCTTTTCACTCGCATTATTAACCACTAAAATTCATTCTCGCTGCTTAGCCCGCAACAGCATCGTTTTCGTGCTGGATTTTCTTGTGTGACGCAACTAACAGAATAACCTCATGATATTGCTACTGCATTGAATCAAGGTTTCTCCGTGGACTGTATTTTTCTTGATTTAGCAAAGGCGTTTGAAATTGTTCCTCAGTCACTCCTCCTAGAAAAATTGGTGTGGTATAAAATAAACCCTGAAATTGTTCGTTGCATACAAGGTACTTGAACTGCCGGAAACAGCGTGTTGTCGTAGATGGTCAGCATTCTGAAGATGTCGATGTAAGTTCGGGAGTACCACAGGGGGAATGTTTTGGGCCCATTATTATTTTTAACTTTCATGAATGGTATTTGCAACGGTATTTCTTCTACAATACGATTGTTTGCAGAAGAATGTGTATTATATAGAATTAGTAATCACTTCGACGACTGCACTGCGCTTCAGCATGATCTGAATAGGGTATTTGATTGGTGTAAATCTTGGGGAATGCAGATAAACCTAAAGAAATCTATGCACATGTGCTTCATCAGAAAGAAAATGCCCCATGTGTATTCCTATACCCTTACCTGTCTTAACCAAACGTTCAAACATAAACATCTTGGTATGTATCTTACCTCGGACCTGTCTTGGCGCCATCATGTAAATTATGTGTGTGCGAAAGCTTGTCGTGTTTTGGACTTTTTACGTCGCAACGGGAAACGTTTTCCAGTGAAGACTAAAGAGTTACTGTACAAGTACAATGTTCGCCCCATACTACAGTTTGCTAGTACGGTATGGGATACACGT
This sequence comes from Haemaphysalis longicornis, assembly GCF_048455015.1. NCBI lineage: Eukaryota > Metazoa > Arthropoda > Arachnida > Ixodida > Ixodidae > Haemaphysalis > Haemaphysalis longicornis. The sequence goes on from NW_027526351.1 coordinate 779,355, forward strand.
ATCAAATCGGATATCGAGAAACTAGAAAGAGTTCAAAACTTGGCTATTCGCTTTGTTCTTAAAGATTACTCAAGTAATTTCAGTGTATCTGCAGCAAAGCGCAGCCTAGGTTAGGATTCGCTTCAGCATCGTAGCAGAGTACTCAGACTACATTTTTTTCACTATATTTCACAACAAAACAGCATAGACAAAAGATGTTATTTAATGAGTCCAGACTACGTTTAACTAAGGACAGATCCCTCCTGTAAAATAGAAGATATAGGTTGTAGAACCGAATTGTTTAAGCATTCTTTTTCCCCCAAAACTATTAGCGAATAGAATACGTTACCCAGAAATGTTGTGACACTTATGTGTAATGATGTATTTTCGTGTTCTTTGTTCTGTATCTTCGTTGAAGAAGCCGGGTTTTGGCTTGTCATTGTGCTTTAAGTGGTATTTCTGTTCTGCCGGTATTTTGTATTAATTTCTACTTTCTCCCCCCCCCCCCCCCCCCCCCCCACTGTAATGCCTTGTAAAGATGCTGTGGGTTTTATGATAAATAAATAAATAAATAAAGGGTATTGTATGATTTGGGGTACAAACCACTGAGGGCAGTAAGGTTAGCGGCATCAGAGGAGCTGCTTTTACCGGGTGTCAGGTTCGGTGGACAGTAATAACTACAAGGAGAAACTGCGGAAACGAGACCTTTTGTTTATGCAACCGGAAACCCAATTCAAGATCACACAACAGACAGAGCTAAAGCAAAGAATAACAGGAAACTGCGACAATGCGGTATTTAACACGATAATTGGTTCAAACGGGGGGAAACAGTCAAAGTCCGGGACTGAAGCGCGAGGACAGAGTACGGTAAGGGAACGTCCACAATATTCGTTCGTAGCTAAAACGGCGTTGCCCTACCTCACGTCCAGAGACGCAGTCGTGGTGTGTTTCGGTGTTCAAAGGTCCAGGTAGTGTGTCGTGGCCGTGGTGGTGCAGCGTGCTCCGAGCTCCCGTTCCAGGATCAATACGAACGCAGCTCTCTGGACGCACCGCTGTCTTTCACCGATGCCCGGCGAGACGATTTCCTTGCGAAGACCTCCTGGAGTTTTCAGTGGTGCATGACCCTTTGAGGCACGGCACGGGTCTAGTCGCCCGACCGCCGCGCATCCCAGTCGCGATCCACGCTTCTCCGTCTCCCTTCTCTCGGTGTTCTCGGGATCGCTCCTTCTTCCGTTTTTTCTCGCTGGTGCCTTGCGATTGGCCGGATCATGAGTAGGAGTTTAATGACCCCGCGAGGGGCTGATGATGATGGTGGCCTCGGGGTGTTATGCACGTACCCCGCAGAGCGCGTCCTCGCGTCTTCGTCATCGTCGTCTACTGTGCACATTTTTTTTCTTGTCGTGGTTGTCCTTTTTGTCGTGCTGATTTCTTGCCATGACATGTCCCCCCACTTAAGCATTTTTTCAAAGAAAAATGTCTCTTTTCAGTCCACCGCACCAAACCAATAGTCCTTGAGATGAACAGTCACACAATATTTAGTCCTCAGCACTGCACTTGAAATAACCCCGCGATAAAGCACAACTGCACAAAACACAGATCACCATACATAAGAAACGAAGACACCATCTTCATGTACACGATATACGCCAGGTCCAAGTGGAATAAACAGTCCAAAATCGTCAAAACAGGCAATCAGGCAAATATTTCTTTCCTTTTGCGGCAGTGGCTGCGGTGCCATTCTCTGCCTCTTACGTACCAGCGTCTAGTCGAGTAGGGATTTGACTTACACTGCAAAGCACCTGCTACGCGCGCTAATGCGAACTCATCGAGAATCTGGGAAGAATGTGCGCGGGAAGATTTTGTCCTAGCGGCAGAATTTCTTTCGATCTGGAGGGCTTTATGGGGTCTACTTTTCCTCTGTTCACGTCCATTGATTCTTTTTCCTTCGTTTCTACGGCTCGACCATTTGGCCGACCGAGGCATTTTCTCAGTGTGTCACTTATCGGGCCATTTGTACTCACAACTACCTTTTAGCACTTTGCAGCAATCTGGGGGTTCAGGACCGTCTCGTCGCTGAAAGAACTCTTTTCTGTTACAGAGCACTGCTCTGGAGCCGAGAAGCTCTTCGGACCGGTTCTAGCGACATTCATTACCTCAGGCTCAACAGACCCGCCCACAATGAAGTTTGATGTCGGCGCCTCCGCTATTACAGAGGTTTCGGTGTTTCGGTCCGGATGAAGCGCTCTTTGACGTTTTCTGGTTTTGACAAGTTCACATGGTTGGGTGACCTCTAGTACTCCTTTTAAAGGCAGCATGATCAAGTTTGTGCTAGAGGTCGGTGGTGCGAAAAGAATGACTCTGTCATAAGTTTCTGTACCATCCTCTGACTGAAAGGTATTCCTCCGCGTCACCTCAAGCTCCGCGAGTCGTAGCCGCAACTGCAAAGTTTCTTTTTGAATTTCCACGCGCGCACGCACGTGCTCTTCGCGCTCCTTCTCTATTGCCGCACGCGCCTTCTCCACTTCGGCAATCTTTTTGAGCGATTCTAGCTCTAACTCTTTCTCTTCCAGCCAGTATCTCTGCTCCTCAAGCACTCACTGTTCAAGATCGTCGCCGCGTAGTCCTAAGCGCGTCCCCAGTTCAAATAATTCCTCTGTGTCCGTGCCAGGTTTTTAAGGGTACACAAAACAAAATAGTCTCGTCCTGCAGTGGACGACAATAATTGTCAGGTTCGGTGGACAGTAATAAATACAAGAAGAAACTGAGGAAACGAGACCTTTTGTTTATGCAACCGGAAACCCAAACCAAAATCCCACAGAAGACAGAGCTAAACCAAAGAATAACAGGAAACTGCGACAATGCGGTATTTAACACGATAATTGGTTCAAACGGGGGAAAACCGTCAAAGTCCGGGACTGAAGGGCGAGGACAGAGTACGGTAAGGGAACGTCCACAATATTCGTTCTCAGCTAAAACGGCGATGCCCTACCTCACGTCCCAGAGACGCAGTCGTGGTGTGTTTCGGTGTTCAAAGGTCCAGGTAGTGTGTCGTCGCCGTGGCGGTGCAGCGTGCTCCGAGCTCCCGTTCCAGGATCAATACGAACGCAGCTCTCTGGACGCAGCGCTTGTCTTTCACCGATGCCCGGCGAGACGATTTCCTTGCGAAGACCTTCTGGAGTTTGCAGTGGTGGATGACCTCTTGGGGCACGACACGGGTCCAGTCACCCGACCGCCGCGCATCCCGGTCGCGATCCACGCTTCTCCGTCTCCCTTCTCTCGGTGTTCTCGGGATCGCTCCTTCTTCCGTTTTTTCTCGCTGGTGCCTTGCGATTGGCCGGCTCATGAGTAGGGGTTCAATGACCCCGCGAGGCGCTGATGATGATGGTGGCCTCGGGTTGTTATGCACGTACCCCGCAGAGCGCGTCCTCGCGTCTTCGTCATCGTCGTCTACTGTGCACGTTTTTTTCTTGTCGTGGTTGTCCTTCTTGTCGTGCCGATTTCTTGCCTTGACACCTGGACAAGGCCGATTGCAGCGGAACTCGCACTTGCTCCAGGCACTTGCATCACCAGCACCTGAGCCTGCGTAGCAATATAAAACGAAAGTGGTATTTTAATGAGGTAACACAACACCGATACTATTGGTTTTTCCTAACTACATACACCATCTATATGCAAATGTTCAATGCCCGCATACTTCTTACCTGAGAGGCAGAGGCACGAGTCATTACAACAGCTGGCCCTTAATTCTCCTGGTCAGGTATCTGCGTTTTGAGAAACACACAAGTGGCTTTGTGGAAGTTATCAAAGCACACTCAAGTTACATGCATCAAATGTTGTTCTTACCGGAGAGGTAGAGGTCTGGGTTGTCACGTTAGCTGGCCTTTGACTCTGCTGGTGAGCCAACTGTGTTTTGAAAAAAAAATGCCGAGGTGGTTTTGAGAAAGTCTAGGAGCAAGTGTAAAATTCTCCCTTACTTATTGACATGTATTCGTCGACGTACGACATGAACTTCCAGGTCGCAACTGCCTGCGATGATACCAGCTGCACGCCTGTTTTAAGTGCGAATGCACTTTATAAGCGACCCCAAACCATCCACCGCCGGCGGCGGCGGCGTCCGCAGTGCTCCTCTATATTTAAAAAAGAAACAGCATCCGGCGCCAGGTTTCGATCCGAGGACTTTGCGGCCGCAGCGCGACGCTCTACCGACTAAGCCACGGACGCCACGCCGATATCAGTGTGATTAACGCGCCTTATATCTTTAACGCATTCAAACTACGTCGTCAGCGGCGTGCGTTGGCGACTCAGCGGCGTTATAGCGGCTTGATAACTGCGTGGTGTACACGTGATACTACAAACCCGATGGAAGAGATGGAAGAGAAGGCGGCGAGGCGGTGGGCTGCGGGGGCCGAGCGCAAGCGCCGCAAGCGGGCCGACAACCGTGCATTCGCACTTTCACATTCTCCCCCTCGGGGAAATGCGGGGGAATTTTTTTGCATGGCATCAGTCACAAATTGCCCCATTTGAATTAAGGAAAATTTCAGTATGTTGTGTACATTCGTGGAAATCCATCGGGCTCTGTCAAATAGTTTTTGCCCATGTACATCGTTCAAGTAAGGCCTGCCGTAATAGTTAGTCTGTAATTTTAGCCAGCATTGGGCTGTCTTCTTGGAGGCAGTGTTCATTAACTCTACCCTCTCACGAAAAAACTGCGAGTAGCGTTCGCAGGGTTGACATTCTACTCCGTTTACATATATGAAGCTTTTAGCAAAATGTCAGGCAACTTTGCAGTCATTAACTGCTATTTTGGACGCGGTGTTATTTAGCATGTGAAGCTTTAATGATGCGGTTACCTACGTGTTCTGAAAGTCCTTGCTTACCTGATGCATTGTGCGAATTGCAAGTGTGATCATCACCGAGCAATCTCTATCTGCAGTACGTGCGCCCCCTCCGTATCCCCCCCCCCCATAATTTGCGACTTGTGTTCCGCTGCCGGTTTTGCATTTTTCGAGCTGATCAAAAACAGCATTTCCGTTTCAAAAAGACATTTCGTATGATTGCTTCACTTGCCATACAGACATCTTCTGCGAACACAACTGATACGATATATACCAGTTAACTTGGCGAAGCCTTATAAACGAGCTTTCGCACCCCCCTCTCTGAATTCCGCGTAGAATGCGGTTCTACAATATGACGGGAGGGCTATTCCGCGTTCGGTAGGACCCAAGCTACTGCACATACGAGGTTGTCGCTGAACATGTATGTTCACCGTCCAGCCCACGCAAGGAGTGAGGCCGAACTTGATATCGTTTCCATATGAAGGGTGCAGTACACCCGCCCAATTTTTTACCAATATCACGGGAGCGTCGACCGTTCGGTCGATCAGCGCCGTATGATGGAGCGATACGACAAACCCGGCGAGAGCTGCTGCAAGAGCAGACGGCCGCCCCTGATTTTTAAATGCAGAGCATTTCTTAGCCTCGCCTGTTCCTGCGTCGGACGGTGTCAACAGTTTCGCGTCCGCAGCAGGTGCGCATCTCCTTCCCGCCTCTATCTCAACAGCAGCTGGCGCGCGCATGCGTCGTAGTCAGCCCGTTCGCTCCGTCGCGGTCTCGGCCTAACAGGTGCGTGATAGCAGCGTGGTGGGTCGTGGAAGGGCGCGCGCTGCTTGCGCATGCGCGCTCCCCCCCCCCCCCCCCCCCCGTACTGCTCTCCCTCTACTGCGCGCGCTGCAAATATAGCGGCTAGCGGTCGCTCGTGTTTGTCACTGCGTTGCTCCTTCCTTCCTTGGTTGACGCTCGTGCCCACGTTTACTCGTGTCTGCTACTCCAGCATCACGGAAGAAGCGATGGAAGCAACGCTGCCTTCAATCAGTACTGAGGCCCCAATGCTCTGCATTTACTCGTGTTCCCCTCGCGGGAGGGCGCGGAAATTTTTTTATTCGCTTATCACACTGCCCTCCAAGCAGCAGTTAACAGTATCAGCCGTTAACGGCGCTGATCGACGGAACGGTCAACCCTCCCGCGATATTGGTAAAACATTCGGCGGGTGTACATAACCAGTGTAACACCCGTTAATCAGACAGACTCACTCGTGTTTTGGCCCCATGGCAGCAGACGATAGCATGGCGGTGGTGGCGGCCAGGAAGGTGATAACGCAAGAAAGCTTGCATTGAAGCAGAAAGCTCAAGTATGGTAATAACATTGATTGGAAGAAACACACAGATACGGCAAAAAGAATGTGTCATCTTCTTTAGCTCAACATCCCCTTTTCACTCGCTTTCGGCACATGGTTACTCGATCGCCTTGTGGTGTTGACGACAAATTCGACCTGCAAAAATGTGTTTCCCTTGCCAACCACAGCTGAAACATTAGTATTTTTAATACATGCCAAGGGCTTTTATATCTTTTATGCAAAGTATTTGGTACCTTGGATGGGATTTTTATAAGTGCAGCGTCAAATTACACCGCATGTCGTCACAGCTATACGTGCATCACGTCACTGATTGCTTACGTTGTGCGTACACAAAAAAACATGGAAAATTCGCTGTAACTTGGGCCGTCGAGAATAAGGCCCCAAGAATTCAATTTCAGGGTTGTGCATAAGAGCGGGCACCGCCACACCGACGCTGACTGTTTGCCCCGCCTGTATCGTGTGTGGGTGGCACTAAGACGACACATGAAGCGGCTGAGCCATGGCTGAGCCAGAGCAGAGGCACACAGCTTCATCGGCCTTGCTTATATAGCTGCATGCGAAGCCAGGGAAGGGAGAGGGGGTGACAGTAGGGCTCGTAATCGGCTTGCAGGCCGCGATAGCCAAGTACGATGCATCTGTTTTAAAGCAAAGCCTTTTACCTCTACCCCCCAAGGGTTCTTTCGCGACCGTTGGTGTCACCAGAAAACTCCAGCGAACAAATAAAAGAATTTACTGGCACCGCCGGGAATCGACCGTGGTACTAATAGACTAACAAAGCGAGAACCCGTCGTCTTACAGACTTATCTACGAGCCCACGCGAAGACTGGGAAGACAGGTGGTGTACTCACAAAGCAAATCTGCGGGTTTAACCCCTGCGTTCTCGCTCAATGCCACGTGGAAGCGACACCCGACCACTCACGCCCGACTAGTGGCCCTGTGCGCACCTTGCTCATGTACTAAGAGTTACAAAAAAATCGCGCCAATCCACCTCGTGAATGTGGTTGAAAGCAAAGCTGTAAACGGCAGCCATAACGATTACCCATGCGAAGTCACTTAAATTCACTCACATCGCTCTACAAATAGTAAAACCAGAGAGAAGTAAAATGCACTTAACCACACCATTTATTACTTCAAAGTGATATTCTTGGTAAGGTTAAATCAATGCATGATGCATAAACGGTGTTTGGTTGAGTTGTATTGGTGTAGCACAAGAGTGGAAACTTTTTTATAAAATTAATGTAAGCTCCAACCCGGTGTAAGACGATCTGACTTCTCCGTCTCTGCGCCGCGGATGGAGGCGACGAGGTTTGCAGCAGAGAAGGAGAAGGAGGAGAAAGAAATACTTCTGTTCAGATTTCTGAACGGCCGGGAGTGCAGCCCTGGGGAGTGATTCCTTCTTCTGTGGGGCCCATATGCAGTCTGCGTGGCCTGTGTTCTGCCCACCCGCTGAAGCTGGGTAGGTAGAGAGGTCCTGGGCAGCAGCAGCATCTCCCAGTGCTTTTGTTGGGTAGTTTACGGAAAGAGAGGAGGGTGCTCAGGGCTGAAGTAGCACACCCCTATTACGGGGTTGAGTGTTCCTACTTCTGAGCAAAATTTACATTCAGTCTCGTAGCAATTCGGATACATTAAGTGAAGACGCGTAGGCTGTGGGAAGGACCGGGATTGTATGAGCCGTAGGGTAGTTTTTTGTTCTCTGGAAAGGTCAGGGTAAGGCGAAGGTGCGGTCTGTCTCAGAAGGCGATAATGCTGGGTTATCTCCCTAAACGTGACAAGCGGGTGACTGTCGTCGTGCAGCTCCATAGCACGGGAGGTAAAAGCGCAGGCTTGTTGGGTGGGCGCATGTTTCGCCCTCCATTGAAGTGTGAGGGGGTGTCCAGATGAGCTGAATGGAAGCGTTTGGGAGTGGCTTGTAACACGCGGAGTGCAGGTCCGGACACCCAACTCGACTGGTAATTCCAGTAGGCTTGCTGGGAATCGGTGACTACCCTCCGAACTCCTGGTTGAGTGAGAGCCAAGGTGACGGCTGCCTCTTCTGCTGCCATCATGTCTTGGGTCGTAAGCGAGGTGCACGCTTGGAGGTAGCCACGATGGAGGTAGCCACGATGATGGCGTATTGCTGCCCTCGATGTTTGGAGGCGTCTGTGCCATCGATGGTGGTGTTTAGCGCTTGAGCCCGTGCTTTTCGGTGACCCTCGTCGTTTGAGGGGTTCATATTTCTAAGCAAAGGGAGCATCTTTAGTTTTAGTCGCCAAGGGTCTCGGAGTACGTCAAGCGGAGTGACATTCTGGGCTGCCCACCCAATCTGGTGAATCGTGCGGTTACCCACCGCAGTTCTGAGTCGGACCTTCTGGTTAGAAAGATGGCCTTCTATCAGTTCTTCCATCGTGTTGTGGAGCCCCGTGCTAAGCAGCCTCTGTGTGGACGAACTCATGGGAAGACATATTGATTGCTCAACCACCTGTCTAATCATTGTATAAAGCATCTCTATGTCTTCCTTGTCGAGAAGAAGACATGGGGTTGACGTAAGCGACTCTCGATAGGGTAAAAGCTTCAATTAATCGAAAGGTACCGGATTCCTTTAGGCCTCGCTTCTTGGTGGCAGCGGGCCTGATCATGTGTATGATTTGATTATTGCTGTTTTTGAGGCGCTGCAAGGAGACGTCACTCTTGGTGTTAGCCTTGAGATGTAGGCCCAGGATCTTGATGCTGGGGCTTGGAGTGATGGCCCAGCCATCAAGGAGTATTTGAATGTATTCCTTCGTTTGGCTTGAGGGCGAACGACAAGAAGGTGTGATTTTTTACGCGAACACTGGATGCCACAGGTTTTAGCACATTGGCGTACTAGAAGTGAGATGCCATGCATTGGTGTGAGCTTCCTTTAAATTTTGTAACTCTTAGTACATGAGCAAGGTGCGTACAGGGCCGCTAGACGGGCGTGCGTGGTCGGGTGTCGCTTCCACATGGCATTGACCGAGAATGCAGGGGGTAAACCCGCAGATTTGCTTGGTGAGTACACCACCTGGCTTGACAGTCTTCGCGTGGGCTCGTAGCTAAATCTGTAAGACGACGGGCTCTCCCTTTGTTAGTCTATTAGTACCAGGTTCGATTCCCGGCGGTGCCAGTAAATTCTTTTATTTGTTCGCTGGAGTTTTCTGTTGACACCAACAGTCGCGAAAGAACCCTTGGGGGGTAGAGGTAAAAAGCTTTGCTTTAAAATTAAAGGAAGCTCACACCAATGCATGGCATCTCACTTCTAGTACGCCAATGTGCTAAAACCTGTGGCACCCAGTGTTCGCGTAAAAAATCACAGCTTCTTGTCGTTCACCCTCAAGCCAAACGAAGGAATACATTCAAATACTCCTTGATGGCTGGGCCATAACTCCAAGCCCCAGCATCAAGATCCTGGGCCTACATCTCAAGGTTAACACCAAGAGTGACGTCTCCTTGCAGCGCCTCAAAAACAGCAATAATCAAATCATACACATGATCAGGCCCGCTGCCACCAAGAAGCGAGGCCTAAAGGAATCCGGTACCTTTCGATTAATTGAAGCTTTTGCCCTATCGAGAGTCGCTTACGTCAACCCCATGTCTTCTTCTCGACAAGGAAGACATCGAGATGCTTTATACAATGATTAGACAGGTGGTTGAGCAATCAATATGTCTTCCCATGAGTTCGTCCACACAGAGGCTGCTTAGCACGGGGCTCCACAACACGATGGAAGAACTGATAGAAGGCCATCTTTCTAACCAGAAGGTCCGACTCAGAACTGCGGTGGGTAACCGCACGATTCACCAGATTGGGTGGGCAGCCCAGAATGTCACTCCGCTTGACGTACTCCGAGACCCTTGGCGAATAAAACTAAAGATGCTCCCTTTGCTTAGAAATATGAACCCCTCACATGACGAGGGTCACCGAAAAGCACGGGCTCAAGCGCTAAACACCACCATCGATGGGGATCATGCTGTTATCTACACAGACGCCTCCAAACATCGAGGGCAGCAAAATGCCATCATCGTGGCTACCTCCAGAACGTGGCTACCTCCATCGTGGCTACCTCCAAGCGTGCACCTCGATTAGGACCCATGAAATGATGGCAGCAGAAGAGGCAGCCGTCACCTTGGTTCTCACTCAACCAGGAGTTCGGAGGGTAGTCACCGATTCCCAGCAAGCCTACTGGAATTACCAGTCGGGTTGGGTGTCCGGACCTGCACTGCGCGTGCTACAAGCCACTCCCCAAACGCTTTCATTCACCTCATCTGGACACCCCCTCACACTTCAATGGAGGGCGAAACTTGCGCCCACCCAACAAGCCTGCACTTTTACCTCCCGTGCTATGGAGCTGCACGAGGACAGTGACCCGCTTGTCACGTTCAGGGAGATAACCTAGCATTATCGCCTTCTGAGGCCGACCGCACCTTCACCTTACCCTGACCTTTCCAGAGAACAAAAAACTACCCTACGGCTCATACAATCCGGGTCATTCCCACAGCCTACGCGTCTTCACTTAATGTATCCGAATTGCTACGAGACTGAATGTAAATTTTGCTCAGAAGTAGGAACACTCCACCCCGTAATCGGTGTGTGCTACTTTAGCCCTGAGCACCCTCCTCTCTTTCCGTAAACTACCCAACAAAAGCAATGGGAGATGCTGCTGTCCAGGACCTCTCTACCTACCCAGCTTAAGCGGGTGGACAGAACACAGGCCGCGCGGACTGCATATGGGCCCCACAGAAGAAGGAATCACTCCCCAGGGCTGCACTCCCGGCCATTCAGAAATCTGAACAGAAGTATTTCTTTCTCCTTCTCCTCCTTCTCTGCTGCAAATCTCGTCGCCTCCGTCCGCGGCGCAGAGACGGAGAAGTCAGATCGTCTTATACCGGGTTGGAGCGTACATTAATTTTATAAAAAAGTTTCCACTCTTGTGCTACACCAATACAACTCAACCAAACACCGTTTATGCATCATGCATTGATTTAACCTTACCAAGAATATCACTTTGAAGTAATAAATGGTGTGGTTAAGCGCATTTTACTTCTCTCTGGTTTTACTATTTGTAGAGCGATGTGAGTGAATTTAAGTGACGTCGCATGGGTAATCGTTATGGCTGCCGTTTACAGCTTTGCTTTCCAACCACATTCACGGGGTGGATTGGCGCGATTTTTTTTCTTTACCAAAACAAAATACTAAACCAAAATACAGAAACTTCCTCCACCTTGGGCATTTCCCCTAAATCGGGTCGATTAAACCAAAAAAAATTCACCAGTAAAGTCAAGAGATCAGACGGAAACCTCCGTCATGTCGCAATCTTTATTTAGTTCACTGCCCTGACGGTTGACCTGCGTGGCTCGGATGGCGGCCGCGCTTCCATTGTGCGTCTAGGTGTTGCAGCCGTTATTTGGGCTTGATTTTGTGCCCTGGCACTGCAGGCTACTTTACCTACAGGCACCGGGTGGTGAGACAGTGTTGATTAGAATCTGGTACTTGAGCGTCCTGGCTCACGACTTGTGCGTTGTAACCCTCTTTATCGTGGCTCTTAGCGTCGTCATACATGGAGCAGTAGCCTTTCTGGGTTCGAAGCAGGTGTTTGTCTGTTCCGCATCAGCAGCCGTCCTTCCTCAGTCATCGGAACATACTTCCTGAAGTAGTCTCGCCTCGCGTGAGCAATCATCGTTCCACATGCGTACCATGTCTCCTTGCTGCAGTAGTGACAGTGGCTTGCCTTTGTCCTGCTGCTTGTGCTGAAGAGCTCAGCTCTGCATTCCGGGACGTTGGGGCGCCCTTGCCGTCCGTGTAATAGTTGTGTGAGTAAGTGGCCATCCTCTAATGCAGATACCCGACATTACAAGAAACCAAGCTAAAAATCATCACCTGATTCAGCAGTCTTTTACATGGTGCGCTTGACTACTTGCACCCCCTTTTCCTGTTAACCCTTGGATCGAGGAAATCGCGGGCTTGAAGTGATGTAGTCAAATCCATACCGTTTTCTGAAGTCGGCAAAGTTTTCGACACAAATTGAGGCCGATTGTATGCGCATACTTCTCTATGGATCATCAGCAAACATCACCAGCAAAAAACAGATATCGATGCCTAGCCTGTACTGCAGTATACTCGCAGCGGGCCTAAGAAGACTTTTGCTCCCGCGCATATTTCTGGCATGCACAGCATGAACAAATAATCGATTCTAATCTGCCGTCAAGGCAAGGCCAGAAAACTAATCCCAGCGCTCTGACCTTGCATATGTTCTGCAGCAGCCCGGAATCTCGGCTCCTGAAGGAGGCGAGAAAGCAGACGTGGACGTGGTTTGCAGTTTCAAGACAAGACTGTTTATTTTTAAGATACGTACGCTGTGAGCATCCCCCCACGAGGATAAAGAAGGGGAACCCCCGAGTCCTTCAAAAGGGAGAGCAAAAGGCCCCCCAGCGAGCAGACTGCACCCGCACCAGGACTAACGCCAGGAGTCGGCCGGACAACAAGTTATCACTTCCCCAACGGCGACCGTTGAAGAGGGCGGGGGAATGAGCCCCAAAGTAAGCAGGCGGTGCTGTCGCCAATACGGGGCTTCCATAAAGGCGCACTGTCGTCAAGACGGCGGCAGACCGCAGAGAAAGGAAAAGCCCCGTCTCGCGGGAGCCGCTTGCGCTGGGATGCCGAGCGCCTTCCGGTACAGAGGCTCCGTCCAAAGATTGCGGAGCTTTTTAAGAAAGCCAGCAGTTACCCGCTGAATGACGAAAGTTCAGAGTCCACTGGTTATCACTGAAAACGTACGTGACAGGTTGAATGAACAGAAACCTCAATATGAGAGGCCTGGCACGGTCGACGGCTACGACTTCTGGTTTTCTCTGCACGTCTATTGTGACGGTCTTGTTATTACGTCCCGAAACTTTGAATGGTCCGTCGTACGGTAGAGTGAGGGGCGGCTTCGTTGCGTGGTGTCGCACGAACACATCTGTAGCTCAGTCCATGTCGGGAAAAGTGAAACCTTTCTGTTGCGGGCGATGCGAGGTGCTGTTGGCCTGATTTGCGCAAGCCATGCGCGTAGCTTCTCAACGTGGCCGGAGGCTGCTGGGGCGGAGTGTCCGGTCGGAGACTCCCGGGAGGCGCACTGTTGAGTCGTACACGATTTCCGCTGCGCTGACGCCGAGGTCTTCTTTCGCCGTTGAGCGTAGGCGAATAAGAACAAGCGGGAGCTTTTCCACCCAGTGCTGACGATAGCGTTGTGCTGTAGCTACAGCTTTGAGTTGCCTGTGCAAGCACTTAACCATTACGCTAGTGGCGGGGTGGTAGGCGGTTGTATGCTGCAGCCTCATGCCGAGGAGGGTCGAGAGGGCGGAAACAATGTTGGTCTGGAGTTGCCGTCCCCGGTAAGTTGTTATGCGGGTGGGGCAGCCGAAGCGGGACACCCATGTTTAAATAAAGGCCTGCGCGATGGTCTCAGCTGATATGTCCGCAATTGGTATAGCTTCGAGCCATCGGCTGTATCTGTCGATGCATGTGAGCAGGTACCTGAAACCATGGCAGGGAGGTAGCGGTTCCACCAAGTCGAGGTAAACGTGGTCAAATCGCGACTCAGGAGTCGGAAATTCCTGCAGTGCAGCCCGAGTGTGGCGAGTCATCTTCGCTTGCTGACCCGTTTCACATGTCTGAGCCCAACGTCGCACGTCCGCGTTGACTAAGGGCCATACGAAGCGTTCTGGTATCGGCCGCTGGGTAGCGCCGACACCTGGGTGGCGGATGGAGTGGAAAGTGTTGAACACCACTCGGCAAAAATTCAGTGGGACAAAAGGTCGTGTGGTTGTTTGGGAGGTATCGCAGGTTGCCGTGCCCTGGACGTAGGGAAGTGCAACCTCTGAAAGCAAGCGGGAAGATACCCCTCCTTTCGGTCTCGTCAGGTCAGTGTCCTCCCGCTGAGCCGCGACCATCGCCTCGAAGTCCAGGACTAGAAGTCCAGACCGGAAGCGTTGACGCGAGACAAGGCGTCGGTTGCTTCGTTTTCGACACCGAGAACGTTGCGGATGTCTGTAGAAAACTCGGAAATAAATGGGAGCTGTCAAATTTACTGTTCTGAGTAGTATGAGCTACTGTTGTTCAATACGTAAGTGAGGGGATTGTGGTCTGTCAAGATGTATAACTCACGACCTTCGGGGAAGTAGCGGCAATGCTTAATGGAACAATAGATTGCGAGCATCTCCCTTACGAAAGGGCTGTACCGTACTTCTTCAGGCTTCAGGCGTTTCAAAAAGAATCCCAGTAGTTTCCACTGTGCACCCTCCTGTTGCTGCAGCACTGCTACGATCGATGTAGAGGAGGCGTCGACCATGAGGCGTATAGGAGCGCCAGGCAGTGGATAAATGAGAAGGGTAGCCGCGCCAGCTCGTCCTTAACCTTCTCGAAAGCGTTCCGGTGTTGGTCAGACAAACGAAATTCTGGTGCCTCTCGAGTAAAAGACGGAATGAACCGCCGGTGGAAGTGTACGAGCCTGTGAGACTCTCTAAGCTTGCGGAAAGATGTTGGAGCAGCAAACTCCTCGACGGCTTACACCCGAGAGCCTCTCCACCAAACACTCACTATTGAGGTTTCAACACCAGACCGTGCTCATTCAGACGCTGAAAGAGATGGCGGGGTTGTTCGTGCTCGGTAGGTGTTCTGCTGGCCACCAAAATGTCATCCAGGTAGACAAACACGAAAGGAAGACCCCGGGTGACCTCATTCATGAACCTTTGAAAGGTCTGTGCTCAATGGTTCAAGCCGTAGGGCATACGGACAAACTGAAACAGGCCTAATGAAGTTGTTATGGCTGTTTTTGGCATGTACTCCGGTTCGACGGGGATTTGTTGGTATGCCGCTACGAGGTCGATCTTGCTGTATATTTTCGCGAGTTCCAGCCACACACCAAAATCGTGAATGTGTGGCAGAGGATACTGCTCTGGCGTTGGTGATGCGTTCAAGGCTCTGTAGTCACCGCACGGGTGCCAGTCGCCCCCGTTGTCTTTAGGCACCATGTGCAGCGGCGATGAATGGTTGCTAGACGAATGGGGAATAATTCCCAGCTGCAGCATATGATCTAACTCACTGCGTGCAGCTTGAAGCCTGATGCTGGACAGCCGTCGTGGCCGGGCGGTGACTGGCCGCCCGGTGGTGACGATGTCTTAAGTCACGTTATGTTTCACCGGCTGTTCCGTGTTGCGGGGCTTGGTGAGAGAAGGAAATTAGGCCAGGATGTGGTGGTAGGCAGATACTGGCTGGAAGGCGCACATGCCAGATGAGCAGATGCTTGACTCCAAGCCACGTACTTCGATGGATGTGTTGTTATCCTTGAGGCAACGGTCACGTACGCTTACATCCAGATGGAAGTATCTGAGAAAGTATGCTCCGAGTATGGGGAAATTAAAGTCCCCGACCGCGAAGGCCCAGCGAAACAGGCGCCTGTGTCCAACGTCTATAGTCAACGAGCGGAAGCCGTATACGTAGCGATGGCGGTGTTGTTCACCGCCTCCAGCGAAGATATGTTCTTGCTACGTCGGTGATCCTAGGGGGTTGCCGGGACAATAGAGATTTGGGCTCCTGTGCCGACTAGCAGGCGCGAGTCTTACGAGGTCGACTACGAAGCTCAGGCGGCTGGGTTGACGGCCGATGCCGTAACCCGCCGTTAACACCTGGCCGGAGCGTTTCCTGAAAACGAGCAAGGTTGAGTGCAGCGGCTAGCACCAGCGCCGAAACGACGGTGGTACCAGAAAACTCCGTCCTGTCTATCTCGGGACTGGCTTCTGGGAAGAGCTTGGCTGTCTTGAAGGGGATCGGTTGCGTCGTAGCTCGCCCTACTGAGGAGCGCCAGACAGAAAAAGGGGCTGCATGGACTCGGTAAGTTGTTGCACTTTCTCCTCAAGGCGCGACAGTCGATTTGGTTGTTAGTGTGTCCTTGCAGTAGCAATGGGCGCGAAGTATGGAGTAGAGTATTTCGTGATGCGATCGGCAAGTTGCGCCAGTCGAGCAAGGGACGTCTCATCTCAACCCGCGAGAACCACGTGCACCGACTGGGGCAGCCGTTGCAGAAAAAGGTCACGAAGAAGTTGGAGCTGGCCGTCCTGACTCGCAGGCGCACCATGTAGTTGCCGCATCCGGTGCAGCAGTTGGGAAGTTCGTTGGTCGCCCTGCTCTTTCCGACATAAGAGCTGCTGAAGTCTGCTTTCGTCAGGCGCCTCGAGGTGGTCCAGCGCTGTCTTCTTCAGGATGTCTTGAAAATGTCGTCGATAGCGTCGGCGATTTCTGGGGCAGAGCGGCGACGACGTGAAGGTACTTCGTCGACTGAGAGGTCATGTGCCGGAGCTGAAAGCGGGCCTCCACATGGCTGAACCCAACTCTTTGATTTTTCGGACAAGAATTTGGTCGCTTCAGTTCAGGTCGCTTCATGGAGGCAGCAGTGTTGTCGTCGGAGCTCATCGCGGTGTGTTCGTTAGAGCGTTGTTCGGGTCACCGTATTTTTAGAAGCCCGGAATGTCGGCTCCTGAAGGAGGCGAGAAAGCAGACGTGGAGCTGGTTTGAGTTTTAAGACAAGATTGTTTAGTTTCAAAAGATGCGTACGCCGACAGCGTCCCCCGACGAGGGAAAAAAGGGGAACCCCCGCGTCCTTCAAAAGAGAGAGTAAAAAGGCCCCCCAAGCGAGCTGACGGCAACGGCGCCAGGTCTAACGCCAGGAGTCAGCCGGACAACAAGTTATGCCTCCCCCGACGGCGACTTTTGAAGAGGGCGGGGGAATGATCCTCGAAGTAAGCAGGCGGCGCCGTCGCCAATGCGCGTCTTCCACAAAGGCATACTGTCGTCAAGCCGGCGGCAGACTGGAGAAAAAGGAGAAGCCCCGTCTTGCGAGAGTCGCTTGCCCTGGGGTGGCGAGCGGCTTTCGCTACAGTTCATTCTGAGATGCCCGGCGTGCATTTTATTTAGCATTTCGGCTCTCATAGACGAGGGTATGAAAACTTTGAACCCGCTAAGTAATGTCCCATCAATGACCGATAGCGCGGCAGCAAACAGGCGTGATTCCCTTTCAATAGGACGAGATTTGGCAGGCTGCTGCATCACCAAACTCAGATATGGATCAGCCATAAGCTCAACTTGCAGACGTCGCTTCGTGGGTGTGCTTACTTTTCCGGAAACGACCTGAACAGCGTGGAGTTCAACGTCTTTGGTTATTGCCGGGTCGGCAGCGTGGGCAGGCGCACGAGAGAGAAGGTCACCTAGGAGCGGGTCCTTGCCGGGAACTAACTGGAAATCATAATTGTACTTGAGCAAAAGCACGAAGAAAAGCTGCAGCTTTGGTAATGGCAATGACAAGCAATGGCCGGTGGTCGGTCTCCATAAGAATCTTGCTGCCATATGTAAACTGGTGGAATTTTTCGCTCGTGTACACGCTGCCGAGCGTTTCTTTTTCGATTGGAGACTATCGCGTTTCGCTATCGGTTAGCGTCTGCGATACATACGTGATTGGGCGCCAGTCACTGCCGTGCTTTTGCAACAGCGATGCACCTATGCAGATTTCTGAGGCGTTCGCGGCCAGCTTTGTCTCTTTTTCTCCTCAAAGAAAGCCAGAATGCGGGGAGGCGTTAACTTCCTGCATGCGGCTTCCAAGTCGCGTGAGCTGCTGTCCACTCAAAAATGATATCGTCCTTCACTAAGCTCCTCAACAAAACAGTGTTGTTTCTTAGTCAGGGTATGTACAGCCTTTCAAATGTTTATAATATAGCGGGACTGACGGCCTATCGGCACGTCAGCTCCTTATCACGGTGTTCACCGGCAAAACAGACGAGGGTACGCGCGCGCGTATAGAACTATCTGTTGTGGAAGTGTCGGTTGCTCCGCTGTTCTTATCAGGGCAACACACTCCCTATTTTTACTAGAGAGTTTTAGCTAACCGTGTTTGACGCTCCGCTATGCTCCCGACGGCCCGCTTAGCACAACCGGAGCGTCAGCGGCAGAAAATCTTTTAGCTAAGCGATAACAGTATCTCCAGCGACGGGGACTGATTCGCGTCACTGGTCGTGCCTGTGCGTGTGCAAATCAAAACGTCATCGCGAATTTAAAGATTTTAAAAAAATTGGAATTTGGTCGCTGCCAAGACAAGGCTGGGCTGTCTTAGCCAAGACAAGGCCAAGACAAGGCTGTCTTTCTCGGCGCTGCATAGAAGCAGCCCACGCTTTGGTCGGCGTTTTTCGCTTCCGAACTCACGCTCGTTGATGAGTGTGGCGCCTTTGCCTATTCGGAAGAGCTGTCGCGATTTCTTCGCTCGAATTTCAACTAAGGACACGGAGTTCGCGGGAGCGCGCTCGCAGCGCAGCCATGTTGACATTCCGCACGGTAACGTAAGCTGCCGCGACGGTCAGCTGTTCGGAGCTCCCGTATCGCCGCTAGCGGCCTTGCGCGCCACGCAAGCGCAATGGCGCTCCCGCTAGCTATCGGAGTGGAGCGGACAATCACAAGCGGTCATCTAAAACTCTCTATTATCTTGCAAGGGAGTTTCTTTACTGCGAAGGGTAGCTAAGCAGCGTGAGGCGCAAAATCATTCGGATGCATTGGAAGGGGGTGTGCTACTCTCAAGGTAACAGCGTAGAAGACGCCATAGAGTTTCTTAATAGGTATACTAGAGAGAAAACTGCACCTCGTAAGCCATGTCGTCATTGGGGTTCATGGGAAGACCCCCTTTTTGGCTTGGGCTTGGCATGACAAATGGATTCTTAAGCGGTTTTTGGGATTTGCTTTCTTCACTATGCATTACCACGTTTACGAGCTACAAGGAAGCCGAAATCCTCCCTTTTCTGTGGTAGCCGTGTTCAGTGAAACAGCAGGCAATGCGTGATCGTACCTGACGTTGCTCATGCCGCAGTCGAAGGACGTATGACTGAGCGGGTAATATACCTCCGCGAAGTTTGTAGCCGACGAAAAGAAGAAACAAAACGTACTTCGACAAAGACAAGATACGGCAGACACGGGCGCTTGTATGCATCCTATACTTGTCATCGTCCACGACTGTTTAACGCCACGTTTTCTTTTTTCTTGTTAAAGGAGCCATGAAGAGAAAACAAAAGTTTGTTTTATGCGAAAGATTAGGTGTTTCATAGTACCTTAAGTGCTTTTCCGGAAGCAAATGATGCTTTATTCACTGAGAAATAAGGAAATTTAAGCCAAAATTTTAAATCTCCTGCTAAATTGCACATTTCGTGACGTGAACAATGGCGTCATACGAGCCCGTCATGAAACAGATACTTAGTATGTCGACTCCATATAGCACCCACACGCGGGAATAAAACAGGACCTGGAACTCGTGCCGAAACCGACACGGCGACCATTTTAAAAATACTAGTAAAACCTAGTGCACCCGCAGCCCTAGTCATGAAATCGCCTGATCCGGAGAACAAAACTCTCGCCGAGAAGCTCGGGCTTACATTTAACAACCTCACACCACTTCAACGCTCAATGCTTCTAAGTGCACGAGCGGCAGGAGTTGTGGGATACGCTGATGGACCGGAAAGCGACCGTTCCGCGATAGCCACAACAGATGAACGCCCAGCCGTTGGCACCGCTGCCTCGTCAGCCCCGTCGCGACGGACGAATACAGACTGGTACGGATGTGCCGTATTAGATGCAGAGCATCTGATTCCCTCGCCTTGTCCCTCCGGCGTCGTCGTCATCGTTGTCGTCGGCGTTGTCCACCCCTCCCCCATTCACATTGCCGCACCAGCTGCGCTCTCCGCCGCTCACCCCCTCTCCTCTCCGATAGCGAACACTCCCTCGCGAGGTGCATTGGATTGGATTCGATAGGATTGGCTTAAATTGGATTGGATTGGATTGGATTGGATTTGGATTGGATTGGATTAAACTGGATTGTGTTGGATTGTGTTGCGTCATAGCCGCGGCACGTTGCGTCATAGCCGCAGCAGACGCGCTGGGGCCGGCGCATGTGCAGTACTCTCTCTTCCACGGTTTCCTCTCCTTCGGGCGCGCTGCGCATATAACCGGTGTGCCGTTCTCCGCGAAGCAACATCCACGCTTGGCTCAAACCCCTAGAGTCCACGCCGCTTTAGAAGTACGTCAACGTCGTCATCGACTGGGACCGGCTTACGCAGTCCCCTCAACGTTATGCGCGCTATGAAACGCGGTCCCTTCGGCGCTCCGCCTATGCGTCGCATCTACACAGGGGTTCCCGCGAGGGGAGGTGGGAGTTTTTTTTTTTATTAAAGTTAATAATAGCTCAATTTCAGTAGCAGTATCCCTTATGTCAGTTGGTCGGTGTCGTGTATGGAAAGCCGTCGGCGCGACCTCTCTGCTTCGAACAGAAAGATACGCGCGTCAATGCGCGATGTGTACGGCATTTTTTCCCCCAAGGTCAGAGTGCTTTGACGGCGATTTGACGAAGTCGGCGACGAGCGCCAGCATGTCCCAGGAGTGAGCTAACGTAAGGGTCCCTGCCGTAATCACTTACTCGGAAATGAAGCGAGCACACTCGTACTTCCTTTAGCTCATTTTTTCCTCCGTTTGCAAAGTTCACAAAACGTAGCCACTTGCTTTGCCGAGGTTCGTCGTTGGGCAGCACATGAACAGAGATCTCCTCACCGGCGGGGATGTCGCACTCCCTCGACGATTTGCCCGTACTACATGGGCATTTCAAAACACAGCAAAGAAATTTTATTTTAAGTACTCAAACAAACTGAAGTTTTCAGTGGTTGTAAACTGTAAACGAGCTCGTAACGACAGCAGCAAGCCAACACGACCTCCATACCGAAACCTGTGCGACGAGTGGCACTATCTCAATTGCTGCTCTGTGTTCCTTACTCCCCTTGTTTCTATTTTTACCTTTGCTGGTTGGCGATATGACGGCTAACCTCCTGTGAAGGGATTACGATACCAAGCAAGGTCGCGGCTGTGCGTGCTCGGACGGTTCGTTGGCCCCGAAGAGTTTTGAACCCGAAAATTCGTCTGCGCGACGGTGGCGAGGGCGAGATGCCGAGTTCGGCTGGCGGTAGTTTCGTACGCATTGGCGTACACACTTGCGTGTTTATTCGGAACTTCAACCGTTTACTCCACCGTTCTTAGTGTCATAAAAGGAATGTGCAGTATGTTTAACAGGCATATAGCTCACTATGAAAACTGGTAAGCCCTGCATTACATGCGTTTGATTTTGCCGGCCTCCGCCAATGGCAGAGCATTCTCGTGTGACATCATAGGTTCTGTTGCGGGAAATGAGCTGGTGGGTCGCATGGTCATTCCCTTTTTTCCTAATTATGTAGCTTATTAGAGCGAAGTGTGTGTGTTAAAAGTGGTGTCAGTATGGTTCTAACGAGGGAATCTTTGGAATGAACCAAACTTGTGTTTTCTCTTCATGGCTCCTTTAAACTAGCTGGCGGTCGCCATGCACCGGTTCACCACGAAGGCAACGTTACAATAGGCACGCTCAAAAAACTTTCCAAACTCTTCAAGCAACCTATTATGTGCAATAATTGTGAAATTACTAAAATCACCGTCTCTAATGCGTTACCCCCAAATATTAACATTGTTTATAACTACAACCTTGGCCTGTGGAATAGCAGGCACAACCGTTCCGGCAAAAATACGCTGTACTTCTTTTTTCCTAAGGTTTAAAACAGCCTGTTTTTATTTTTCACTTACATAATTTCACACTATTCTTCGCGTTTTTGTGGCACTTTGTTTAAATTTGCGGTCACTAAAACGTTTCAATCCAAGCCAATGATGAAACTAATTCGAGCACGATGTATAATGGCGGCCCATGACGACACAGACGACCTTGATGTGGGCCGCATAGACGCTAGCGCCAGATTCCTCTCTAGTGTATATTGTAAGAAACTCTATGGCAGACGCAACTTATACCGCGGATTGCCGTATACGCGTGCGCCTACTCTCGCGTATTTCGCTGCTGAACACCATGATAAGGCGCTGACATGCCGGTCGGTCGCCGCTCCCGCTATAATATTAAAAATTTGGGAGGCTGTACTTGCAAAAATAATTTACAACACCCATCACTTTCCGTGCGGCAGTTTTGCCTTCTGGTGCGGGCATAGCTCGGTGCCATTTGATCAAGTCGTGGCTGGTGAGCACAGCATCTGCGTTGAGCACGTCCCCCAAGAATGTTATTTCGCTAACAGCGAAGAAATGTTTCTGGGATAAATGCCAACCCTGCTTGCTCTGCCCTTTCAAGAGCCGGCTGCAAACGTTCGTCCTGTTGAGCTTTGTCAGCCCCCTCTCCCTCCACAGGACGTCATCGACGTACACGCGTACTCCAGGAATACCTTGAAAGATTTCGGACAGCGTATTCTGAAAAAATTCGCGGGCCGATGAAATTGCGTGCAACATGCACATAGCGTGCAACGAATTATTTGCACTTTGCCGCATTCATTCCGCCGGGCAAAATAGTCATCCTGTACGCTCTCACTGCCCCATGCTGTATTTTGTTCCGCCGCTACTTCTGCTTGTTTGCACATATCCTTGGATCTTTGTAGAATCAGAGTTTTGTGCCGCAAACGTTTGTCTCTGGTGTTCTTGTTATTGGTCCCGAAAACAATTTGGTCCCAATCATAGACTCTTCAAGGTTTCCCAAATAGCAAAGCTTCACTTGCGTCCTTAAGTCTCCTGAAAATCGTTTGAAAGGCTTTGCTTCATCTTGGACCCGCATGCGGAACACAAGCCGCTCGTAAACCTCGCTTCCTTGCTCGATTCAATATTCATCGAATTTTCGCAGCAGCGTGGGATAGTCGTCCTTTCGCTCACCTTCACTGAAGGTAAAGTTGAAGATTTCCAGTGCCTTTTCGACAGAGGTGCTGAGGAGGATCGTTGCCTTGAACGTTTCTGTCCTGGGTTTCTCCACCGAAGTCACCGTCAGGAGTAGGTGAAGTCTTTGCTTGAAGAGCTTCGATTTTCTTCTGACGTTTCCAGACAGTTGCAGTGGTCCCGGTGGTTTTATGGCGTCCCTTTCGTGCTACTTGTTGCGTTGGCGGTTGCCCTTCTGACACCATTTATCATGTGTTAGTGGCAGTAAGATGACACATGAAGTGTCTGAGCCAAAGCAGACACGCGCAGCTTTATTGGGCTTGCTGATATAGCCGAATGCGAGGCAAGGGAAGGGAGAGGGGGTGACAGTGGGGCTGGTTATTGGCTTGCGGGTCGCTATAGCCAAGTATGATACAACATATGTACGGTCACGCCAACTGATGCAGGTAACACAGAGCGGCTCGCCGCGCTCCGCAGAGTGCCACGATGGGCGCCACAGGAAGTATTGCGGCGCAAGCGCAATCAGGGCCAGCAGCAGAGTTTGCTCAGCTTCATCTGGTACGGCTCCTCCCAGAAATCTAGATTCGCGCGCACTTTGGACTACACAAACTACGCGCGCGGTGAAGTGGGAGGAGCCGTAGCAGACCATGCACAGGCGGGCTCCGCCTGTGGCTCTGATTGCGCTTGCGCCGCAATACTTTGCGCGGCGCCCGCTTGGTGGTTCGAGAAGCGCGGCCACGCGCGCCGTGTTCCCTGTTATCAGTGGCTGCGACTAAACGTACTTACGAAGTATTTACATATTTCCCGGATTGCCACAGGTGAAAGTGTTGCCGTTTGATCGTTACTCCGGCCACTGTGCTCCGTTCTGCCAGCTTCTAAACGGCCCCATCTGTCGCGGGCACGCGAACTAGTCACTCAGGCTGTCACTCACTGCCACCCCTGACAACCACCCCCCTGTCACCAAAAGTCGAGTTTAGTGACCTGTAATCAAATGTTGCCGCTTCTCCCCAGGACACTTTAATTTTATCCCGCCAATAAAATGTTCCAGCATCAATTGGGAAAAAGCAAAAGAGCCCCGAGTGCGTGACGAAATACCAGACGCGACGCCCATTTTCAAGGTTTCAGTGACGCTGGCGAACAAGTGGTGGATGTGGAGCATAGCAAAAGTTGTTGATGTGCGCAGTGATGATTTGGAAAAACGACCACTAGAAAACACCCGCCCTATGCGCTTTCCATGAAGTTAGGGTGACCACCAGTTTGCGGCTTTTAAAAGTCCTTTTTAATGGCTTCAGGTAACACTGGCGCGGTGATCCGAGTTTGGCTATGTTGCAACCAGAAATGACAGCTTCTGTTGAGAAGTGAACAGAATCCAGGGCAAGGGAGCGGTTAATTCGCATTTGAGATCCTGCTTGGCCGATATAAGAGGAGGCCGAAGAGTTGTCAACGTTGGATTTTCGCACATATGACTTTTTATCGCGCCGTTGGCCCACACCGTTGGAGAGAATTAAGTTGGGCTTACCTGTTGGCTGGAAGCCACCGGTCTGATGAAGACATGAGTGGCAGCCTCTCTGAGATGCTGCGATGGCAGGCAGGCATCGACGTGAGGCGAAGGATGGGCCGCATGGAGGTGCTTTAAGTTTACCCCGCAGCATGTGCTATCGAGTTCACAGGCAAAGCCCTAAAAAGAAGAAAAAAAATTACACCATCTTCCCGTGGGGAACCCTGATGAGGATGCGAAACAACGTGGTGGTTCCGTGTGGTTCCATTGTGTTGCCGTTATGTTGAGTGATCTGGTTTTTTCTAGCGCCAGAGGGACTTCCGCGTCCGGGTCCACACCGGTGGCAAAGGCACGCAAGTGCTGTTGTGTTACGGTGAGTAGGTGGTGATTCTCGAGGCGCCGAAACTCGTCCATCATGTTCTTGTCGATGTTGTCTCTGTGGTAGAATCGGTAGTCTCCGTCAGCTTTGGTGAGGTAAAGGTTGTTGACATTGGTGCACCGGCTGAAAGCAATGTACACGCCCTCCTCTCCGCAGCTTTGTCTTCTCGTTCTTCTTCATCTTCGGCGGTTCCCCCACAGGAAGATGACGACAGTGGTTGAACGCGAACCTATCTCGTGATGGATTCTTTGGTTGTCCAATCCCTAGTGGCATCCTGCCACAATCAGCATCAGAGGCGCTGCGGACGGGGCTGGTTGAGCTGCAAGGCGCGTGATGCTTCCCGCCACAGCTTTCCCACGGGAAATTCAGCATCCCCCTCTGAAGTTTTCAGTTCGTCGTTTCCGTTGACGTTCAGCTTCGCGTGCCTTCGTTGTATTAGTAGATTCTTGACGTAGTTTGAATGAGTCAAGGACATAAGGCACGTTCGTAGCACTTGCTTCTGTCCCGGATTTGTAACGTAGTGGGAAGATCACCGCGTACCTCCCGCTGCGGCCAGAGAGTCGTGGGATCGAAACCGGGCGCCGCTAACTATTTCTTTTTTATATAGTGTAGTATCGCGGAGCTGTGGGTGTAAGGAGGAGAGTTGCGCATGCGCAGTGAGCGTGTGGACGGCGCCGCCATCAACGACGCAGGACCAGGCGAGCCTAAGAAATGCTCCGCATTTAAAACATGCAAGCAGTGATTCGTTTTCAAGCTCCTTCTAAAAACCCGCATCCAACCTGGCTTCCTCGCCTCAGTGACCAAACTACCAGCAATCGCACAGGGATAAGTCAAGAAGAATCTAGTGTACAGGAGTCTTACGCCAGAATCCCGAAACACGGCGAAAGTTCTACGGGTCCCACCTCACACGCATCCCACTGCACCGCTTCCATTGGAAGCTGGCCTTTATAAGCTTCTTTGGTTTTGCTACAGATTTCCGCTTTTCGAAATCTTTTCGAAAACAAAAGATACCATTTTGAGGGGGCTGCCACCATTTTCAAGTCGTGGGATGCTGAAGCAATCAGCACGCGTATTTGAACCCATTTGTTCTGCTACGCACCTTTTTTCCGCCCCACACGCACGCGTCACGGATGTTCTAGTGAAACCACCAGATAGTGGAACCCTCCCAAGAAATCAGGGGAGTATTTGGAGTCCAACAGTCATT
This sequence comes from Haemaphysalis longicornis, assembly GCF_048455015.1. Lineage (NCBI taxonomy): Eukaryota > Metazoa > Arthropoda > Arachnida > Ixodida > Ixodidae > Haemaphysalis > Haemaphysalis longicornis. The sequence continues at coordinate 805,375 of NW_027526351.1, forward strand.
GTACTCTTGCAAGTGTTGGCGGATTCCCCTCGAAAGCTGCGAGGAGTTGGATGCAATGCTCGCTCCCCATGAGGAGGAGAGCAAAACTGACCGCGTACTCTTCTCGTGCGCGGTGGAGTGCAGCCCCAGTTCTGCTCCCGCACCAGTGAAGAGTAAACCTGCGCATCGTCTCCCATCTCCAGTACGAAGAGTAAAATTGCAATTTCATTATCGTCCATTGCGGGAGTAAGCATGGAGGTGCACTCCTGCCATCTGTGCACACAAACTCATCAGCGGGGTTTTATTTGCATAGGAATATATTCTATAAAGCAGTTGTGTAAAAAGCGCCCGATTACTTCTGCCGCGCATTCTAAACGTGCAAGAATATGAATTCGTGTAACGATTGCTCGCAGCGTTCAGTGGCGGCAGGCGGCAAACCGAAGGAACTAATTTACAGACCGCTGCAGACGGCCGCTTTGGAAGAGTTTGATATACGCACGCTTGTCCCGCACCTAGTCGAGCAAAAAAAAAACGGATTGTAAATCTGAGATCGATTGAGAAAAATGGTGTTGCAAGAAGTGAAGTCCGCGCTCTTCTGATAGCTCAAGCTGAAAGCGCAACACGAACCCGACCGAACAACCGTGGCTAGTGTCGCCGAGATAGGCATGTACATACGATAGCTTTTATTAGGTTAAATTAAGGAAATCCGTAGACATAACTGGTATTAACAGCAATATGGGGCCTGTCTGCAAGATCGGAGTGTGAGGAACAGGCGATATCACTGCGAGGGCATCTCAAATACACCTTCTACGGTGAAAACTATCTCGTCGGCTGATGAGCGACGATAAAAGCGCACACACCGATCGGTTGCTGAAACTCAAGCGCCTTTATTAAGCAAAGAGAAATGATGAACCCCCACTCCCTCTTGCCCCCCCCCCCCCCCCCCCACTCCCGCCACGGCGCAAGCGTGGATCACGATACGTAACGCGTCATACATCCGGCGGATCAGGTAACGCGAACCGCCCGAGCAAGCTTGAGAAAGGCACCTTCAGCGAACTACGAAGTGTGCGTGTTCTGCAAAAACCTACACAGGCGGTGAACGGTGAACCCGCCAAGGCCGGACGGGCGACTTACAGACCGCGCCAGACCGTGATGTCAATGTGCTACGAACGAAGTGGGCCTTCAAGCAGACGCTTTGTGCAACATGGGAAGTTGGACCTGCCCTTATCGTCATACTTGCTTCGACACAGTACGACGCGTGTTGGCTAACTGCTGGCCGCTTGTGCGTCAGCGCGACATCATGCACACGCGAGCAAGTCGTATGGTCGTATATACATAGTATGCAAGTACGTCATTCGGCGATACCCTGTGACTTCCGGTATCCCGCGGCGCCATGTTCGGGAACCTATAGGCCGCTGGCCGTGGCTGCGCTTGTATGCCTGTCAAGCTGTTAATGTGCTCTGCTGTGCGATATCATGACTATATGTGCTATGTACGGCTGCCGCAGCCGCAGCAACTCGTCTGCAAAGGCAAATAACAGAGACCCGGGAACGGGAATGTTTAATTTGCCGAAAGTCATAACTTGGCAATGTGAAAGGACGAGGCAGTTGTCGGAGAAACGGCGACGCGAGTGGCTTGCCCTTATAAACCGCCAGGATTTGAAGAACCTCAACAACATTCCTGTGTACGTCGTCATTTTATCTCAGGTAAGCGAAATATTATGTATTTTAATCTACTTTAGGAAATACAGCGCACACGTCCGTTGTACCTGTCTTTTCGTTCTCGTCTTTTTAGCGCTGTATTTTCTTTAAGTAACACCGATTCGCCCACATCAAGCTCCTGCTGCTCTAGTATTTTAATCTGTATGTAGCTTTATTACGATCGTACAGAATCTGCTAGTTGAGAGTTTGCTTAAGGTTAAGTGCACGTGACGCTCCCCGCCGGGTAAGGCGAGCATTAATTTTTTACCTCGCTTTGCGAAGATGCATGCCGAAAATTTTCGCGATTCGTTGGTGAATGTACCTACCGCCTTCGAGCACTCGCGCTGTGAGAAATATGCATCGCCTCGTTCGGTTTGCAGTCAAGCCCGCAGCATTGATGGATTACGGGAACCCCGACTGGGCGCCGTCGCAGCTCTTGGGTCACGGACGCGATAGTCCCTCAGCAAGCGAATTGACCGATCGCTACAACCGACGCAGACGACGTTCTAAGAAGGCCACCGCCACAAGTACAAGCACCACAGACGAGACCTCATGTGCTGCTAGCGTGGATGTACCCCAGCTAGATTGTGGCAGTGGGTCAGGGCTTCACAGTGTGATGGATTGTACACCCCACGAGCGTCAATCCCCAAGTTGTTCGGCTGACCATGGCACAAAGAAAGGTTTGTACTAGCAGCCTGTCTGGCAGCGACGTCCTTTTGTTTCAACATCCTTCGAATAAAAACTAACGCACATTCCATTTAATTCTTGCAGATGCTGTCACCCAGACGGACCTCGCAATGAACGACATTGCGATCATCGAGGTGGACAAGCAACGGCTCGCATCAGACCTTGAGTTGTCATCAGAGCAAGCACGGCAGTTGGATGCAACTCTGAACTCCTTCAACAAAGACAACCAGAGGCTTGCCACTGAGCTTCGAGAGTCAGAGAAGCAGAAGGAACAGCTGGGAATAACTGAGTCATCACTCCGTGAGGACAATGGCAAAGTGGTGTTTTACACAGGAGTATCAAATTTCTCGCTTTTGATGGCAATTTTTCATTTTATTGAAGTGGTGGTGAACCACACGTCCCAAAATAGCTTGGCTACATTTCAGGAGTTTGTTATTTTTTTAATGAAGTTGAAGTGGAACTTTCCTCTACAGGATCTCGCTTACGGATTTGGTGTTTCGCAGTCCACTGCAAGCAGGATTTTGGAGAAGTGGCTCCATGCTTCGTATTGGAGACTTAGATCACACATAGTCTGGCCATCAAGGAAGGAAATCCAGAAAACAATGCCACAAGCATTCGTAGACTCATTTGGGACAAAGGTGGCGGTCGTACTTGACTGTTTTGAAATCAAGATTGAAAGGCCGTCATCTTTGCTACCCCGAAGTGAGACATGGTCTCAATACAAGGGGAGCAATACTGCGAAATTTTTAATTGGGATAACCCCCCAAGGTGTAATTGCATTCATATCGGAAGGCTGGGGGGAAGAACAAGCGATAAGCACATCACCGAGCAATGCGGCATCTTGGACAAACTGACGCAAGGGGACGTTGTTTTGGCAGACCGAGGGTTTGACATTGCCGACAGTGTGGGCCTGTATTGTGCAACATTGCACATCCCTGCATTCACTAAAGGCAAAAGCCAACTTTCAGCACTTGATGTTGCTCGCACACGAAAGTTAGCGAATGTAAGGACCCATGTCGAGAGGGTGATCGGCTTAGTACGTAACAAATTCACTATTATGAAATCCATTAAACGGATCTACTTTGTCTTGTGCAAGCAAGGAGATGAGTACACAGCACTGGACAAGATTGTAACACTGTGCTGCGCTCTCACAAATTTGTGCCCTTCTGTTGTACCCGAGAATATAGTAGCAGCTGGATGATTCAGTCCTTGTTGCAGCATTGTGTAGTGAGACTTTCTTGCTGTCACTTGTGCATGCTAGCAAAATTCTTATCACATGTTTTCTTTCAGTGTACTTTTGATCTGAAAATACACGTTTAGATACACAAAGAGGCAGATCCTTTTAAACAAACACTGAACCCTGCAGAATGTCTGATATCCCTAGAAGTGGACCAGACTCATTCTTGTTTATTTGCACAAACTGTGAGTGATCAGTGAGAAATCGTTTAAGCTTTCAGTTACTCTCTTTCAGTTATGGCAAAAGCTAGCATGTAGACAACTCGCTAAGCAGTACTCTCCATTACGCGATGCTCTTGCCTCTGATGCATGGTTGTTAAGCACGTGTTCTACATGGTTGTTTGATTTCATTATTACCGCTTACTGTGTGTATCATTATTGCTATATGTGTGATTTGCTTTATATTATTGCTGTTTTATGTTCTGTCCTGGTTCTGAAGTCATTCCACATTGTCATTTTATTTTGTACTTTTTACATGAGATTGTGTAGTTACCCCTCTCTGTCCTTCAAAAGAAGTGGTGGGAGTACCACAAATAAACAGAAAATATGCAGGTACTGTTGGCCTATTTTATTGACAATACTGCGAAGCTCATCACAGATCATAGCATACAGGGCATGTCTGAAAAGTAATGTCAGTGAGTGGAATAAAAACAATTTTTTGATCAGATCAGTACAGCACATTAAAGGGTTTCAAAATACGCTACTCCTGCGTCAATACATTGCTTCCAGCGAGATATCCAGGCATCGAAGACGTCACAGTAGGCCTTTTGCGGAATGTGTTTTAGAACCCTGGTGCAAGCCTCTTTGACTTCCTTTCATGGGAGTTTTCAAGCGCAAAAACAAAAAAGTCTGCAAGAGCCACGTCAGGACTGTAGGGAGGCTAGGGAACCGTTGGCACTTTTGAATCGACCAGGAAGCGTGTCACAAGAAAGGTGGTGTGGGCTGGTGCGTTGTCAAGGTGGAGTTGCCAATCCCCGTGATGTCAGGCCGGACGCTACGATTCCTTCGTTTGGGTCTCTTTAGCACTTCCACGCAGTATTTGGCGCTGATGGTTGTGCCATATGGTACAATTTCACGGTGGACGAGCCCCTTGATGTCAAAGAACACAATGAGCGTGGTTTCACACAAAACTTGATGGCATTCCTTTGTTCCAGTGGGTGCTGCATTGCGGCTTGCATGGGAAATGAAAATGAGTTTCACGGAAATGTCTGCTTACTCTCCAGATGGTAGCAGACCGAGAAACCGCGCTTGCATAAGCTAACTTTCAGCTCCACCAATCCCTACTGGTCCTAGCGCGCTGTGACATATAGTGACTTCACAACATAATCACTGACATTACTTTTAGAACAAAACCTTTAAAGCAGACACATTTATAAAGCAAAGCATTTGTAAGGTCATTAAAAAGAGGGAGAAAATATTTACAATATGCAATGATCGCTTATAACAGTGGAATACAGGAAACACTGAAACTCAGACACCCCGTAATAATATTTCATACAATTTTAGTCAAAAGAACAGCAAAGGTTACAAAGAATGCAGTCAAATGTGGCAAAAAGTTTCCCATAAAAATAATAATTAGCTTAACACAATGATGGAGACAGTACACAAAATTTCAGCACAAGGGAACAAACTGAAAAGCCGTATATGCAGCTTGAACTCAACACAAATTATTATTAGCATAAACAAGTGCCAAGTAACGAAAACCTTTAATACGTAACCTTCTAAGAAAAAAAACACAGGTAGCACGCTTGTTACTGGAAATACTTTTCCCAGTAATAATTGAGTGTAAACAAGGACACGGTCCTTTTCATGTTTAGTTAACACGTAAAAAGTTGCTTAGATAAGAGTAAGACGTACATCATTACTGTTTTTCTTTACCCCACACTGGCTCTGGCTTCTGTCTGGTCGTGTCCTTGGCTGCTAGCACTGGTGGCGCATTCTTGGCAAAGCCATAACTTTTGCTTTGGAGCACGTCTTATTCCGAGGCATGTATAGTGGAACCACTTGTACTTGCATCCAGGACCATCGCATGCCAACATTTTCCCAGCTTCGGGGCCTTGGCAGTAGCAGAAACTATTTTTGTCATTGCTGCTGGTGGATACCATGTTTGTCCTAGTAAAGTACTATGCAAAGAGCTCCGGCAAGACAACATGAGTGAAAAACTCTCTTGCACATGGTAAGATCTTTTCAAAAAAGGCATCTTCTCTATTAACTCTCTCTATGTGCAAGGATTGTGGCGTCCAGACGACAAAATCACAATATGCAACATGACACAAAGCCACCTGAGTCTCCACTTGAAAATAATATGCATGTGTCTGCTTCAAGTGCAGGGTACCATTGGTATGCTCGAGGCAAAAGTTGTTGGTATCCAATACGTTTTGTATGTCCTTAGTAGCCAAGGTGTATGGGCACTTAACCTCGACAGTGCCTCTTCCGCAACATGCGCATTCAACCGAAGCATCTGGACTTGCTGCTAGGTATGGGTGTTCCAAGCTTAGGTACACGCCTGTCCTGTGATGTGTGAAGTTAGTGCCGCTTCATCATTTCTTGCACATAGCTGTGCAATGTATCACTTTCGTGCTGAAGTCCCCAAGCTGTTGCTGAGGAGAAAATTGATGCTCTTCAGGGTAACAAATTTTCTTTAGCAGGCTTAAAGAAAGTTTGCTAACTGTTGTTGTGCACACATTCTTCATATTTGACGCAGTGATACGCCCAACTCGGTATGCATACAACTTTTGGCATTTTGCTTGATTTCTTGTAATGCCTTCGACATGCTCAACCATTTCTTCGTTTACTGTGAGCTCTGCAAGGAACTTTTCTGCGCGTGTAATTAGTGCAGGCAGGTCCTCAGAACACGCTTCTGCACATGCCAGATTGCGAAGAAGTTGCGGCTCCCTTTGTCGTGGTGGCTGAAAGAGCTCACTGTACTCAGGTGTTATCATGAAAAGTGTTGGCCTAGTGCCTGATTGTGCAACATTCGCAGAGAACTGCTTCTGTTCTTCCTCTGTTGGTGGTGGTGGCACCGGTAGTCTTGCTTCTGTATGATTTGTATCCACAGCATTTGAGTCAGGATCCATGCTCTCCATTTGTTTCTTTTTTCGTTGGAAAGACGAGAAATCTATGTCTTTGAGGTGCTTATACTGTGCACGTGAATTATGTGCTGGCAGCCACACGTTGGTTTTTTTCTGTGCACGTTCTGGCATCTCTAATTCGCACAGCTGTCTCAACAGCGAACAGTGTTGATCCGATGTGTGAGCACGCTTACCCAGCCCTACCATGCAGGTACAATGTGCTGTGACAATGGTTCCGTTCGCTTCAGCAAGAACCCACACCTTCAGCTGGGGGTCCCGCAGCCTCTGGGAATGGTTGACCTGAAAATGAAGGCACAAAGTAAAAAAACTGCACATTAAGCATGTTTTGTGTTGTGGTTATTCATGATGCAAAGTGAGCACAACACATGCAATCTGCACTGAGGACATGACCACTGGCGAACTAGCTAAGGAGTAGCATGCAGGCCTCCCCCCTCTTCCTCCCCTTGCCCGTAAAAACATTCCTGATACGCCACTGCGCATGCCCAAGCAAGAAAACAAATCACCTCCCCCCCTCTTCCTCCTGCTCATCCCCTTGCCCGTAAAAACATTCCTGATACGCCACTGCACATGCCCAAGCAAGAAACCAAATCACCTCCCCCCTCTTCCTGTCCCCTTGCCCGTAAAAACATTCCTGATACGCCACTGCACATGCCCAATCAAGAAACCAAATTTAATGAGAAGTAGTTCGTGGCAAATTCAACCTTTTGAAGTTTAGCTCTGACTACATGAAAAGAAAAGTCATTAAAGGGACACTGAAGTGAATTTGTCAAGCTCTCGTTTTTGCTTGCACTGCGTAGACTGGCTCAAATTAGCACACTTTTCATCGTTTATCCGGTTGACAAATCGGTAATTATTTTACAAAGCGCGAAAGAAGAAAAACTACCATGCGCGGTTTGCGGCGGCCGCACCAACTAAGGCTGTGACGTTGGGAGGAGTGGCGCCGTGATTGGACGATGCCCAAGGTTAGCAATCAAACAAGTTCGGTTTCGGTTTCGGTTCTGTAAAACATAACCAATGGCGTTGTTGGATGGGCATTCTCAATATCTCAGTAATCATCGTACCGCGCTTCTGCCATGTTGTCGGCTGTAAAATGCACAAGATAAGCCTCCCAGGACGGCTTGTAGTCGTAGCATTCAGTAGCCGAGACCTACGCAGTGCATGAACGGCCTCCGCGTACCCGCAGACGCCCAAATGTCATGCGCTTTTCCCCCATATTTGGAGCTGGCCTCCCTCATGCCTGTATCGTAAAAAAGCGTGTTCGCACCAGGCCAAGGGTCTGTTCATTCTGGCCTGTGCCCACTGCCTGCAAGCAGTCGGTGCTTATGGCAACAGCACGCCAACGAGAACTCGCTAGCGCGTCAGTGCCAGCCTGCGCGCGTTTTGTGAACTAGTTCGTGTAGCCATGAACGTTGCGGCCCAAAAAAAGGTGAACTCAATATAGAAAACATCAGCGGAAAACAAAAAAGTTAACTTGCAAAAAAAAGCACGTACCCGCGGGGATTCGAACTCGTGAGTTGCAAAACACTTGCGGTGGCATACCTAACGCCCCAGACCACTGAACCACGGAGCGTGATGCGAAGGCCTCGCTAATATAGGGTATATATTGTACAACCGGTTTACACTTTTATTTAGTTTTGGCATTTTAAGCAGCTTAGGTGACTATTTGTTGTACTGCGCTCGTGCAGTAAGCGTCGCCCGAGTTTCCACAGTAGCTCACGTCTAGCAATTGCATTTCGTAGACGGAAAAGCGTTCGCAGATGCGTAGTCGTGCTGCTGACCGCTGTGCTTGTTCGCCCAGCGCAAAAAAGTGCTTCCCGCGCCCTAATTTTACGCTGTACGGTAAAAATATCAGTTGATTTTATTTCCTTAGTACCTATATTGACTTCGCTGACTCTTCTCCCGCCTTCAAGAGGCCTTATATTTTCCTACTGGCGTACCGTACCAGTCAGCGAAGCGTCTCAGGTGCGCTTGTGCAGCGCTTGTGTGAAGCGACCTTGACTTGGAGCTAGATACAGTGTACAAACAAACCAAGTAAAGAAAGGCACATTCGTCCACTCACAAACGTGTCCTGGCTTCGTTTCAATTAAGCGAACGAATTGCGACCAAGCAATTTTTTTTAACCTCCTTGGTTGCGACGACCCGCCGGCGGCCGGCGGACGAAACGCTGGGCCGACTGACTCTGTCTGAAGGCCGGGGAGCCGTGCGATAGCGCAGCCGATTGCCAGCTCATCCCCTCCTGACGTCACACGAAAACGCCACAGAAAATGGGCGAGCGTAACGAGAGGAGGGCAGCATTTTCGAATTAGTTTTTCTACTAAATAAAATCGCATAAACGCGCCTAAAGGGGTCGAAACATGGCCTAGGGACTCCGGACTACAATTTGCGCTAGTAATCCCGCAATGTTTACATATCACTTCAGTGTCCCTTTAAGGGCGTACTTCACTGCAGGCAGAAGTCAGTGTAGCTTGCCTAGCGAAGGTGTTTAACGTCACCTAGCAGCGATCACGCAGCTACGCTGTGGGTATGCGGACGGCGGCCATCCCATGGAACATAGCAGCGACAGGTAAACGGGCCGAATTAGCATACTAACTAACGTTGTCAGCTTTCGCTGCTGAAATCGCGTCGTTAAAAGACACGAGTACACTCTGAAACCGCGCTCTCCTTCGAGAACTCACCTCGCTTAGCACGACGACACGCTTTCATGGCAGTTGCTTCGCTGCGAGGCCTCTAACCCATCCACTTGTGAAGAAGTTATGGGCCTCCAAAGACTTCACCATTCTCATCTGATCCTGTGTGGCGTAGTTCGTCGAAAGCACAAGATAATTATAAATGTCCGGGTAGGTCGTGGCTGGCAAAAAATACGCGTCCGTGGTGGCATCAGTTCCGATGCTCAACATGTACGGGTCGATGTTGTCACACATTTTGATTTTCGACTCGTACTTGGCTCGCGCAGGGCCGACAAGGCTGTTGAAATACGATGGGCAAAGCCCAGCACGATTGTTTGTTGCCATCACTGCCTCAAACACACTGCAGCTGCTGAGACGGAGGCCACGAAAAAAATCACGACGTGATAACTGCGCGCCACGCCATGCGTGCGCCTGTTGGTGAGGTTCCCTAAGATGGCGGCAGCACCACTGAATGTGACGTCGCAGTGGATGTGACGTCACGTGAATACTATGTATTTGTTTATTCGTGCGTGCGTGCGTGGAAGTAGTTTTTCTTTCGGACGAACATCACGGCGGCGGCAGCGCTGAGGTCGATTTCGGAACTATGCGCACTTCGTAGCGATGCGCGCGCTATGGCCGGACTGTATTCGCGGCCGTCGCAGGCTTCGCGCCTCGAGCTTGGGATCTTTCGCAGCTATGACCACCTTGAATTTATCTACCGGACAAAGAAACGCTGGCGGGAAGTAGAGGTAAGCCATTAGTTAACCTCGTATTCTTGTCTTGTGTATTTAACGAAGCAGAGTTGCTCTCGTTACTTCGGTCCGCGGAAGCGGTTAGCCCTAACGTTTTCGTGACTGATTTTGACCGTTGCTTAGATTTGAAGGGCGGCTTTTGTACCCGTGTGCAAAGAGCGCCGATTATTGCACTGTTTCAATCCGTTCGATTCGTGAAGTGTTGGTACTTTTCCGTATGCTTTAATGCTTCTCCTGCACGAAATCTTGCTGTATTACATCATTACACTTTCCAAGCACTATTCGGTCTAGTGTTGTGAATAACTTATTTTCTCCGTATGCTTCATGGCTCTTTTGCCCGAAATGTCACTTTGTAAGCTATTTTTGTTCACTGCTATGGATCCCGATGTTCTACGATTTGTACACGTGTATTCTTTGTATTCTTTCGTTTGTCAGTGTTTAAAGAATGCTGTGTGCGAGTTTATACTGCCATTGATGACTAGCTACGAAGTGTCTTTTTTTCCTAGATCACTGGAGATTTGTTCTCGTACGTGCGTCACATCTTTATTTTACTTTTTTCATAACGTGCAAATCCTTGTTACTTGCAAAAGTATCAAATGTAAGCTAACAATTTGTTGTATCTATCCATTTCATGTCATGAGCCGGGGGCTCGTTCAACTGCCTTTTTCTGTGTGCTGTTTCTTTGTTTATTTCCTGCCTTGTGTGTCATTTCTCAAAATCCTCGCACAACCTGAGCTCTTCGTGGGTGGCTCACGCACACCTCTGTCGGCGTCGGCGCCCTTCGAGGGGTCGTCATTGTCCGCCTTGTGCCCGGGACGCGGGCCGCCGATAAGCCATTTGTGGCTATTATCTGGTCTCCTGGGGAAGCGGCGCCATTTTCCTTTGAGGACGCGGCCCCCTCGCTAATCCTCCCGCCTGCATTCTTGAACTTCAACTTCGCCTTCTGCCATTTTGCATTCCCCAGTGTCTGGATGACTAATTGTCGATTCTACGCTTCCGCCTTATGCGGCAGGTTGTTTCCGCTCCTTTGGAGTGAGATGCCCAGTACCCCTTTCTTATTTGTTTACTTGTCTTAATATTGCCGTGCGTGGGTGGGCGGTGGCTGAGGGAAACACGCTTCCTAAGTGCCTCGCTTTTGCTTTTCGCCGCGTTGTATATAGAGATGGATTACCTGTGCGCCCAGTCGTGCAGTACGTTTCTTTCCACTTGTTTCTTGCTGTACTTCCTTCTTGTACACTTTTGAAATAATGTGTCCACGTGCTCACAGCGCTCCCTGCGAGCCTACATATACCCTGTATTCCACCTATGTACTTCACTTGAAAAACGCTGGTTCCCATCCGAAACGTCGTATTAAATATTGTTATGTTTTTCCTGCTGGTGACTCTAATTTATTATATATATATATATATATATATATATATATATATAATATCAGTGTGTTCAACCCAAAAAATATTTAACGGTTACCGGTTCACAAACGGCTCGAACATCCGTTGTCTATATAGCGGGCTCATCCTCACTCGTTCATTTTTTCCTTTTTTCTGGATCATCGCCTTCGTGATCGCCCATCGGACTTTGAAACCTCAAATCAATTACAACACTAGCGACGCCCTCCCTATTCGTAGTCGACACTTGAGGAAAGAAACGCCCACCGATATTCAAATCGTAAGTTGCTGCTGGCTGCCCGCAGAATATACCACTGATGCCGACCGGCATGCAGGCTATATATACATACGCAATGCGGTTCCAGATACAGGTCTCGTTGCGACTGGTCAAGCATTGTGCATCAACAGAAAATCAACACTAAAATAACCAAAAGTAGATTTTCGACCTTGCGTAATATGTTACTTTTATGCGTACCACAAAAAAACAAAATATTAGTACTCAAATTTTCTTAACTTGTTGTACTTAGGTTCCAGGGCAATGCTATCTTGTGTATTGGCCTGTTTGTTGAACGCAAGAATAAATTTAATTTCGTCATAAAGGTGCAAGGGAGGAAGGGATTTTGGTCGCGCAGAGAGGGGGGGGTGCAAAAAGACCCAGCGCTCTTGTCACGGCACAAACTTGCATCGTGCGGCGGTGCTGACCATTGCGCCCTCCCACTGCTCTGAATCAAGGGGGATGGATCGCAAAACCGACTTGAAAATTGAATGTTCATATTATAGTTCCAAGATATTCAAACACATTTTGAGAACTTCCTCACTAACTGACACCATCAGATTCGCTACAGAAATCATCTAAGAATTGCTCCAAACGCGCCCCATGTGGCCACGCCTCGTCACTGCAACATTCGTGCTGTTGCACAGTGGTATTTTTATGGTTGTTTTTTTCTTTAAAAATGCATCATGACATTTATTTCAATAATACTTATGAATGTAGAGCATAATGTTTTTAATCTTACTGTAGTTTTTTGTATGCCGCAATGGCACTGCGTTATTGAAATAGCATTGCGCATGCATTGCGAGACGTTTGTTTACATCACGTGGTCGTCTATAGTAATGTTTGCGCGCACCTAATTGGTTTTTTTTTCGACATATTCGAGCAATGTTTTAAACTTGAAGTCCATTTGCTAGCAGCATTGCCTCTCTTTTCTGAGAATCTGCGCAAGATGCGACATGTTGTAAAAAAAATATAAACGAAATCTTTGAAGTGCGAATTCTCAAAACATAATTTCTGCCGAGAAAAGGAACATTTTTTCTTCAACTATTTGAGTTTGGAAAAGAATTAGTGCACTACGAGGACGAAATACAAACAACCTACCACTTGTTGGCGCAACTAGAGACACACTTGAAGATCAAGCTATTGCCCTTGGGCAACACTTTAAGTGTCTCCAGTTCGGCTCACCACACTGCACAATTCTTGAAACACAAAAACGTAATGGAACAGCATCCTCTGCGGATCAAGAAAGATCGCATGGGCTTCAGCTTCCCGTTCACCAAAGATTAGTTTGCTGGTGCACAATCAACCTGTAGAAAAGCTTCTCCAGGGGCCGACAAAACACTCAGCAAATGTTAGACATGTTCATCAGGACACTCAAGAAGCAAGTCTTTTTTATTCAATAAAATCTTTCACGTAGAACGCCGTCCGTAACCTTAAAAAGAATTCATTGTAGATCCAATACTAAAAGAAGGGAGGAATACCTGTTTACCTGCCAGCTACAGGCCGATTGCATTAACAAGCTGTTTATGCCAGTTTTTGAAGAAAATGATAAACAGGCGCCTTGTTTATTTTTTAGAACATAACGTGATTTTAGACAAGTGTCATCCGGGCTTTCGTTCAGGAATGTGTACAATGAATGCCCTTGTGGCCTTTGAGGCATACGCGCGTGACGCCTTCGTGCATAAACAACACTGTATGACAATATTCTTTGACCTAAAAAAGGCCTACGATACTACGTGGAGTCACGGCGTTCTACTCTACCTTTGTTTACACAGAATCTATGGCATTATGCTAAATGTCATAGTAGACGATCTGACCCACAGGACATTCCGAGTGAGAAATGGCCACGTCTTATTACGCGCTTTCATCCAAGAAAATGGTGTACATCAGGAAGGTGTCTTGAGTTGTTCATTTTTCATCGTCAAAATGAATTCTCTAAACAACATTTTACCCCGCTCTCTCTTTTACTCTGTATATGTGAATGAAGTTCAGATTAGTTTTAAATCTTGCAATATGGCCATGTTTGAGAGACAACTCCTACTTGGAGTGGACAGCCTCTTAATGTGGGCAAATGCAAATGCTTAGTTTAACTGTTACAAAAGCAGCTACGTACTTTTTACTAAGCTACCAGGCGTGCGGCAGACTCATGTGTTACTATTGAACGGAAGACCATCCGGATAGCAAAAGAGCACAAATTTTTGGGAGTACTGCTGGATGAAACATTATCCTGTATTCCCCGCATAAAACAATTACAAATAAAATACACGAACAAACTAAATATTCTAAAGATTCTGTCACATCAGTTTAATCGCTCGGACTGAGTATGCTTACTGAAAGTTTTCAAAAACGTAAGATCGAGCTTGATTATGGTAGCCTAGTGTATCAGTCAACCGCAAAAGCTACTCTGAAACTACTGGATCATTTCTATCATTTAGGCCTGAGGTTGGCGACGGGTGCTTTTCGTAAGAGCCCGTTAGAAAGTTTGTATGTAGAATCTGACATGTGGTCATTGGAAAACCAGCCTGCTGACACATCATTGTTATATGCTGAAAAAACAACCTCCGTCATAAAGCACCCATCAAACATCTTAATGCATGACACATCCACTGTTTCTTTGTTTGTTAAGCGGCCGCCACTTCCGCAGCCCTATGCAATAACAGTAAACACTGTAGCCTCCAACTTGTACATTTCCTTCAATGACACGTACAAAACATCTTTAGGTGATATTTAGCCCCATGGAAGCTATCGCCTGTAGCATGCGATAAGTCTTTTGCAAGCATTAACAAAAAGCAAGCACCTAGTGCCTTAATTCAACAGCAGTTTTTAAGTCTTCAGCATAAATATCAATTTGCAGAGTTCTATACAGATCCGCCCAAACCAAATTCCGCAGTGGCATGTGCCGTACTTTGACCGAACCTCTGCACTTCGAAAATCCTAAATCCTCGCAGCAGCATTTTCACAGGTGAAGCCCAAGCCGTTGCACTGGCAATAGAACACGTAATACAGAGCAAAATAGTTTGCTCGGTCATATACACTGATGCTCTCAGTGTGCTCTGACAGCCCTGTCATTAGCGAAGAAGCATAAGAACGTAGTCTTCAATTCGCTCATAAACGCCATCATGGCAGCATATTCAATGGGGCTCAAAATTACGGTCTCCTGGGTTCCTGGCCATTGTAGAATTGCAGAAAATGAGGGTGCTGATAACAAGACAGCTGTCGCTGCTCTTCTTAGAAATGTGGACATAATGACATTGCCGTACTGTGACCTGAAATCGCTTGTAAGGGTTGCAGGCGCCAGCGACGCTGCAAAGTCGAAAGCGTGGAAAGCGGCGGTTCCCTGAAGGGCGCCTGAAGGGCTTTATGGCAGCCAGCATGTGAACAGCAGGCGGCCTTTAGATCTTGCCGCCTGCGTGGAGACGAATTTTCTTTAGCATGAGGTGGGCTGCGACGTTGTTTTGAACAGCGTATTGCAAAGCACAGTACGAGCGTGGGAAAGCGTGGGTCGGATGCTCGATTCGCGTTCCGCGGACATGGCGGTGGTTGCTTCGTGGGCTGCCTGCGCGCGTGTTTAGCCAGAGGGACGGTTGTAAAACAAAGTGGCCCGACGCGCTTCTGATAACGGGGAGCGAGAGGCTGTCAACCGTGCTTTGACGGCGGCCGATTGGGGCGATGGTTGGGTCTTCGATGGCCCGCGCGCACACTAAGGAGGTGGGAAGATGTTTCGTTGGGAATGCGACGCCACGGGGTCCGCGCGTCCCATATGGCTTCTGCCGAGGATCGCCTGTCAATGGCGGGGAGACTCGAGGGGGGCGCTGCGTTCCTTAAGAAAAACGGGTACGAGTCACCCCGCGTTTGTGCATTCGGTCCAGCTTTGGACAAGGCGTTATACCCGTAAAGGGCAGGCGTGGGGACGGGAAACGCAAGCCGCATGCGGAAAAGCTTGTCCCGGGCGCTTGCACGTGTTTCCCCGGGTGTCTGAGTGTTTCTCGTATTTGTGTGGTTCACTTTTGATCTCTTCCTTGTTTTTCTGGTGGGAGAGAGTGACCAGCGTTTGATGGTTACGGAGGGGCGTTGCCTACCGCGGTTTAGGCCCGGATTTGGTGATACATCCAATCAGGTCGCCGGGAGATGCTGATTGGCCTGTGTATCGGGGGTGGAGCCTAAGTAACCCATCAAAACCACGAGACACGAGGTCTCGGGGTCGAATCCTCAGGGTTTTAATGTGCTATGCACGGCCCGCGTACTGCCAGGCTAGCCAGGTCAGGCTAGGGAGGATCTCACCACTTGGGTATTCTTAGGTCAGGGTCCGTCGCTGACGGGGGTGCCGCGTGCACAAAATCTTAGCTGACCTAGAACCCCATTTTATTTCTTACTCTGTCTATCTTCAGTCTGTAAATATCCTGTATATGTCT
Source organism: Haemaphysalis longicornis (assembly GCF_048455015.1). Classification (NCBI taxonomy): domain Eukaryota; kingdom Metazoa; phylum Arthropoda; class Arachnida; order Ixodida; family Ixodidae; genus Haemaphysalis; species Haemaphysalis longicornis. The sequence continues at coordinate 821,558 of NW_027526351.1, forward strand.
CTCGCTTAAATATGCAGTTTTTTTTTAAAACCCCTCCATCAGCCATCGTCGTCGTGTCATCAGTGCCACAACCATCAGCCACCAACGCAGATCATTATCATCTTCAACAACAACGAAACAACGAACCACTCATCATTTACTGGCGCAGTCGACAGGATCTGCGAGGCGCGACGACAAGGAGGGCGATGACTGAAGAAGAAGTAAGGGGCGTATCTGCAACTGGGGGTATACATCGTCTACTGGAAGCCCGTGCAGACAGCGGGACGGCGAGTTGTCGGCTTGCCGTGGACCAGCAGGAGCAACGAAGGCGTCGACATAGCGTCGGCGTCGGAGCGATTCCTGGGGAAGCAGCGCATCAGGTGTGTGACTGCGGACACTGACTGAACGCCGTGATCGTACGGTGAGGGGCAGCCGGGAAGACAGGCCACCGGGAAGAGGACGGCGTCTGTCTCAGCGCGTCGTGGGGTGAGTCCCTTTTGCCTTCACCCGTGTGCGATCACTGCCGTTAAGTCAGGGCATGCATTAGCGTAACCTACGATTCAGTTCGTATAGCTAATCATGGCGAGCAAGAATCGCTTGGTCGAAGCGATAGAAGCAGAGCTGAGGGCTGTTCGGGAAAACTTTAGGCATTTAAAGCGGGAGCTCGAGCTAATGGAACAGCGCGAAAGAGCCCGGAAGTTGCCGCGGCGGGGTGCGGCGCAACAAAAGCTGTGTGAGGCGACGCCGAGCACCGATGAGGTGGCCGTTACAGAGGCGGGGGGACGGGAGTCTGTCGCACAAGTTGCGGCCGCCGCGGGGGTTCACGAGCCGCCGCCCGATCCCGCCTCGGGGTGGTCAGTTTATTCAAACCCCGGAAAAGATACAGAAACCGCACGCGGGTGTCTGCCCTCACGCCGGTGCGGGATTGAGATCGCGGGAGCGGAGCCTTCAGGTCAGTTGACGAATGCTCTGGAGCCGGGGCCGGCCAACGAGACCGTAACACTGAAGGGTGGGGCGACGCAGCATGTCTGCAGGGTACCAACGGAGCAGCGGCTGTTTCTTTCCCAGCGGCAGCGGTGGGATGCGAACGCGTCGCAGTTGGTGCAGTCGCACTACGGCTTTAGGAGTCGCCGCCCGATGCTGGCTCGGATCGGTTAGTAAATTCAGACCACGGGCAATCTCAGGAGAACGCAGGCGAGGGTGTAGAACTACACCACCATGAGGCTGTGATCCCGATAATCGAGTAGACGGGGCAGACTAACTACGCGGGCGCAGTACCTGAGGCTGCGGGGCGTCGTGATCGCAATCACCGCTCGGAGAGCGACGCGGTGTGCAGGCGGGGTGCTTCGGTAGCGCTCCGCCCGCGAGATGATCTCGACGACACGGAGTGTCGGGAGGAGCCAGCTGTCGCGGTTCCGCAAGAGAAACAGCGACAGGGTCGAGCAGGACGCGCGGGTAAGTCCAAAATGTCCCTCGGCCATGGTTCTGCAGCAAGCAGACGAGAGGCGCGTACAGGGCTAGGCGGAGCAAGGGCACAAGCCGCTTGAAATTGAGCATCGTGTCACGCCGGTAAGATCGCGTGAACGGGCAAGCGAGCTGAGGGGTTCTGGCAGTAAAGGAGAGATCGACACCTTAAGTGCGGGCAAGCGTTTGTTCGCTTGCAAGGGCCTTCCACGCGAGGTTTCGCATTGTTGAGGCAGGGGTAGCTTCATGCACAAGCGCGGGGACTTTTCTCCGGTGCAGGCTGAATACCCAGCGGCTATCAGGCGCTTATTTTGGAGCTATTTCGGTCAGGTGTGGCTTTTCGGTGGCCAGGTTGAGCTCGAGGTAGAGTTGCGCTGAGGGGCAGCTCTATGCGAGGACTGAAGGGTGTCCATTTTTATTTTATTTTTCTGCGGTGTTCCTAAGGCAGCAGCAGTGTTCGCATAAGGCTGCATGGCGAGGGAACCCTACTGTGTAATAGAGAACTTCGTGTCGCAACAGGGACTGGTCGTGCCGTTGAAGAGGACAGCGACACGGCACGTTGCGAACTGGAACCGGGCGTGTCTGCGTTTTCTAGCGGAGAACAGGGGACTGTACGCCGTGTTGCGACCGGGCGAGCCGAGCCGCAGCCGGGAAGATGTCCAGAGCTGATAGACCAACGTAACTGTTTACTTCATAGCGAGAGGTGAGCCGAAGCCAAAAAAAACGATGCCCCGACGGGCGAGGTTACAATACAGGACTCGAACAGAGCGACAGCATGTATTCGCTGCTCTAACAGGAATGGTTTACATCGCTTCGGCAGCTATATTTATACCCAAAAGCGATAACGGTCAAAATGCAACAAGCTGCAACACGCCACGAACGTCACAGACACACACAACGCTCTTTCCAGAGTTTGTAAGCCGTTCATAGCCTCGGCGCACGTTGAGTCCGAGAGAGGGGAGAGAGGAGGACTTCGGTGTGATCGCGGGGCATGTGTGTCCTTGAAGAGCGTTGAGACGAGCCTCGCCGGCAGCCGCCGAAGTTTTGAAATGCGCCGAAAGCGAAGCGTCTAACTCGGCTTGTCGAAACTTGTCACCGACATGGTGGCGCCTGACGGCAGAAAGGCGAACGCAGTGGCTTCGCCGCACAGCCGAGGAGTGATGCGGGAAAGTACGGCGGAGCTTGCCGATTCGTAACAGCTTCTCCGCCGGGGGTCCGAGATCCCAATGGATAAGGGTCTTCAACCATTGTCCGGAGGGATGATTTCGAAGTTAAGTGCTCGGCAGACGCTCGACTGCAGGCCTGGTCTGTACGACACCGTGCAGGAGCTTCACCGGGCGGGTCATGTAAGGGTTGCAGGCGTGTAAGGGTTGCCGGCGCCAGCGATGCTGCAAAGTCGAAAGCGTGGGAAGCGGCGGTTCCCTGAAGGGCGCCTGAAGGGCTTTATGGCAGCCAGCCTGTCAACGGCAGGCGGCCTTTGGATCATGCCGCCTGCGTGGAGACGAATTGTCTTTAGCCTGGGTCGGATGCTCGATTCGCGTTCCGCGGACCTGGCGGTGGTTGCTTCGGGGGCCGCCTGCGCGCGCGTTTAGCCAGAGGGGTGGTTGTAAAACAAAGTGGCCCGACGCGCTTCTGATAACGGGGAGCCAGGGGCTGTCAACCGTGCTTTGACGGCGGCCGATTGGGGCGGTGGTTGGGTCTTCGTTGGCCCGCGCGCACACTAAGGAGGTGCGAAGATGTTTCGTTTGGAATGCGACGCCGCGGGGTCCGCGCGTCCCATATGGCTTTTGCCGAGGATCGCCTGTCAATGGCGGGGAGACTCGAGGGCAGCGCTTCGTTCGTTAAGATAAACGGACACGAGTCACCCCGTGTTTGTGCATTCGGTCCAGCTTTGGACAAGGCGTTATACCCGTAAAGGGCTGGCGTGGGAACGGGAAACGCAAGCCGCGTGCGTAAAAGCTTGCCCCGGGCGCTTGCACGTGTTTCTCCGGATGTCTGAGTGTCGTATTTGTTTGGTTTACTTTTGATCTCTTCCTTGTTTTTCTGGTGTGAGAGAGTGACCAGCGTTTCAGGGTTACGGAGGGGCGTTGCCTACCGCGGTTTAGGCCCGGATTTGGTGATACATCCAATCAGGTCGCCGGGAGATACTGATTGGCCTGCGTATCGGGGGTGGAGCCTAAGTAACCCATCTTAACCACGAGACACGAGGTCTCGGGGTCGAATCCTCAGGGTTTTAATGTGCTATGCACGGCCGTACTGCCGGGCTAGCCAGGTCAGGCTAGGGAGGATCTCACTACTTGGGTATTCTTAGGTCAGGGTCCGTCGCTGACGGGGGTGCCGCGTGCACAAAGTCTTAGCTGACCTAGAACACCATTTTATTTATTACTCTGTCTATCTTCAGTCTGTAATTATCCTGTATATGCCTCTCGCTTAAATATACAGTTTTTTTAAAACCCCTCCATCAACCATCGTCGTCGTGGCATCAGTGCCACAACCAGCAGGCACCTACGCAGATCATTATCATTTTCAACAACAACGAAAGAACGAACCACTCATCATTTACTTCGCTCATTAAAAGAAAACTTCTGGAACGCTGGCAAACTCTCGGACACGGAAACAGAAAACAGACTCCATGCAATTAAACCACAAATAGGTAGACACATAACCGAAAAACTACACAGGTCTGTAGAAGTTGCTCTCTGTCATTTAAGGATAGGGGAAACACATTGCACATGTGGATACCTCCTAAATGGAACACCATGACCGACACGGGGTTAATGTGAAGGAGATCTTTCTGTACTCCATATACTAACTGAATATAAGTCACTCGAAACAATTAAAGACACTTCGCTTGTATATACACAACACCTACCAGTACACCCGGTGCACTTTCTCTCGGATGAAGGAATAGTCAATTACAGAAAATGTTTAGTATATTTGGCCGAGGTTGATTTTTTAAGGAACATTTCTTTTCATACATGACTCCAGGTTGTCCGTCAGTAATGAGGACACTGCTCAGGTACTTTTCCGTCACACTCAGGGGCCTCATCCTTTTTGTGCTAGGCAAAACGTCTCCCCGATGCACCCTAATTTTTATCCCAAATGTTTTTCTACTCTCTCTACAAGTTTTATTCACTTTTTACTGACAATCATGTACTGACAACCATCTCTTGAGAAAAAATTGCAGAATATAACTCACTTGCGCCATTAACACACCCTTGTTTTGACGCTCTTTGGCCTAGAAGCCTTTGCGCCATTAAACACAATCGCCATCATCGTTTGAGTTTCAACAACTATTTTTTGTGAGTCCTTTATCAATGCTATACACACAATCTGAACCAGAATAAGCATGTTCTCACCAATATTTTTTTTTTATTCACACTTTTTCTCTCAAAAATGAATAAAAATTGTGTTTGTGCTATGTAAGTATTGATTGAAAATTAACAGTTCTTGACACCATTATTATTTTGGTTCAGAAGAATCCGAAAGTATTTAACATATATAGAAAATGTTTCAGCCCTGTACATGCGAAAATATTTCTGAAAATGTTCTTTAAGCGGAGCAAAAAAGGAAAAAAATCCTGTATTGTTAGTTTAGGAAGAATTAAATATTTCTCTATAAAATTTTCGACACGATTAGTAGGCAGTTATTTTGCATACCCTCCAATATTTCAAGTCGATTTCTCAAAAAGCAGTGAAGTTATCCGGAGACGTATTTGGACACCTACGTTCACTATCCATCCTTGTATAATTGCAGACCGTCAGGAGAGGGGTCTTTGGGAAGCCATACTACGTATTAGGCGTCGGAAAGGTGGATGACACGAAGTATGCCTGATGCTAAACGTTGTTTATACAAGGGCTCGGTGATGGAACTTTTTAAAAGTGAACATGATAGCTTTAGGCAGGCTGTGTGCTGCTCGCACGTTCGTCGCTGTCGTTGATAGATGATCGTATACTGAGGGCTACACAACAGTTTACTTTTTTTTCTCGTGACAACATGTAATAAATCGGTTCTTTGGACTTTACATAGGGAGAATTAGGGTCGGCAAACTTCCCTGTAAGTCAACGACAATTTACAGATTGCACAGATTTTATTAGTTTGTGCTGCCGCCAGTTGCCTTGTTGAATATTGTTAAGAGATTTATGAGGTGGAGGATATTTTTGTATTGTAACATTTTAGGCATTCCATAGCCCTTCTGCAGGAGAACTCACGCACTTCACAGCTCACGTGCTTCATAAAATGCCCAGCGTAATAGAAAAAATGTGCGAGGGGCAGGCAGGCACCACATTACTGCACCGCGAAACAGCGACCCACATGCGGGAAGTGCCTATACTTGTGGAATTTTATAATTCATTTAAAAACAGTGGAAAATCGGGTGCTTTCATACTGTTGTGTAAAACGTCTTACGTTACTCTTGTTAAAATGTCGTCCCGTTAATTCACTTTGGTATAGAGGTGACGCCGACTGTAATGTAAAACTGCTTACAATACTCGTGCTGAAATGTCACCCCTTCATTTCACATCTGTAAAAAGGCGAAGCCGACTGCTATATAGAAGTTCTTAGATTATTCTGGGTGAAATGTTGCCCCACAAAGTCACTTCGGTATGCAGCATATCCAGGTGAAGCTGACTCCATAGAGGCTTGTTCCGTAAATAGGCCGCTGCAAAGAATGTTTACAGATTAGTAGAGGACAGTCAGAATTTGGTACCATTTTTTCGTAGAATGTCAGTAATATGACAATGCACGTAGAAGTTAATTTTGCTGGTCGTGAAAGGCAGCTTCATAGTTCGTAGTCGTTGCGATCCGATTCCTCTGTTGCGTCTAGTTACACGCACTGCATGGGACTTAGATGCAACCATGAAAGCAAACTGAACAGTGACCTTGTTTTATTTGGAAGTAATTGTCTATGGTAACGCACCCTACGTAATACAAAACCCTCAGGACGTTGTATTCACCAAAACCGATAATAGGTATTAAAAAACTGCAAGTTTGATTCTAATCCCCGTCAGCGGTGATGTAATGTGGAAAAACGTATTTATGAGGCATTCACTTTTATGCTGCCAACCAAGAGGTTAAACAAGACTGGAGGCATGACATCCCACATTTTTAGCTGTGGCTTTGGTCGGTGGCTGCCAATCGCACAATTACATCCATTTGACGTCATAAGGGAAATGCCTGGTGAACGGCAACAACTCGGTTGTTTTTCTCGATTACTTTATTTAGTTGTTTAAAGTTGCCATTAAGATAGAAATCATTACTGTTAAGACATAGCAATCTATTAAATGAACCAAACTTGTATTTTGGTGTCACGGTCCATTTGAACTACACGCTTCTTTTTTTCGCACTTATTTATAATTAAGAATTCCCTAAAAGGTTCGCCAACCTGTGCAGTCGTGCGAACAATTTTGTGAGTGGGTCCGTGTTTAACTAGGTGGAACCACAATGGAAACTGAACTAGAACACCAAATTACTTCACCCGTACTATTATATATATATGTATATATATATATATATATATATATATATATAGAGAGAGAGAGAGAGAGAGAGAAATAAGGGTTGACAGTAAAGGAAACCTCGGAAATCAAAGGGGAGGTTGTGGTGGGTCATAGAAACCGATGAAGAATTTTTTTAGTCAGAAAGAAAGTGGTGAAAAAATGGCCGCCGGGTGGGATCCGAACCCACGACCTCCAGAATACCGGTCTGGTGCGATAACCACTACGTGACCGGCGGGGCTGTTCCCGCGCACCTTCTTGGGTATTTCTGTTAGGCTTTTTTTTCCTGTACTTGGGGGTCGTAGCCAGTGCCACTCGGACTACTCGGGGTGAAGGGGACCTTCTTTTTAACCCCCGGGCCGTGAGTCGAGTGTCTACGACATGTCGTGAGTGGTCGACCAGCCTTGAACCCTCTTAAGGTATTTTTGGCACCAAGACTGCCAGAACAGAGGCTCTCGCTATGCATGTAGCGAACCAGAAATGGCAAATGAGGGGCTCGGTGAATTAAGACAGAAAATAAGGACTGGCAGTCAAGAACAATTCCGAAAGCAAAGGGGAGGTTGGGGTGGGTCATTGAAACAGATTAATTTTTTGAGTCAGAAAGAAAATTATGAAAACATATATATATATATATATATATATATATATATATATATATATATATATATATATATATAGAGAGAGAGAGAGAGAGAGAGAGAGAGAAAGACTTAGTTATGTAATATATTTAACAAGACTAAAAAATTAAATTTTTTATGTTAACTGGTTATGAATGTTCGTATGACAATACACTATGCTCAGTCGGTTGGTCCGTTGATCTGTTACACACAGAACACAAATTCGCAGAAATGGAAGTAAATGGCAGAAATGGAAGTCGGGGTATCCAACACTCCTTTCAATAGGACTATCGCCATACTGCCATATTTCTGCAGTTTATTTAGTAGTATCTGGGAGTAAGGTGTTAGGGCTGCTAAATTGGGAATTTTCAAGTTGAGCATTGCGCATATATTATTTTCTCCCACTGAGTGTTTTCGGAGGCGTGTACCGAGTGCTGTTCAGCTACATGCGTAATATATTTTCTGTATTTTAAGTGTTTTATAGACGCGCTGTGGGGGAAGTTGTGGCTCTTTTTTGGAGCTGTTATAAAGCTCATATCTCGTACTTATTTCATTTGGACAGTGTTGAGTAACCACTTTGGGAGCACTTACTAGTTTTTTTAATATTTCGATACGAAAACGTGAAAGCTCTATTTTCTGCCCAGAGACAATTGCTTGCATAGCAGTTCCACACATACAAACATGCGTTTAAGGACAAATAACTACACAATAATAAAGCGCTCAATCAATAAAACACGCATAACGAGAATACAAGGTATCTTGCTCTGAAATGTAACTACTAGAGCTCTGTTTAAGAAAAAGAAATCTCAGCCATTTGGAAACAGTGGAGTCCACCAGGTATTCATAATCGCTCTGCTCGGTTGCACTTGCTCCATAAGCACTGACTTTGCTGCCTCGTCTTGGCATTTTCCGCACAAAGCCACGGAAGGACCGGTATTACAGGGATAACAGAGCTCTTTAAATTTTCTTCACCACTGACAGGAGTGTGTTGCACAGCTGATCTAAAAAAAAAATTATAAAGGAACGGCTGTGTAATGGCGCCGCACTTGTCACTCTATCCTCAAAGTTATGTGATGTTTGTTTTTATGTAATGCTATGAAAGTTGCACTTTCCTCCGAGACACCTCCGCAGAGAAGCTTGTCAAGACCATGGAGGTCAAGACGAAGTGTTGTTCAAAACGGAATGCAACCGTTCTACCGACCAACTTCTCAAAATGCTTTCCCATCGCCCTATCCCCCCTTTCGTAGTGTTGTTTTAACGGTTTTACCTCCCCCAGCCGCATGCTTCTACACTCCCCCCCCCCCCCCAAAGTTGCAAAAAGATCCCTTCGATGTGACGCATCCGCTAAATCAACATGGTTTCCAGAGGTGCCAAACAAGAAGGACGTACGCCGACCACACAGAATGCTCCCGCAAGTGGCACCTGCTGCTTCAATTTGTACCCGCCTCGCGCATGTAGAGGTCATTTTGTCGACTCTCTCGCCCCCCAACGGCGCCGTGACCCTCATCCTCCCCAGTGGAACCAATGCGGCCGGCAGGTGCACATGGAGGTCATACACCAGGTACGAGGCGCGGCGGGCACCGCTCGTACTTAAAAAAATAATCGGCTCTGCGGCGTTCGCTCGGCCTACTTCCGCTTCTCCCGCTAATGATGAGCCAAGGACACAGCGCAACAAAAGCACTTAGCCTTGCTAGCTTATTTTTCCATCCCCGTTCACCGTGCGGAATATTATCACGCGAACAGAACAGAACACGCGAACAGAAAAAAAGCCGAGACAGGTGTCATTCGCATTGCTTTCACACTGTTCGGCATCCCCAATGATCTTCCGGGCATGGCGCCCTCCCTCGCGCACCACGCTCACCTCGAAATCACGGGTACAATGACGCGGGAAACGCACTGAGTATAATTTACTACAGGTGCCACCGGTTATCCCAAATGTTGTTTACGATAAAAACCGCAATGCCTGCCTTCAACTGACTCACATAGGTGGAACCATAATACTTTTAACGTCGAGCCGCTCTCCGTTTGCGGTCACTATGCACAATTAGAGCTGGCTTTAGTTTGCTGGCGCGTTCCGTCCATTGGAACGTTGTTCACTCGAAAGCGACGTTGCACTGTGTCGCACGTTAATCCAGTTTGCTTCCACAAGGCTCACAACGAGCGTCGGTTGGCGTGAAGGAACTCGCATCTCGTTTTGCGGCCGCAAGTTCACATCGACAAAAAAATTCGATGACGAGAGAGCTCGCACGACCCATGACACCAAGAGGCAGCCATTTTCGAACACACTAAACTTTTTAACACCCTTTAAGGTGCTAAAAGGGTGCACTCAACATTTTGCATTCTTTTTGCACCTTTTAGGGACCAAAACATTGCTCCGGCACCCAATCATGAGGGTGCCACTAATTAAGGGGTGTAACTCAACATTTTTGCACCCTTTAAGGTGCTAGAAGGGTATACTGAACATTTTGCGCCCTTTTTGCACCTTTCAAGCACCCAAATATTGCTCGGGCACCCCATCTCGAGGGTGCCAAAATTCAGGGGTGTAATCAACAGTTTATAAGGGTGCTACGACCGTTAAAGGGGTGCTAAAAAGTATTTCTTATCGATTGGGGTGTTACCACGGCACCCTATCGTTAGGGTGCCTAGAAGAACGGTGTGTAAATGCAAGCATGCAAAACTGCACAAAAACAGGCTGAATGTTTAAACCGCACATTGCACTATTTCACCTCCCGTTGAGACCAGGGGAAATGCTCTAAAATTGCTGTTCGTAAATTGCACAAAACGTGCTGAATGCTTAAATTCCACTCTGCACTAATCTACTTCTTCGAGTGTATCACAAGTGGCTAAGGCGTTGCGCTGCTGAGCACGAGGTCGCGGGTTCGATTCCTGGCCGCGGCGGTCGCTTTTCTGATGGAGGCGAAAAGCAAAAATGGCCGTGTGTACGAGATTTCGGCGCACGTTAAAGATCCCCAGGTGGTCAAAATTAATCCGGAGCCCTCCACTACGGCGCGCCTCATCGCCTGCGTTGCGTCGGCGCGTTAAACCCTACAATCAATCAATCATAGCACTGCCGACACTGCGCTGCAACCGCCGCTAATTCGTCACGGCGAGCACGGGAGACGGATCGTCTGGCCCACCGCATACCTCAAGGATAAGCCCCCCATTGAGAAAGCCAACAGCGCCGCCGGATTCCCGGAACGTCTGCTCGACTGGTGGCATTACCGGCGTCTCCATTGTTGTCGCGCCCTGGTCAGCATGACGCACTGTCGCCGTCTTTCGCTTTCACCGCGCGGGGTCGCCCGAACTTGCTCGTCTGCCAGCGTGCCGTTGAGCCGAAGATAGCGGCGCCTCATTGAATATTCCGTGACGTGCTGAGCGACAGCTGTCTACGTGAATTCGGGCACTCCCATACGCGTGTACGAACGCTACAGGGGCGTTCCCGAGAGAGGATGATCTCGAGGTTTTATAAGGCCGAACTTGGCCGTTGCAAATGGTTCTTGTCTGAGCGCTGAGCTGGCAGTTCCCGGCGGGACAAGGAGTCTCGACCGTTAACGCTAGGTTGGGATTTAGGAGCCCCCTAGTCGAGGTTAAGATCGCGTCGGAGGTTTAGGGTGTAGCGCTGCACCGGGCAACTAGACGGATCTTGCGGCGAGACAGTCTCGGCCGTTGTTTCTCGAGCGGTTTGTGTACGCTCCGAGAATAGGGAGAGTTAGACGAAGTTGAGGAGCTCGAGTGATTTGTGCGCACTCGGAGCTAGCGTCTAGCTGCAGTTGGAAGTTTTTCTTTTCATTACTCATGTACCCAGTTATCCTACTGTAAATAGCTGTACATAAACTTCCCTTTCACTTAATCAACTTCAACGCCTCGAGTTCGTCAATTCGACCGCCATCTCCAAGAACTTCAACACCATCGCCCGGCGAGCCTCCTGCCAAATCAACCGGAGCCCGGGCGATTGGGTTCCTGATCGACACCGGACTTCGGGGAAACGATCTATACTGGAACAAAAAAGGTTTAAAAGAAAACAAATAACCCAACGTCTTTGGCTAGTGATAGCCAATTGTGGCCGTTAAGTACTCAGACTCTTTACAAGCTGCATAAAATTGCAATGCACCAGTTACGATTCCGTAAATTCCTGCAGATTCTTCTTTTGATTTCCAATACTGGAAGCCCTTTTTGGCCAGATAAAGAATGTGCGGACTCGCATATTCTGTCAGCAGAACGACAATGAAACTAATAAAAACATCACGAAAAGCACATTTCTGGTTCACTTCAGGAGTAAACATTCAAATATTCCTGTTTGACGTTCTTCCTCGTATTGTTATTGATCTCAAACTTTATCCTGGAAGGCGTCGCCATAATACCTTTTAGACACCCAGGCCGTGTAAAAGCCGGCCCATCAGTTTGTACAACTTTTCCTTGTTGTCTGTCGACTAGTGCTTACACGTCATTTCTGTCGTTGTCGAAACAATAGACGGCGTTTATGGCTGCTGGTTCCCCACCAGTACAACGTCTAGAAGAACGGTCGCTAGAAATATGACACGTACGATAAAGCATTAGGTGTCTGCGCTTATTTCAATTGAATTCAAACAAGCGTTGTTGTCGTGTCCTGAGAGTTAGATAGCGTTGGTTAGCGCAGACAGAAGTTTTGTTTAATTTATTTATTTATTTCTATTTTAGCAGACTAAATGCCTGTCATAGGCATAGCATAGCCGGAGAGCAAAACAGAACAGAACTGACGACAACAGTTCAATGAGTAGCGACCTAACGTTGGTATCCTTCTTTATTTCTGTCATTGCTTTTTTGTTTTACCAAACCATTTATGAATACCAGACCCCGGGCAGTGAGCGTTGTCGTCTATTTTTGCCCTGGGATTGCCTACCCCGCCTGCCGCTTTCTGTGAGAGTTCCTTATTGGCTAGCGAATGGCGCACCCATGTACTCTCTTGAGCACTTGGCGCCGCAGCCCGGGTGAACGAACTTGGCACCGCGTCTCCTACTTCGCCTTCTTCCCTTGGTCAATCCTTTCTGTCGTTACGATTTCTTCGCATGGAAGTGTGATGCTCTTTCAACCCGGGATTTCTGAGCAGCAGCACAGAGTTATACCGACAGTGCTGTCTGCGTATGTTGCAAGCATAGAACAAAAGTTGTTCTTGTTCGGGAACTTTGTGGGGACTTGTGGTTCCAACAAAAACTCCAAAAACTTTATATAAGCAATGATACTATGTACTAATGGGTGCCGTGTTACGCCTCATCGTGGTCCACGCCATCGCCACAGAACTCTGTTCCAGCGAAGCTGTGTCATCTGCTATTGACCTTTCTAGCGTAATTCGGGCCTTAACAGGACAAGAGGAAAAGGAGGAAACAAATACGTGTTTTCACAAAAAAAGATGGTTGAAGTAATTCGCATTAAAAATAAATCATAGCCATAAAGTAAATGCAAATGCAATGTTGCAAAGAATAAGTTCTTAAGAAGTATCGCCAGGCCTTAGCCTTCAAACAAACGTTAGCCGAGTTACCTGCACCGAAAATTTTTTTGGATCCCTCGTAGCTACAATGGAAGCTCAAAAATGCTACTTTCTAGGGACCGCGAGAAAGCGTTGTATGAACGGGGTGTCGTACGACCGGGGTGCGGGGAATTGCCGGCCTAGTAGATGGCCTCACGCAACTGGTGGGCTTAGAACTTACTTAAAATAATATATTCAGCGCGTTGTCGCGTTATTTGTGAACCTTTATCTTAAATCCCAATAAAAAAAGCAGCGCCTATGCTGTGCCTCCCTCCCCTTTGCGGCGTCCACTAGCCCGCCAGCCAAGCGCCACATAATACGCGATATAAGGCCGACGTCGTCAAGCAGATTGACATAGGAAAATACGATTTTGGAACTGCTGAGAGCAAGCGAAACGAACTATAGTACCAAGCGGAGATGAACAAAAAACAGCATTGCCGTACATTATGAAGACATCCTTTAAACGGTACCGCGTCATCGCTACTGGGTCATAGTGCTCAACATATAGCTGTTATCGTTTCCTGCAAGACAAATCAACGAGAAATAAATTAGGTAATTCAATCTTCGCGAGTAAACCATGTTGCGACAAAAATTGTAGTGCGGTCTTGCTACAGTGACTTGTAGCGGCGGCCAGCGAGGGACCTAAAAGGGCGACGCCAACGGGTACGTGTCTCCCTCATCGCCTCCTGTATATTGCCCCGCCCTTGCAATGAACGCGCGGGAATTGAGTCACTCTAGCAAAGAAAAGAGTGGAGTGACATCGCGGAATTTTATAACAAGAGAGCAAAGATATAAGTAGAAAGAGCGTCGTGAAAGGACGAAACTTCGATCAAGCGGGCAGGTAAAGCAGATGTCTGCTCATCGCCGTGGGGCTGCGTGGTATGGGTTTCCGCGTTTGTCGGCGGCTTAACAGGAGCTTCAAACTCACTCTCCATTTCCCACCTGAACACCGACTTCTCGTGGTTGGCGCGTTGTCGTACTGCTGCCGCCTGACGGCGTCGCAGGTTAACTCCGGCCCACGAGTACCCGCCTGCTTGCTTGCGTCTGTTCAGTAAGTGGTCTGACCCGCCTGCGGACCTTTGCGCATCCAGCACCGTCAAACCGGGATTAACAATAAAGGACAGGACGGTCGGCGAAGCAGTGTAAAATATGGGAGAAGCACCGGTTTATCCGTGCCAGGGTCCGTCGTATGAAGCGGGCCGGGTGCACCCGAGCGTCATATCATCAGGGTTTTTATGCATTGTTTCTATGGGTAGTTTGCAGGGACCCTGGTGATCCGCCGTGAGAAGCGGGTGGTCGTATGTCCGGGAGACGTATCAGCGGGGTTCCACTGTATTTCATTCCTACTTAACCTCACAGAAATCTTCACCAAACCATGACCCCAACCTTGAGGCTAAATGTACGACAAAATGTCTCTCTCAGTATTCTCACCTTTTTTCTATAAAAGAGATGTTAAGGGGCCGTTGGAGTGACGCTCCATCTTCTCACTTTGCCGTTATTTACAGACTTAGGTAAGAGTTCAGTTTACTCCCGACAGCAAAACAACTTTCTGGAGGTGGTATTGTGTTCTTGTTTGCGGCATGGGGCACCCTTACCGTTGTTCGCTTTCCCTTTTTTAAAGCCGGTGCATTCATGGTGCCTCATTTACTTGGTAAATCCAGCATGGCGTACAATGTACTGATCGCATCGTCATTTCGCGTGTGGGAATGATAACAACCATTTAGACACGTAAATATTTTGCGTTTTTGGTGGTTCCTAACAAAATGCGCGTTTTGACAACAGAGACGCGGAAATTCTTCTGCAGGATCGAAGCAAATATTTTTTATGACGATGGAAAAATAGTGTGAGGAGACCTGTGCGACTGAAGGTCAGATTGCGCAGAAGATATACTATGGTGTTGAACCAGTGAAAGCTATTCGATCCACATACAATCCTTTCATATAATGAAATCTGCTCTCACAGCTTTTACTACAGCAAGTCAGTTCTCGTATGTTTGCTCAAGTTCTCAGAGACCGCTTCGAAATCATATGTCCATACTGTTCTTTGTATCTTTTATTTCTGTAAATGTAGGTACTCTTTTGCGCGGCACGTACCTATCTTCAGTGGCAATAAACAAAGTCTTCGCGCTCAACGAACCGTGTTTGCGGCTCCACATGCTGAGCCTATATCTCCCTAGGTTGCTTGGCTCTGATTTTATGTTTGTGGACGTCATTGGGTGTTCGCGCGGGGGAAGTGTCGTGACTATCTGAACGTTGACTCTAAATTCTCAGAGTAAGATTAGACGGTTACAAGAGTGCCAGGAAATTATGAGATTTTATTTTGCGGTGACTAGTTTTACTTTAAGGAGTTTTTGTTAATAAATTTGGTTGAGAACTTGAATGTTGTGTCATTTTTGGCACGTTCAATAAAGTTTAGAATAGAGAGACGACTTGGCGAAAGATGCGCTTCTTGGCAGACGTATTTTCCGCATTGGCAGCAGATGAGAGTAGCCATTACCCAATTTCCTGATGCGGCCCAACAACGTCCCAACATGACACGAGAGAAGTTTATTTAGCAACGCAAAAATAGTATATATGACTGAAAGTAACTTTTTCAAATGCAATAAATAAACGTAGGCCGAGTTAGTTTGCATACATAACCAAAAAAAAGAAACTGAGAATCAGAAGGGTAGTGTAAAAGAGATACAAAAGTGGATAAAAATTGAAACTGAAAAATCCTTACGCAACATGAAGAATTCCGCGCCAGTATTTCTTGTGAAGAGAAAAATTTCTGATCACTTATTTTATTCCTATTGTCCAGCTAGCTTTCAAAGAAATATGTAAGTTGCATTAGTGCGTTCCAGAATGAGCACAATAAGTTTCACTTCAACCAATGCGATTTTTGGTATATTTGTCCAACCATGTATTTACTATGTGTGTGTGTTTTTTTTTGACGTGTGTTCTTTTTTGTTTTTTAGTAACAGTCCTCACCTTGTGTAGGAGAGGACGTTTTATGTGTCTGTGTGGTAATTTCATCCGTTTCAGAGTTGTGTGCAGGGCCGTGGAAGCAGTATCTTGCTAACACAGCAATTGCTAATACAGCATCTATCCTGGGGTGATCCGTGTTTGGAATTCGTGAGGGAATGACTGCTTTTGTACTGACTAAACATGCAAGGCGTCATTGGTTCTACCTGTAAAGTGTTATGCGATGCTGAAAGAGCTAGCCTAAAACTATTATTGCGTTTTCCGCTGCTTGCGTGTTCCGCTGCTTAGAAGCTGTTTATGTGCTTTTAGGCTAAATATGGTTGAGTTTCAGTTGAGTATCCAAGAAACAGTGTAAGGGGGGTCATTTCAGGGGCTCCAGGGTTCTGTAGTAGACTTTTAAGAATACTCACATTTATGTGAAGGGCTCTCGAGCCATAACCCGCCTGACAAAATAATTCCGCCATGCATGCATACAAAAGGCATGTTTATTCCTGGACAACAAAAGCTGAAAAGGAATGCGGCTCAAGCGCGTGCAGTCAAGACTACAGCTAACGAAACACTGCCTTGTTCGTCCAGCACACACGGCCAATAAGGCTGTTCATTCAATACCATGTCCACAGTGCGTGTACCTACGCCGTTGGCAAGCGTTCGCCATGAATGCCGGTTACTTGTTGTTGAACGCGTGTCGTGGCGGTGGCACCCCGCCAGTCTCCTCTTCAAATCTGACATCGCTCCCCCACTGTCGCTGTCGAGTGTCCCGGCGTGCACACTCTTGTACCCGCTGCCACAAAAGCTTCGTTTGTTCGCCACCGACTCCCTGTGCGTATGTGCTGGGCTTGATGTCCTGGGCTTGATGTCCTTTCTTGCCCTTGTGTTCATAATACGTCGCACATGTGGAACTTCCGGCGGTGCTTCGAAAGATATCGCTCGAAGCCTAGTATATGCAGTACTGGTATCTAGAGCGGTCTACGGCGCTATGTGTTACGATCTGACGAAGCACCAACTTCACCAGCTACAGGTCTTGTATCTGGGGGCGCTGAGGGCTATTACTGGCCTGCTCCATGACACTCGCGTCAAAGAGCTGTACCGTATGCTGCTTTGCCCATGCTTGCAGATACCATATTTGCGCGCATAGGAGGCGCCAACGACCATCGCCACTTGAAACTGCAGGGGCACCACCTGGTGCGTCCCGACGGTGAGCGACTACTAAATGAGCCACCAATCCATCCGCACTTTCGCCCATGGGAGGACGAGCTGATTACAGAGCGGTGACCAGCACCCCTCAAAACTGCTCGTGCTACTCATGCGGCGCAACGTGCCACAATGGTGCAGTCTACTGCAGCCACCGGCGCTGCGGATCCGGGGACATTACTTGTGTACGTGGACGCCTCCTGGCAACCTCGCACGGCCGTTTGGCACTTGAAGCTGTAGCGGCAGACAGCAATGAACGCAGCGTTACAGCCTACACCGTCGACTCCATTCCGGACAGCACCAACGTTGAGCTGCGCGCTCTTCAACAAGACCCACGCATTGCATGTTCCATTCAAAAGGCATGCACTCAGCGCGCGTACCACAATGTGAACATTTTTACGGACTGTGCCGAGGCCTTACGTTCCCTTATAAGAATTCCGCGGAAACACTCTGCAGCACACTGCATTAAACAACCATGCAGCTCCCTGCACTACACCTTCCACACGCCCGTAACAGTGCGGTGGATCCCGAGCCATGGAGGGCATTCCGATAATGAAAGCGCCCACAGGCTGGCGAGCGAGGCATCTTCGTCGTAGCGCCGTCAGCCCGGGGAGACCATTTCCAGCAGAGCCTACTTCGACCATGACGAGGAGCGCCATCGTCGCCGACATGTCCGGCGCCTTAGTACCCCACAGTACCCCAGAACATGTCCGGCGCCTTAGTACCCCACAGTACCCCTTAGTACCCCACAGTACCCCAGAACACTCTGCCTCCAGGCTTATCTCGCGGCGCCCAGGTTTTTCTCAACCAGGCCCGTTCAGGCTACGCCCTAACCACCGACATCGTCGCACGGTGGCGGGGACGGCACATTGACATTGAGTCCCCGGGCAACGATTCACAGCAAGGCAACAACATACCGCCGGTAGGTTCTCCGATGTCAACCTCGGCGGAAAACTCCCCTTCTGTAAACCTCGCAGGAATTCAACAGACCGGATCTGCTCCCAATTCCTCCCCTTCTCTCTTGGACCCACATGTGCTCTGCTTCGAATGCCATGGCACATCGAAACCTGACCTTCTGCACCTCATCTGGTCTTGCCGTGGCCTTGTACTTCGCGCTCAACACCTCCCGGCATGGGTTCACTGATACAAAGAGTGGAATCGACCCTCTTGGCGCGTCAAGGTAACCTTGACAGAACTCAGGAGCTTCATCTATGCAGCCACGATGGCTGGACATTACTAGCGTCCTTCCTGCCCTCCTCCTTCCCCTGCGGCTTCGGGCCGGCCTTTCTTAATAAAGTTTCCTTCCTCCTTGCTCTTATGTTAATTGCGCGCTCACTAATCACAGTTACGACCACAAGCAGAGCACTGGAAATGTAGGGTCTCGCGTGACCACAACTTGTAGGCAGTAAATAACAATAATTAGAGTTGTACATTTCCCGATGGTAAGTAAAATACTTCAAAAAAAGTTTCCGCTTTTATGTTGACCTGCATTTATTTGAAGCAAATGTCTCATGAAATAGAAAACTGCACCCAAGGTAGGAATATTTCCTCTGAGAAATGGGTGGCCCTCACACTCTGGGAGATGGTTTACGAGCGGAGCTGAACAGCAGCGACAATTGAGTTTATCTTAAAGTTTATTCTTGGAGTAAAATAAAGTGATTTCTAATTGTGTTACGAATTTTTGTGTCAGTTTCCGTGTTATTTTGTGCAGGAAAGCGAGGCACGAGCACGCGTAGCTTTTGATTTTTCACAATGCTTATTTGAATTCCGTCCACACAGCTTCGCAAAACTAGCATTATTGCCGCGGCTGCTCAGTGGGCGTGGCATTGACGCTCGCACTCTCCATCATTAGAAGCACGGCAACGGTAGGCGAACTTAGGCGCTTTTCACTCTCGCAATTGGCGCGTGTGTCATTCCAGCATTCTGCGTTAAGTAACACACCCGCTGCAAAAAAACCAGACATTTTCTATTCGTCTTGCTACCTAACACTCAACGCCTGTGTATTTCACGCTGTTCCTTCGAGGCTGTATGTAAATTACAACACGTGTTACTCCATAGTAAGACAGCAATTTCTCAACCTATTTCCCCTTACTCCTCTCTGACCCGTTTTCTTTTCGCAGATAAGCCCTGGCTCTAGCAAATAGCCATCCTGGTAACGTACGGACTTTTCATGTAGTAATCTAAAGAGCTTCGCCGTAAGGTTTTAATTTATATACCAGGTTTAGATGCTTACACGTCCGGAAACGTTTTAGAACTTTAATGAGCAATTCAGGATTGCGACAAAAGCAACCTTTAAGTGAAGAGTTATACTATGCATGAACTGCAGCAGAATGGCGAGTTGGGCTAGTTGGTGAAATTTTATTTTGAAACCTTTGAAACACTGAAAAAGCGCGAGAAGAAGACAGGGAGCACAGGACGAGTGTTACTCACAAATAAAGTTTAATCAGAAGAAACGAAGTACATATACCCTGACAGTCATGAGATCACGCATGCGTCTCCTATAATCAGATGGGAACAACCCAAAATCCAAAAACATCAGTAAAACCCACAAAAACAAAACCAAACATCTACATCATCTACTGCCACAGGGTGTACAACTTAATGACCGTCACGGTACGACTGCACCGGAACGGTGGTACGGCTGCAGTTTTGGATGGTAGGAAAAAGAGTCCGGCAGTAATTCCCTATCTGCACAAGATGCCGCATGCGATGAAAAAAGTTGGTTCCAAGTACAGTGTGAAGGTTCTCTTTACAGCACAAAAACAAACTTGGCAGGGTTTGTTCTTTGGTGGAAAAAAGATTGTCCGGTGACCATCGCGCAGGCAGGAATGAATGCAGTGTGAAACATTAGAAACCCGTGAACATTAGAAACAGTGTGAAACCCGCCGCGGTGGCTCAGTGGCTAAGGCGTTGCGCTGCTGAGCACAAGGTCGCGGGTTCGATTCCCGGCCGCGGCGGTCGCTTTTCTGATGGAGGCGAAAAGCAAAAACGCCCGTGTGTACGAGATTTCGGCGCACGATAAAGATCCCCAGGTGGTCAAAATTAATCCGGAGCCCTCCACTACGGCGCGCCTCATCGCCTGCGTTGCGTCGGCGCGTTAAACCCTACAATCAATCAAAAAACATTAGACGCGGTATGTCAAGTGCAATGTTGGCTGTGTTTACGTACTTCCACTGTCTTGCGGTAAAGAATACGTAGAACAAACCAAGAGATGCGTAAGCGTGTGCCTCAGAGAGCATGAACTGTCACTGAAAGGGGCCATATCGTCACATCTTGCGGAACATTGCAGCAAATGACGGTATCGGGGGGGGCGGGGGGGGGGGGGGGTTGTAGGCCGCTTTTCGCTGATACGAAGATTGTGTTCAGGCATGCGCGGCAGTTGACCAGAGAAGTACTTTGAAGCGTTAGATATAACCAAGGGAGGGGATCATTCTGTCCGTCAGGCATCTGTTGGTTTACACGCGAAAGCGATTGCATTTCTTGGTGGTCATTGAGTTGCACATCCTGTGGCAGTTGATGATGTAGGTGTTTGGTTTGGTTTTTGTGGGTTTTATTGTTGTTTGTGGTTTTTGAGTTGTTCCCATCTGATTAATGGAGACGCATGAGTTGTCTGATGACTGGGAGGGTATACGTAGTACGTCGTTTTTTCTGATTAAACTTTAGTTGTGAGTAGCGCTCGTCCTGTGTTGCCTTTCTTCGTATCGCGTTTTTTGAGTGTTGCGCTATCTGATGGTTTCAAAATACTATGTATAAAGCAGCTACAGAAACTCATAATACAATTAGTATTGCTACAATGAACCCTTTTACTACGAAATAGCCTGTACAACGAATCATGCTATACGGCCTGGCCGGTCTCTATATCTCCTATGTATTCTGAACGCCACTACAGCGAAGACAATTACAGCTAATGCGCCTGTTTAAAGAAGGAATTTATGCGTTCCCAATCACTCCGTGGTCATTTGAAAACGAATACCTCTAGCCGCACACGTGGTAACGCGCAACTGGTAGGTGTGCTGACGACCGTGAATTATCCAGTTTAGCCACGGAGCTGGAGGAATCGATAAACACGCACTGTGCGTGTTGCGGTGCCGCAGTGGTTGTTACGGCCGACGATTACATCTCGGTGGACGACCACGTACAGTGCGCGTCAGGCTTGTCTAGGGCAAGCTAACGCGCTACTTCGAAGCATGCTGGCGACGTCTGCCGATAGCCGATGGGTTAGAGATAGCTTGCCTTTGCGCGTGCGTGCATCTCGGACACGCTCGGGCCGGTCGTCATTTAGCCACTGGTCGGCAACTCTGGCTAGTTTCGGTTTCGAAATTGGGGCGATCCTAGTGGCAGGGTGCTGTGGCGTGGCCCTTCCCTTTCCCTGAGCGTTTCTTTCTTTCCACACCGTGCATGCTTCCGCGTCTCCTCACGCATGCGCAACAGCTTACCGCGCCAATTTTTTTTTCTTTCTCTCTGCGCGCATAGGTCGGCGTACTCACTCGTGAGTACACTCATTTGTAATCATTTGTACTCAAACTCACGAGTGAGTACAATGATGAGTGATCACACACCCAGAAAAAAACAGTGAGCACGATGACGAGTGAGTACAGGGATAAGTCCACTACTCGTGAGTACAGTACTCATGAGTACACTACTCATGAGTGTGAGTACTCATGAGTACAGTATTCATGAGTATGAGTACTCATGAGTTTGAGTACTAATGAGTATGAGTACTCATGAGTATGAGTACTCATGAGTACACAGTACTCATGAGTACACAGTACTCATGAGTACACCACTCATGAGTACACAGCACTCATGAGTACAATACTCATGAATACTGTGTACTCATGAGTACTGTGTATTCATGAGTATATGCACTCCTGAGTACAGTAGTGCAAACAAGTTTTATCACGAGCTCGAGTCTGGACACGCGTGTACGAGTCGCAAACATTTAGCGGTGCCGCTGTGCACCTTAACTGTCAAGCATGGTAAAATTACACAATGAAAACTGCACCTCCCTCCTTTTCCGGTCCCTGTTTGGCGCTGTAAGCGTTTCTCGGCGGTCGCTCGCAAAGGGGTCACGGTGAAGAGAGAAAAAGGAGGGGGTGAGGGCCCGGCTGGAAACGCGGCCGCAGTTGCTCTTCTCTGATGGGACTTGTTGACTGTCGCAGTTATTTTTGTTGACGCGGCCTCTGAGCGCGTGGCGGCTTCATTGTGCTTGCTCCCTTCCAATTGTTTTAGGGGAGAGGCGGTGGAGGCTGCTAACAACGCACGAACTAGGCGTACTGAAGTCTCTCTTTTTCGGTCTTCAGAAGTTTCCGTAGACGCATGTCACGCTGTGTAGTCGTTTCGTGAGCCGAACCGCTCATTTCAACAGTCGCAGTTAATTTACGTAACTCGCGTCAAACCGACTGCGTGGTTTGTAACGTTAGCTGTGCGTATTCAAGCGACAGTTTGGCTGATGTACGTGCGCCCATATGGTTTTATTAGGTTCCCGTTTTGAAACATTTTGCTCAGGTTGGCTAGCAATATGGTCTCGTGTAGGGCCATTTACAAGTGAGCATATAGCCCCACCGTGCACTACGGCGTGCAGGCGCGGCGGTGGAATTTGCCCCAGCAATGGAAATAAAATATCCGAGTACACCTAAGCACGTTTGTGAGTTGTGAATCGGACATCATAATATCCAGTTCAACGCGTGCAGCGCCTTGTTTAGCCTCCCATATTTTGTCGAAGAGCTCTGTCATCTTGCCGCTGGAGGAGCGTTTTGCTTTCGAATGGCTTTACTTTCAAGTGGAAACCCGATTCGCCGCTTCTCGTTTATGCCACCGTGTAATGAGGGCGCTGACGATGATGGTGAATGTCGGTGGTTGTTATTCCCCTACCTTCACTACTGTTTACAGGCGGGGCGACCACCCCTCGCTAGCAACTATACCGCGGAGTTTAAGCTCGGACTGTGGGTGGCCTCGTGAAGGAATTGTTTTGAATTGATGAACGCCAACGCCAGACGCCGGGATTGTCGCTTAAGCTCCTATCTTGGAACGTCTCGTAAAACATGTGGATTGCACATAACGACGTCACCGCACTTTTTGATCGATCGCTGTCAGCTTCATCCGCGTTTCTCGAGATAAGAGCTGCAGATTTCCACTGTGATACCAACCCACCAACACGGCAATACAGTGACGTCAGTGCAAGCTATCACGCCTCCGAAAAACGCGTCTACAAACTTTGTTCTCGAGTACACAAAGCACGGCAGAGCAGTTCTACGCTGCTGTAACGGCTGCCAAATACCGGCAGCAACTGGGTGCACTGCGGCCCTCGACTGCGACCTATACCCTCTCCACCCCCCCCCCCCCGAACACACACACACACACACTGTTGGGACTGGGCCATTCTAGCTCAGTCACCATTGTTCGATTCACTTCACATTATTTCCTTAAAGACCCCACAGGGGGTGTTACATAAGGGGCGCGTTGTACAACATAGATACAAAAGCCACAGGTTAACAATACAGATGCATAGATGTTGCGACGTTGCCCTGCTCAGTCCGCCATCGACGCGGCGCAGAGGAGAGCGATGAAGTCGAGCCGACGGTGATTTAAGCTGCATTCATATACAATATATACAAAGATAGCAAGAGCGTTACATGGCTCGCACAAAAGCACTTCTCAACTCAGCGCCTCCGATGAAATGCCGCCGCCCAGCCGCTGCTTCAGGGCTGGTTTTATACCCCCGGGGTTCCGCCGCAGCCGCGTGCAGTTCGAATATTTCCAATCAGGACTATCACTGGCCGCAGTTTGAATCCGGCGAATGCAGGCGAAGTGATTGCGTCAGCCGAGCCACGAATGGGAAAGGGGAGGCGACTCAGCGGCGCCGTCTCCAGAGTCTACTCGTCGCTGCGTGTCTTTTGCGGGCGGGTCACCCCAAGCATGATTTGGTGCGGCCGTCTCGATGGGAAAAGGAGAGTAGACTCGGCGGCGCCGTGTGCCGCCAGTTGCGGCACGTCTGCCGCGGGCTGGCTGACCGAGGCGCGAATCGGGCCCACCGTCGGCGCGTCGCCAGGTGCAGCAAATTTGTGTCGGGCGCTCTGGTGAACCGCACACACACGCATAGAAAAATTAGTAAGATCAGACCCGTGTGGGTTTTGGCCTAGCTGTTAACGGAAATAGACACAACCACGCGTAGTGCCCGTCCTGTCCCTTTTTCGCGGCGGGACCTCCCTCTTTGGCTTTTCGCGCGCTAGCCGGTTTTCGTCTTTCTGTTTATCTCTTACTTTGCGGGCTGGCGGCGGTTGCGAGGGGTACGGTTGCGCAATGTTCGCAGAATTCGGAACAGCGGCGGCAGCGTCTCTTTCCAGATGGTTTTAAAGACGATAGTCTTTCTTTGGCCGTCATAAAGATAATTCATTATTGCAACTTAATATCACGCCCCGCTGTACACATTGGAGCTACTGGGGTGTCCGTTAAGTAACTTCACGTACATAATGCGCCCTCTCTACAACTGGCCAATTGCCCCGCGATTCAGCCGCGATTCAGCCCGCGATTCAAAACGCGAGTGCGTACGTCCCGTTTCGCTCTCTCCCGTGTACGTGCCTTCGCGCAGTGGGAAGCCCTACGACAATGCACCGTGTAAGACGTTTTCTTCTCGGGCTCCTCTGTCCTGATGTATATGTAATCTCAGTATTTCTAATTAGTTAAACATTTTATTTTTTTCTGTTTAGCCTTTCATTCGAGCCACGACCTATCTAAGATGTTGCAGTCGACAGGATCATGATTTCAGGCCACGGGAGGACGAACGGACGAACAACCTGGACGGACCGCACCACGACTACGAGAGTGCAGCACGCAGACATAGGGCCCCGATGCACTCCACGCCAGCGGTGGTCGACACAGTGCTGACTTCAACGGAACGCTACGTCCTATGCTCTACGAAGAAACAGGAGTTCATGAGCGCACTACGATTACGAGGGCTACCCTGCTCTGGCCGTAAGGACGACATCATCTTGCGTCTTCTAGAGGACAACGAAGAACGTCGCCATCTCTCCAAACGAACGAATGTGCCAACGCTACTTCAGGCTGCCTCCGACAACAAACGGCAGATGACCCTGCAAGCGGCGCTGTTTGAGAGCAGAAGGCTGCGTGATGAACGAGAAAGTTTTCTGAGACAACTGGCGAGAGTCGGCCGCACGTTTTCCCCGGTACCTGGACTGCACGAGATCCGAGCACAGGCAGAATGCACGACGGCACGCACATGAACGAGACGACGCATGCAAAATTGTGATTGCGTGCTCACCGGACCTTTCCCAGGTAATCGCCACGATTACGGAGACGCATCGAAGGTCAGTGCATTTCTGGCGAGATCACGAACACACGTTGCTCTGCTACATCGCCCACGAGCTACATCGCCCACGCGCAGGTCATTCCAGCAACGAGCAACGAGATGCGCAACGTACGCAGCGCGCACGAGCCAGAAGGCACCACGTTCCTGGCACCCGCTCTTCCGCTACAGACGTACACGAACGGAACGCTGAGAGCACGGAACGCAACGGAGCCGGTACGTACATTTTCCGCGCGTGCTGTTCCGGCGCGGGTCCACGCAACCAACGATATCGCATCCGGATTGGTGGATATGGCCACGAGAAGCGAGCAAGACGCACGGCGCCCGAAATGCACCATACGTGGCGAACGACCGCACTCCAATTATAGGGGAGGTTCATAGATAAAACGAGACGCACAGAGCACGAAACGCACCAGAAGTGACGAACGACATCCAACTTGAACCCAGTGGAGCTGACCACGGAGAACGAAATGCACAACGCACGGAACGCCACGAAGCCGCAGCACACACGGAGGAAACTGCTGTTCGCGACATCCTCCGCTCCCACTGCAGGTGCTATCCGGACTTGGCCAGCGAATGTTACAACCGCAGAAATCACCTGGCCACAAGCAACAAAAGACCCAGCGAACGCGGTTCAACCCTACCGGAAAGTACGAGCTCTCCGACACCCGCTGCTACCGCCCGAGTCCAGCGGACGAACGACATGACACTCGTGCAAGTAGGTCCGTCAACGCGCAAAGACACGGCCAGCGCACGCGGATGTCCGAGCCAGAATTAACAAGATCACCGGCACCCGCGCTCCGATCGAGACTCACACGACAAACACCATTTCGTACAAGAGGGCGCAACCGCGAGCAAGCGGACTCGCGATAAACGGATCCTGCTTGTATGGGAGAGATAGCGATTATAGCATTCTCGAAACAACGGGCAAAAGACGAGGTCTTGGGCGACGACACCGACACGGCAAGAACGGCAACGAATGAACCCGATCCAGACGAAGCATTGAATGCCCTGACGATGAAGTCACGCTTGCGACGCCGAGGAATGTGGGACCGAACGGACGGCACGAACTAAGCCCGCTTCCCCACCACAACGGTTTCACTTCCGAAACAACCACGGCGACTGCGAGCACGGAGCCGCAACGACTTTGACCGATCAGCCATGCCACCCTACGAAAACGCTCCGCTACCGCACACTAAACGAAAAGCCAAACGGCTCCCGCATCATACGCAACGCACGCGTCAATTCAAGCAACGTCCTCAACGCGCCGAACTATGCCATCCCTACACAGCGCAGCTCGCCACCGGACAAACCAGACGACTACGCCCCCACATGCATCAAGCACGCGAAGAGCTACACGAACACAATCGCCGACGGAAGCGGCGCAACCAACGCAACGCCGTAAACACTGTCAAGTTCAGGTCTGACGAAGTGAATCCCACGGCACACACACAATAAAATCAAGCAGATTTGAAATTCACCGAAACTCAACAAGACGAACACCCTCTTAACGAAGTTTCTAGTATCTGGAACAACAAAAAACAAACGCCAGCATCGAGCATCTGTGAACAAGCGGACAGTGATCTGGATACGAACGGACGTCAATCTACGCGAACGCTTCATTGTGCCTGGGGGCAGGCGCATTTCGGATTCAGAGCACGATTAGGATACGCAAGAGCGCGCCCGGAAACGAAAACGGACGACAAAAGCTGCCACCCGAAGACACGCAGAAAAACGCACTTTACGGCCATGGCCGCACCTACAAGCCCCGAGCTCCCCTGAGCCCGACCCGGCCTGAGAACAAGACGAGACGCCAGGCGCAACGCGAGTGCTTATGTTCCGTTTCGCTTTCTCACATGTACAGTGTACTTGCCTTCGGACAGTAAGTCGCCCAACGACAGTGCACCGCGTCAGACGTTTTCTTCCTCTGTCCTGATTTATATGTAACCTGTGTTTTTCTAATCAATTAAACAATTTATTTTTTCTACTTAGTCTTTCATTCGAGCTACGACCTAGCTAACAGTGCAGATAAGTTGATTATTCGTGAGTAATACAAATTGAGTACTCATGAGTACTGATTGAGTACTCATGAGTGCAGAATGAGTAGTACTCATGAGTGCAGAATGAGTAGTACTCGTGAGTGCAGAATGAGTAGTACTCGCGAGTGCAGAATGAGTAGTACTCATGAGTAGTACTCATGAGCAGTAGTACTCATTGAGTACTCATGAGTACAGAGTGAGTGCTCATGAGTACAGATTCAGTACTCATGAGTACAGATTGAGTACGAATACTAGTGAGGACAAATGAGTTTGAGTATAAGTGAGTACGATTACAAATGAGTATTTGATGAGTGAGTACGAGTGATTTTGTGAACGGACGAACTTTTTGAGTCTGAGTTTGATTGAGTACAGCGTAAATAAAAAAAAATGTGATTGAGTTTGAGTGAGTTCTTTCTGTTTTGCCGACCTATGTCTGCGCGTGTGGCGGGCCAGTTCGGTGCGTGCGTATGCGAGCCGGCGCAAGAAGGGTTGCGCGGGTTGCCTAAACGCCTCCACGGGCTGAAAGTTTCGCTGCATTATAAAATATATTCGAATGTATTCTGAATATGGGGCCACGGGGAAAGGAGCGTCACCAGTATAGCGCAGCTCTGTGGTGCAGCAACACAGGGCGAAACAGTTCGGCTAAGTTTCTGGTCTTCTCCAGAGATGACAGGTAAGCAAATTAGCTTTGTACAAGTTATAGTAATTTCCAAAAAACCGACCGATGGCACTCTGGTGTTTTCAAAACACTTCGCGCATGTACCGTGAAGTTAATGAGACATGCTAGTCGTCTTGGGGTGGAAACTAATGTGCAAATATATGGCAGCCTTGCAGGGACACAAAGTTTTAATAGAAGAAAACGCGCGTTCGGCGCGCACACTCTTACTCGTAAGGTGAATTTGAGGCGCCATTGCCGTTTTATGATTGCCCTAGTAACTGCTTGAACGTCGATTCAGGATTCTTATCAATGTATTTTTATTGTTGTTTCGTGCAGTAGATTTGAGTCTTGGTTGGGGCCCCAAGTCGAGGAAGGTTTGAGACTTCATTGGACGTTTCCTCTGGTGAATCTCCTTAACCCCTCCAAAGTCATCACGTTGCACCTGCTCACAAAGAAGGCAAGCTCAACTGTACGCGCTTCTTGTCAGGGACTGCGTACCTATTACCACGGCGATTGTTGGCGTGGGGGTGGTGTGCCCTAACCAATTCTTCCTGTGCCATTTTGCTACAAAAACGGATATTTGCGGCAAAACTGCTACCAAGCTTTGCTTCAGTGCTCCGAAATATCTGGCGTAATACCGCGGTGTTCAGTGCCAGTCGATTTTCACAGGGAGGAGTGAAAGGCCAAGCCGAAATACATGCGTTGTCTGCAGCCGCCATTGCAAGCTTTTCGCTCATTAAAAAAAAACAAAAACAAAAACAAAGTAGCATTGTCGACTTTGCCCATCAATCTAACCTGCGCGCCCGCGCCTTGTCATCTTATCGCAAGTGGCTTTGCTGTTCCATAGTTCTAAAGTTAGAATCGTCATGCCGTATCAGACAGGATGGATGAGATAAGAGGCGCGGCCCAGACCCGAGCTAGAGAGTAGCTTGTGACAACCTAGCCGATATCTGCAAGTAATGTGCACGGTACATTCGGCGTACAATACACGAACGCTTTTTCTTCTGCGCGTGTTCTCCTACCCCCCCCCCCCCCCCCCTCGGTAATGAGACTGTTCACGGGCCATTAAAAGAAAAGACAGTGCGTTCGATTTGTATTGCGATTGTATTCTGTGCTATACGACGTGGTTGCGCATTACTTTTGTACGCAGATATAATCCAGCAATGAGTGGTCAGTAGTGCGGTTATTGTGTTGCAACAGTTTTTTCTCGCTGCATTTTGTTGGTGTGAACTTGATTTCTCGGTAGTGTATGCAGGTTAATGGCCGGGTTAACGCTGTCTTTCAGAGTTTGCGTTAACTGGCCCAAAAAGCAGGCCTTGAAGCATACCTGTGCTTGCTTTCTTTTAATTTATAGGTTCCCGATTACTGTGTCTCTGAACTAAAACGAATTTCTTGAATGTCTAAGAATATTCCTGTCTCGAGGCGAGCCCAAGAAATAAGTATACATTGAGTGGACTTGTCAAGTTTTTTTCTTCTCCCGCCTAGGAGTGCTCGAAAAAAAATCTGTATAGACTAAAACTTTTGAAGTTCTTCTTGCGTAATCAATTATTGTGTACCTAATTGTGTATCTCGCACGTTTCTTTCCTATTGTGCAATGTTGTATGCCTAAATTTGCATGTCATAATTTTGCTTAGAGTCCAATAGTGTGTTCATACCATGTTTGTGCTATATATGAGTGTAGTGCATGTTTTTTACATGACTTCGAATCAAATATGTCCTCATATGAATTTTGAATATAAGAAAACCGAAAAGAATGTTTGTGTACTGCTCCAGTTAATATCGCCATGAAGACAACAATTCTACACCAGAAAACGCACTATTACCTACATGTTTTCTTCGTTCAATTATCAAACGCGTTACCGCACACACATACCAAACGAAGGGCGGCGGCCATTCCGAGGCATCGCCGCAGCTCGGCCAACTTTCGCGCCTGGTGCCGAGCGGCCCATGAGCAGCGGCCGGCGCGAAGGTTGGGCGAGCTTAGGTTGCTGCGGCCGGCGCCCGGCGGCCCGGCCCGGCTGCCGCGGAAAAAATGACGTCAGCAGCGTCCGCGACGTCACCAACCTCCTTTCCCCCCTCTCCACTCGTTGCCCTGACGAGTAATGCAGCATTTTTCAGACGCCACGTACCACTAGGTGATTATTTGGCGCTGTTGGCGCGAATTACGCGGGACCAATGTGGATGCTACAGAGGCCGCCCCGTGATTTAGCTTGGGCCTCTCAAATTTGCAGACGCCCTCACCCGCTAGGTGCGCTTCTGTGCAGCAGTGCCAGGCGTAAGCGGTGGCACCGGACATAAGCGCATAACTTGACGCTGGGCATTATCACACCAGGAAGTCACGTAATCGCAGCCAAGGTTCGACCGAAAGCGCTGCAGTGCATTCTTGTTGTGTGATTTTCTCTTGGTACGCGTGTGATTAAGAAGATACGTTACTGCCCGCGGTGACATAGCACGGCGTCAAACGATGCGTCCATCTGGCCTGTCACCGCTCACGGCTGGCACTTTGGAAGATCAGCGTCCCTCGTTGGTGGTGGCTTCTGCAAATTAGAGTGGCCTATGCGAAACAACGACCGGCCCGACCCAGCCCGAGATCCGCGCACGCGGAATGGCAAGCTATCTCTAACCCAGCGGCTATCAGCAGATGTCGCCAGCACGCTCCGGAGCCGTGCGCTCATTTGCCCTATACAAACCTGACGCGCACTGTACTGGTTTGCTCTGGCCTGACAACAGGTGAAATCGTGGATGTCAGCATGGAGAAAGAGGTGCCACAAATGATCAGGCGTGATGTGATGAAGAGCTTGATGAGAAGCCAAGCGTTATGACTACCCGCGAAGCGGTAGCGGCATTTGAGGCGCGGAAGATACAGTGAAATCTCGTTGATACGATTGTGCCTATTACGTTTTTCGGCATAATAGGTTTTTCTTTTCATTGCCGGCTAACGTTCGTTTGAAAGAATGCATTTTAGTGCAGTAATACGATCCAATTTTACCGCAACTTCGGTAATACTACCGCGAAGGTAGAACGACCGAATTTTCTCGAAATACTCTGTTTGTTTCGGTGTACTCGCTCAAACCGCATTCCAGCTAACGACGATCTGCACATTGAACAGAGAGGGAGGCTGCGGCAGCGGCGATTTTGTGGCACAAACAACGGTGCCAGGCGGGCCCGCTCGGTCCAGTGATTATCATACGTCAGGCCATTCCTACGGCTATCTAGCGAAACGTATCAAAAACAAGAAAGAAGAAGCGCAATGCGCTCGGCAGGCACGACTTCTCTTCCGGACATAGCGCCATGGTCCCTGCTTCTCGCGCAGTTCTTTGACCTCCTAATGCTTCTTGCTGGGTTGTGAGGCTAAGTTTAGGTTCTCCTATGGCTGCCTTGTTGATGTGCGCGGTGGTGCTGCCAGGTTTGTGTCAACGTCGTGGATGCGCTTTATCAATGTCGAGGAACGGAATGCGCTCATTTAAAATACGGTGGAATTGTGCGGAAATTCCAGCAGGAGCCGAAAAAAACCCATAGGCTTGGCACGCGAACTTCGTGTGCCAGTCTCAACGCTCAACGCTATTATCGGTCACCAAGATGAACTTAGAAATAAGCGGCGAGGCTATCACTCCGTCGGGAAAAAGAAACACAACGTGGGAAACATGGGAAAATAGAAAGCATCCTGCTTACACGGTTCTATGATGTTAAGGTGGAAGCGGAGAAGGTCGATGGGTCAGTCCTACACGAGAAAGTTGCTAGATCGAGCTCTCCTTGGTCATTGAAGACTTCCAAGAGTCCAGCGGCAGGCTTCACCGATTTAAGGCCCGACGCATATTGTCGTACAAAACAGCGCCTGGCAAAGGGAGACATACCAGCAGCTTATTTTTTTGCGTTTCAGAAGAATTTTTTCTTAGACGTTGCAAAGAAGTATATACAAGCTGCACAAATTTACCAGCTACGTCAAAGTTGCTGAATAACAGTGAGTTGCTGACGGCGACGGCATAATTTTCTGCTTTTTACGTCTTTGGACAATATGATTACCGCAAAATACGCATTAGTTTCCAGTTCCCATTCAAAACGTATCAAGGAGATCTTACTGTATAGATCTCGTCACTCCCTGACCTCGCGCGTTAGCACGCCGTAAACTCTGACAGCATCAGGTCGGCGGTGGTTGCGCATTGGGTACGTCATACTTCTGCGCAGAATTTTTTTTAGCTTCTTTCATTTATGGGAGTTTCCACCTGATTATTGTCTCAGTATGCTTATCTGCTTTACATGGGATGAGTGAATTGCACGATGCATATAACTAAGTGTCATGTATAAGAAAACAATATAGCGGTTCCCCACGCTTCATTATACCGGGGTGTGACTGTAATTGGAATGTTCGCTTTGATACAAATATATGTTATTCTAGGCGTAAATGAATTATAACAAGGTAGCAAATTGGGCGAGTTGGATAGCATTCATGTTGGTCAGCGCGAACGGAAACAACACACAGAGAAGAGAATAGACGACACAGGCGCTGTCTAGCAACTGAAATCTTATTGGAAGAACACGTGTCATTTAAGCAATAAAGAAGAGATAAAAAATTCATGATATTGTGCACGAGTCACACAACCATATCACGTACGCACTTTACACACACGACTTGTCAATAAAATTTATTTCCTCATCTATTAGTGCTATAGACGGGTGGCTCACGCACGGGTCGCCGTTTTTTTATAATTTTGTACCCTTCCGCAATTTTCCTCGTGCGCTGGCTTCTCCTTCTCATCACCACGACTGTTCTTTCAAAGTCGGGGGCGCAACCGCATTCCTTGCAGTGGCGGTACAGGTGTGAGGACGACACTCCCTTGAAAGACCCAGCATGTTCTCTCAATCGGACATTTAAGCACCGCCCCGTCTGGCCTATGTATTGGCCACGGCATGGAAGCAGCGGGATGGAGTACACAACTCCGCAGATGCATTTGGTGAAACGCTTTTCGTGGTTTATCGAGCACTTATCACCACGGGCTGCTCCTCCGTCCTGCACCTTTCTATCAATGCTGGCACACACACTCCCAGCCTGATGCCTGCCCGAAAGACGACGTTCACGTCGTACTGCCCGGCAATCTTTTTGAGGCGTTGTGAAACAGCATGTAGATAGGGAATTACGGCAAACCGTTTTCTCCTATCTGAAAGCGGTGCTACCACCTCCTGCACAGTGTTTTGTCTCGCTTCAAGCGATGAAACAGTCTTTGCGACAGAGAAGCAAGAGCCACGCGCGGGAAACCTGCCGCTTCCAATCTGGCAACATGGCGCAGAAAAGCTGCTTGCATGACATGCGCACAAGACTCGTTTAGTGCTGCGCGGAGACAAGACGTGGCCAACCCGTTCTTTATAATCTTTGAGTCCTTGAGGCCTGTCCTTGCAGTTCCAGAAGGGCCATGTTTCCTGGTCATATCTCCCCCGATCTGTAAAGCCGTTGTTAAGTTTTCATTCCGCACACTCAAAGATTGTAAAGAACGGGTTGGCCACGTCTTGTCTCCGCGCCGCACTAAACGAGTCTTGTGCGCATGTCATGCGAGCAGCTTTTCTGCGCCATGTTGCCAGATTGGAAGCGGCAGGTTTCCCGCGCGTGGCTCTTGCTTCTCTGTCGCAAAGACTGTTTCATCGCTTGAAGCGAGAACAAAACACTGTGCAGGAGGTGGTAGCACCGCTTTCAGATAGGAGAAAACGGTTTGCCGTAATTCCCTATCTACATGCTGTTTCACAACGCCTCAAAAAGATTGCCGGGCCGTACGACGTGAACGTCGTCTTTCGGGCAGGCATCAGGCTGGGGAGTGTGTGTGCCAGCGTTGATAGAAAGGTGCAGGACGGAGAAGCAGCCCGTGGTGATAAGTGCTCGATAAACCACGAAAAGCGTTTCACCAAATGCATCTGCGGAGTTGTGTACTCTATCCCGCTGCTTCCATGCCGTGGCCAATACATAGGCCAGGCGGGGCGGTGCTTAAATTTCCGATTGAGAGAACATGCTGGGTCTCTCAAGGGAATGTCGTCCTCACACCTGTCCCGCCACTGCAAGGAATGCGGTTGAGCTCCCGACTTTGAAAAAACATTCGTGGTGATGAGAAGCAGAAGCCAGCGCACGAGGGAAATTGCGGAAGCGTACAAAATTATAAAAAGCGGCGACACGTGCGTGAGCCACCCGTCTATCACACTAATAGATGAGGAAATAGATTTTCTTGACAAGTCGTGTGTGTAAAGTGCGTACGTGATGTGGTTGTGTGACTCGTGCATGATTTCATAAAATTTTTATCTCTTCTTTATTGCTTACATAACACGTGTTCTTCCAATAAAATTTCAGTTGCTAGACAGCGCCTGTGTCGCCTATTCTCTTCTCTGTGTGTTGTTTCCGTTCGCGCTGACCACCATGAATGAGAGTAAATAAATTAATTGGTTGGGTGAAAGTAGGTTTTTTTTTCACTTGCGGAGGATGGGTAAGGCAGTACCCGTACTCGGATCAGTTCATGTATGCACGGAAATTAAATGTGTTTGATGAGTGGAATTACCTTGTGTTCTTGCTCCAATCTAGCAGGTCGTGCTCATTTTTGAGCAGTGGTTTTCTACAAAGCATGTGTGACGGAACATTTAGCACCTGCACATTGCATTTTTCCACTTCAATTTACACATATCTGGTGTGGAAATATGGGCTTCTCGTGTCGAACAGTAAGTTACAAGCATTCTTTCTTTTTTTAAGTGAGATGAATGTTCTTTTATTCTTACTACATTGCTAAAACCGCATGTCAAGCTGCTCAAAAGCATAGAAACGTTTTTGAATAAACGACATAAAATAGTTTTCATCCACACCTATTATAGGTTTGTTTGCAGTTATCCGGCTCTTCGTCGTGGAAATCAATGTCATGAAATATTTAAAACAGTTTCGGAATTCTGGGCTCAAGGAGAGCATTTTCTTAGGCTGCAAGAGTATTCCTCGACAGTTAAGTTCAACACGAAAAAATTTATGGCTTAATACAACATCTAGTGGAGCAGAGCGTTCTCCTGTGGATATTTTAGATAGACCTGATGCCAGCCCTATGTCAAATATGCGTTAAGACAAAGAGAGAAAAAGACAGGGTTATAGAGTTAAACGTGTCCAAGATTCCCCGTTGGGTAGAAGAGCTATCACAGTAGTAAGGTATTTTCAGAACAAAGATATACGTACATGCAGGTTTACGCGCAAAGGCATCTGTACATGATTCACCGTAAGTAGGGACAGCCTTTCAGCTAAATAATTGAAACTCTTTCGCAGAGCGACAACATATGCCATCTTACGCTAGATGAGAATAATTTCTTCAACGTCGTTGGGCTCATAGCTCCTCAGCCGACAATCGTCCCCTCATGTTCCGTCCTTATTTAGAGGCCACGGAAAAGAACTAGAAGTCTTTAAAATAACGATCACACGTATACCAAACGATACTTTTGCTGTAAAACGTGGTAATGATCTTGATTCTTAGTATGTATAATTGTACTTCATGCTACAGCATGACCCACTCATTCATTGGTTTCGAAGCGAAGGGATCGTGTTCGCATTTCTCGTTCCGTCTCATGCTGGGGCGGACATATGGTAAATCACATCCTTGAGTTGTAATAAAAATAAATTGTGCCTTATTTGCTATCTATGTAGTAAACGACCAAAATGTATTTGTCTGTGATTATCGAAGGGCAGGTTATGGGATGGCAATAAAACTATACAATGCTTACGTAAATGTACACCTTCGGGCCTGGAAGAGGGTTCCTCCAAATTCCATGATAAATTTATTAGTGCAAGAAACGATGGCGCAGGACCCTTTTAATAGAAAGCTACTGCATACTTGGATCCCTTGCGCGTAAAATGCTAGGGAGAAACACTCGCCAATTGACGTACGCGGGAAGTTGGAGAAGGGTGTGAAAATTGCTTGCATAGCCCTACAACCCGAGTACAAGAAAAGCCCTGAACAAGCGTTCTTGCCACCGTCATATCTTCTTATTCCAGCGACAACTGCAGCTATATAAGGAATAACCTTGAACATGGGACTATAATTCACACTTGATGTAAAGAAACTCTGCAGTGTCAGCTGTCTTGCTTTCGGAAGACATTTGCGAGTCACAGCAAAAAGGTTATTCGCCTGCTCTTGCGAGTAAGGGAATGACGTCAGAGAAGAAGCTGCACGGATTTCAGTAGACATTGCATAAGTAGTCCGTACATTTCGAAGAACTCAAAAACATTACTTTAATGCGGTTAATGTCTTCTTTCTTGGAAGGCAAGCCCAAACAAAAGCGTGGCTCTATTTTTATGATTCAAGCACCCGCTTGTACGTTATGCACGTTTTAAGAGTCAATAGGGAGTTTTAGCTAACCGTTTTTCACGGTCCGCTCCGCTCCGATAGCAAGCGGGAGCGCTACTGCGCATGCGTTGCGCGCTTGTCCGCGAACGGCATTGGCTCCGGTTGCGCCGAGCGGGCCGCCGATGCCGGAGCGGACCGTCGAACACGGTCAGCTAAAACCCTCTAATGTGTACTTAGAGAGAAACAGGGCGGTATTATTGCCATACGGTATCAAACAGAGAGTTAGGCGGAACAGCCCAATGCCTAACTTTAACGTAGGCATTTCGAAAAACAGGATTGTAGATAGGCCATTAATCAGTGTTTTTTTGCGGTCGGAGCATACATTGGGTGCCTTCCACATGTCCCGCACCGGTAACAAGTTGGATTGAAAACTGTTCAACGCACAAGGGACAAACCTATCAAATTGGTATGAGCATGGTATTTTATTTCGCAATTTATATACATCAGCATTATTATTTTAATAATTTACATACCTATAATCATCAACCGCACCGGCGGAATTCTTTTTTGTAGTGAATCTGTATATGCCTCGGTTTTCACAAATAACGTGGTTGAAAAATCTGTGCAGACCTGATTTTTACCGCACCCAAGAGCTGGTTTAGGAAAGACAATATATTAAACCCACATATCAGGCCGCAACAGCTGTTTTTGTAATTAAGATCGCCACCCTAAATATCAAGTTAACAACATCTACAGAAGATGTCTTACAAGGTGGCTAGTATGTAGCTGTTTAATTCTTAAAGGAGCACTGACACCAATTTTCGGCGTTAATATTATTGCGCAGTTCGCTTCCTTCACTTAACAGAATACCCTGGCTGAAATATGAGCGGCCTGCGACGCGAGGAACATAGTTCAATTGGGTCTCATTTGTCGAGCCGACGGAGCACCGCGCGGAGCGGCACTCAGCAAATGAACATCAGCGTGACATCACCCCGTGAAGCCAAAAGAAGTGACGAGACAGCGCTCGTCAAAAACTCGTGAGGTCACTTAACGCGCGCGGCCCGATGAGAGGCGAGCGGGCGCAACACCCTCTCAAGCGGGCGCCGGTGACGTCCGCACAAAGCGGTGAGGTCAGGCCGGGATTCTGTCATAAGCGCCGTTCGGGATTAAAGCGCGGGAATTGAAACAAACTATTTTCAGACCGTTGAATGTAATTAACTATCGTGTGCCGAAGTATTTGAAGTGCTGTTTCAGGTTGGCCAGACCATTAAGCATGGATAAAAGTAATAAAAGTGTAACGTAAAATTTTCGTGTCAGTGCTCCTTTAAGGGTTTATGGTGTGACGTTTTCTGGTGTTTTAAATACGAATGCATTTATTAGTCGGGGGTTGTCTTGCGTCCATCGAGCGGCGTGCGCCTGCATTCCTCCAGCGCGAGCGCCCGTGAGCGCGCGCCTCGTAGTTCTGCCTTCGTCGTCGTCGTCGTCGTCGTAAATGCGAATGCATTTCTTAGTCGGGGGTTGTCGTGCTCCGTCGGCGTGCGCCCGCGGGTGTTATCTCTCCGCGCTCAATGCCGAACGCATGCGCTTGAAGCGAGCTGTACTAGTTTGCTCGAAGCGGCAAGGACGGCTAGTACTGCGGTGTTAGTCTCGTGTCTAACGTGTATGGGAACTTGATATCGCACGCAGTTGCCACGTCTCCCGTTCGAGACACGTTTCCGTACAAGGACTTGTACACCCTTGCCTACACCGGAGACGGAGTCTTTGTAGTGACCGTGTACCTCGCGCCCAACCTCGCTCGAGACGCCGTTGCCGCGCAGCTGGACGCGGCTATGGAAAGTGTGCGCGTGCGCTCCAAACTCTCTGACCCCATAGTCTTGGTTGGCGACTTCAACGTTGACGTGCGCAAGAAGAGTGGCGAGTGGCTGGTCGAGTACATGCAGACCAGGCACTCCATGCATTGTCTCTCTGCCGTCTTCGACACGTGCCCCACTACCATTCACGGGAGTTACATTGATCTGGTCTTTACGCGAAACTGTGACGCGCATATGCTTCTCAAAGACCCTTTGACCGTGCACTTTAGCGATCACAAGGCAGGGATTTGGGCCGTCAGGTACAACGATAACACGAACAGTTGCTGATGAATAAATGATTACGTTCACACTCTCGTCATTTATTACGTCATTACTCGCAACACACTCATTGGTGCACTCAATGCATTCCCATTTCTGCACGATTCCCTTCGGGGAGGTGCGGGGGAATTTTTTTTTGCGTTCGGGTGGAAGAAATTTCTCAACGACACATTGCCCGGATCGTCTGCATACCACCAGTAGCGGGTTTGAGCTAATTGCGCAAAGTGAGTGAGTAAGTGTGGAGTGTATGCATCTCCGTACAGCCAGGCATCACACGATCACCAGCGCTAACGATTGTGCAGGTGGCATATTTAAGCGTGGATGCCTCCCTGCTTGGTGCGACCTGCTGCATTCAACTTTTGTCAGCGGTTTGGGTTGTGTGTTACACGGACGAAAACATGCCTATTGTGGTGTAGTGTCGCTCTCTGTGGAGCGCCCGCGCACTGTGTGCGTTTGTGTTGTATTAGTTTGTTACTAGATGTCGTTGCGGTGGGACGCACGTGATGCTAATAATCCAATCACGTGCGTATGCGTGTCCGGTGGTGCCGTTGTGATGTGAAATAAATCATTCTTTGTCTGGGGTTGTAACAGCAAGGTCGCACTCCTTCTTCTGGGCTTGTGCGTGGGCCGGCGCCGCGCGCCTTCTCTCCCGTCGCCGCCGAGGCCGCTCGCCGTCGCCCACGACACATCTTTTGGCGACGAGGATGGGATGCTTTTCTTCTGCTGCGACAGTGACAGCGTCGACAATTCCGGAAGAATAAAAAAAGTGAGGTCGTTGTTTGACCTCGCTCGAGTGTGACTGTCTGGCGCGTCTGGCGTCGCGAGGCCTAGCGTTCTTTAGTGCTGACGCTCGTCGAAACATCGCTTAGGCCTCGCCCTACTTCGTTCTTCTGCTTCTGCTGCTGCGTTTCTCTCCTTCCTGCTTGGCAGCATGGGCCTGCCCGTTTTCCTCGAATTGCCGGGGCCGCCTCCGATTCCGTGGCATAACTGGAGAAAATTGCTTCAGGCCCATCTCGAGGCGGCTGGCGGCAGCGAGTGGAGCGACGGACGGCGCGCGTCGGCGCTCGTCAGCGTTTTGGGCAGGGAGGGGCAACGAGGTATTTTGCCGAGACGGAGCATGAGGAAACAAGGAGGGACGCCAGTAACGTGACCGACTCTAATGTGACCAACTCTAACGTGACAGACTCCGCCGCCGACGCTAGTGTGACCACATCCTCGGCTTCGGCCGTTTCGAAATTCGACCAACTCGTTGAGCAGCTAGACCGGCTCTTCGCCGCGTCCACAAACACCCTTGTAGAACGACACGAGTTCACAAGCCGTCGTCAATTACAGGGCGAAAGTTTTTTAGAATACGTGACTGTTCTAAAGGAGAAAGCTCTACGTTGCGAGTTCGGTCTGACGTACGCGGAGCGCGTCCTAGATGAAAATATTCATGGAACGTCTAACTCCCAAGCTAGAGAAAAGCTACTCGCGCATAGTGAAAAGTTGTCTTGGGAGAGAGCTGAAGAGATTGGTCGGAGTTTTGAGTCGTTGTCGTTGCCGAATCAAGCCTTAGGTTCGCATCATCATCAAGTACAAGCGGTAGGATGGCGCGGAGAAGGTGGCGTCGCAGAAGATGGCAGTCGGGGAAGCCGGCGCGCGCAAGATGGCGGCGTGGAGAATCAAGATGGCATGGGCCGCCGGGGAAGCCGGCGCGCTCAAGATGGCGGCATAGGAATTCAAGATGGCCTGGCCAGCCGGGGAGGCCGTGACGTCATTCCACCGGGTTCGGCAAGACAAGATGGTGGTCCCCAAGATGGACGTTTCCATTCGCAGTCAGCTGCAGAGTTTCGCGGTACAGTCCAGCCGAAGAAGTTTGCAGGCAAGCTTCAGTGGTGCGAACGATGCGGAAATAGATGGCATAATTCAGCATTTCGAAATAGTCCAGCGCGAAATCGGCGCTGCAACTCTTGTAACAAGTGGGTACATTTCGCGTCGATGTGCCGCAAGCCGGCACCAGTGCATCGAGTTTCTTTGAAGGAAGCTACGTGCTCCGCTCCGCCACCGGAACCTGAACAGCATCCAACATCCACGGTGATCAACTCATCTTCGAGATCTTCCGTCTTAACAGTCAGCACTTCTTCGAGGAAGGACTTAGTCGTCCAAGCGGACGTCAGCGTCAAGAATTCTCTGAGAAAGGACTTAGTCTTACAAGCCGAAGTCAGCGGAGTGACCATGCAACTTTTGGTCGATACCGGAGCAACCGTGCGTTGTTGACTGCCGAAGTTTTCAAGCGTCATTTCAGTAAACAGCATGCCCTGTCGAAGGCCTCCGTCGACTTGTGGAATTTTTCCAAGCAGCGTATCGGCATCCGCGGCTCATTCCAAGCTCCTGTTCATGTCTTGAAACGGTCTTGCTCCGTCGCATTCTACGTCACAGACAAAGGGACATCGCTTTCGGAACTCTTCGCCATCCAGCAATTGGGTATTCAGATCGACGGTGCGTCTCTTACGTGTCGACTAGCATCGGTGTGTGCAGTGCAATGTCCCGTGAACGTGCCCTCGGGTTTTGAACATCTCTTCAACAGCGAGTTGGGTTTTGTCAAAGACGTCTTGCATGATCCAACGGCGGCCAGATGTGACTCCTGTTGCATCTAAGCTACGGCGATTGCCTCTTGCTCTCCGCGATCCATTGTCCAGCGAGCTGCGACGCCTGGAGGACAATGATATCATTGAACGTGTCGACGCCTCGGAGTGGGTTTCGCCACTCGTCGTCGTCCGGAAAAAGAACGGTGACATTCGGCTTTGTGCGGACCTCCGGGAACCGAATAAGGCAATTATCATTGATGGGTATCCTTTGCCGCATGTCGAGGAGCTGTTGCAGATGTTTCATGGTGCTGTTTGTTTTTCTAAGCTCGACTTAGCGTCGGCTTATCATCAGTTGTTGCTGGAAGAGGGAAGTAGGGACTTAACTATCTTTGTGACTCATGAAGGCTTATTCAGGTTTAAGAGGGTGTGTTTTGGTCTGGCGTCGGCGCCTGCGGTGTTTCAAAAAATGATGTCCCAGATCTTGAAGAATTGCAAAAATGTCATTTGCTATCTTGATGATATCCTTGTGTGGGGAAAGACTCAGTCTGAGCATGACGCGAGCTTAGTTGAAGTCTTAACATGTATAGCAAACAGTGGCATGAAGTTGAACGACAAATGTCTTTTTCCGGTCAAAGAACTTGACTTTTTGGGTCACAGGATTTCGGCTGAGGGCATCTCACCCTTGGAAAGCAAAGTAAAAGCTATAGTACATGCTCCGGCTCCTACCGGCATAAAGTCACTGCAATCATTTTTAGGTCTTGCAGGATACTATGCCAAGTTCATAAAGAACTATGCAGAGATAGTTGAACCACTGCGCCTCATGCTCAGGAAGGGTCAGACGTTTTGTTGGGCTGATGATGCTCAGCGCAGTTTTGATCAGTTGAAAGCGCGCCTCACTTGTTCTCCTGTCGTGAAGGTCTTTAATCCTGACTTGCCTGTAGTAGGTACTACCGACGCATCTGATGTGGGCATTGGCGCGGAACTACAGCAGCGGTATGGTTCCAGGCTTGAAACAGTAGCCTTTGCTTGTAGACCTTTGTCGGAGAATGAGAGAAAATACTCTGTGGGAGAGCGCGAGGCGCTGGCGTGTGAAAAGTGGCACATTTTTCTTTGGGGTAGACGGTTCACGCTTAGGACTGACCATCAGGCTGTCGTTGCTTTGTTAGCCGCAGGAGATGCAGGTCGGATACCTTTAAAGGCCAACTGCACTCAAATTTCACCTAGACCAAATTTATTTTTAATGCGTAGTAAGTACCCCCAAATCAGCTGTGACACAAGTGGCAGCCCCGTAAAACGCCTCGTTAATCAGCCGTAAGCGTTTAAAAAAGCTCCGCCGCAGACCACGCTGCACCTGCCGGCGGATCGCGTAAACAGCCATGACGCGCCTGTGACGTTCCAGCCGACGGGGGCTTTTTCCTCTGCTCAGCCACGCATCCGGAGAACCGGTCGAGCTCGGCTGCGCACGTGCGCGCGTAGAGCTTGCGCGCAGACCTTCTCCCGAGCTGGTGACCGTCCAGCCGCTCGCTGGACGGCTGCAACGTCACTGCGATGGCCGCGCTCTGCTCGGTTTCGGTTTCAAAATCGCCGATTTTTGCTGGCCGCTTGCGGCGTCCACGCGCGTATTTCAGCTGTTGTATTTTGCATGTTGCTTTCTTTTTAAGCAGACTATACGAAAATAGGGTTTTCAAGAGGTCGAAATTTTGAGTGAAGTTGGCCTTTAAGGATTTCAAGGTGGTCGGCTCGTCTGCTGTACTACAATTTTTACATCGAGTACTGCAAAGGATCAGAAAATCTGGTCGCTGATGCTCTATCGAGATTACCCATTCAGACCGGTCAAGAACTTGTTAAGGAGTAAGAGATAGTGTCACTAACATCAGTAGTCGATAAAGCAACCGTGCAGCTGGCAATGAAGGCAGATGTGACGTTGCAGAAGGTAGCAGAGTATGTGTCTAAGGGTTGGCCAGATAAGAAAAAAGTACATATGGAGATTACCCATTCAGACCGGTCAAGAACTTGTTAAGGAGGAAGAGATAGTGTCACTAGTAACATCAGCAGTCGATAAAGAAACCGTGCAGCTGGCAACGAAGGCAGGTGTGACGTTGCAGAAGGTAGCAGAGTATGTGTCTAAGGGTTGGCCAGATAAGAAAAAAGTACATAAGAAAAAAGTACATAGTGAATTACCAGCTTATTTTTATGTGAAGGATGAACTTTCTGTGGTGGACGGTTTACTCATGCGTGATGACCGTGTACTTGTACCAACCTTCCTCCAGTTGGCACATGAAAATCATCAAGGAATAGTACGTACGAAACAACTTCTCCGGGAACGTTATTGGTGGCCTGAAATGGATCGCAATGTTGAAGAACATGCAAATCATTGTCACGCTTGTCAGCTGGCAGACAAGTCTGCTAATCCTCATGTAGCTCCGTTGCAGCCAGTACAATGGTTTGAAGGGTTTTGGCAAAAGTTGGGAATGAACATCGTCGGTCCGTTAGATGTGGCGTACCCCCGATTTCTTGTTGCACTAGTCGATTACTACTCTAAGTGGCCTGCCTCATGTTTGGAATCAGGCCTTAAAGAAGCAGCATGAAGCTAAACAGCACTTTGACAGAAGGAAAGGTGCGCAG
The DNA here is from genome assembly GCF_048455015.1 of Haemaphysalis longicornis. Taxonomy (NCBI): domain Eukaryota; kingdom Metazoa; phylum Arthropoda; class Arachnida; order Ixodida; family Ixodidae; genus Haemaphysalis; species Haemaphysalis longicornis. The sequence goes on from NW_027526351.1 coordinate 865,402, forward strand.
CAGGTGCGCAGCAGGCCCGCATAAAGGTGGGAGATGTCGCGAAAGTAAAATTCCATAAGCAAGGATTTCTGAAGTATAGTAAGCCGTTGACAGTGCAAGCTCAGGTTGCTCCTTTCACCTTTAAGCTCAGTGATGGAAAGATCTGGAACGCTTCAAAACCCAAAGTCATTCCGAAAGGAATTGAGGTTGGCTCGTCACCATATTCCTTTGAAAATGTTGAACTCTCTTCGAGGTATAACGAGTTTTTATACTCTTCGTCTAACTTAAACATTTGTGACAGTCAGTCCCTTAGTCTACCGTTGACAGATGGGGCAAACCCCAGAGTCGAGACAGACTCTGGTCTGTCAGAGCTTCCTTCCAGTGCAAGGTCTGGATCCGTTGTTCCTCAGGAAGTGGTAGAGTGTCAAGAAGAAAATATTGAGCAAACAGATCCAAATAACCATGTAGACAACACAAGGGAAAATGAGGGGGCGTCTGGGTCATCAGATAATTCAAGTTCATCATCTACGCGTCCACGCCGTAAGAATAAGCAACCTCAGTGGCTTCGCGACTATGTGCGGTAGGGGGTAGACGTAGGGTTCATGGCTTGTCATGTTGGACGTGTCATGTCTTGTGTTGAATCGCATATCACCATTGAAAGTGTTTTTGGACGGTTTTTCCTTAATGGGTCTTTAAAAAAGTCTTACTGTTGCGTGTTGTGTGTGCAACATACAGGAGTGTGCGCGACTCTGTTAGTCATACCTCCACTGCTCCTGCGCAAGTGATGAGTGCTCTTGTGGGACTATGTAGGACTGTCTTGAGCGACTGAGTGCTTTTGTGTGGATCATGTGCAACATGCAGACAGTCTTTTTTTTCACAGAGTGTGCGAACATCTTTTGCACGGAGAGATGATGTGGTGTAGTGGCGCCCTCTGTGGAGCCCCGCGCACTGTGTGCGTTTCTGTTGTATTAGGTTGTTACTAGATGTCGTTGCGGTGGGAAGCACGTGATGCTAATGATCCAATCACGTGCGTATGCGTGTCCGGTGGTGCCGTTGTGATGTGAAATAAATCATTCTTTGTCTGGGGTTGTAACAGCGAGGTCGCACTCTTTCTTGTGGGCTTGTGCGCGGGCCGGCGCGGTGCGCCTTCGCTCCCGTCGCTGCCGAGGCCGCTCGCCGTCGCCCACGACACAACACCTATATATATGGTATGGTAGAAATGCGGACAGCCCTGTGTTTATCCTCTAGAATAGACCTCGAGTCCTTCCGAGGTTTATTGAGCTAGGAAGCATGCTCTATTGCAAATTCGAAACGCATGTGTTCTGTTTCGTGTACTCTGTTTACTGCACCAAGCTTGGCTGATCATCCCAGAGTGAAACGCCAGTGAATTTTTTACACTGATTACCAGTTGTTTCTTTCTAATTTGCCCTCAAAATATGTTGTAACTGTCCATCAATGCCAAATTACAGAGCGGCATATGTAAATGTAGAATATATTTTTGCGATGACTGATACCTGGCCTATCGTCTGATTGGAATTCTCTCTTCCCACACCCTCCCTAATAATGTACAAGAACCCTTACAAAGAAATCGCAGTTACACCTGGCTTCTGGAAAGAATTATTCACTTTTCCTTAAAGTATGATCTCTTTAGAATTGTTTGATGCGTAAACGGGACCACGTCTTCAGTTTGTCCTTTTGAAGAATAAAAAGTGAAGTTTGCGAACTGGACAACGGCTATAGTACCCGCCGTGGTGGCTCTGGGATATGGCGTTGCGGCGCTGAGCACGAGGTCGCGGGTTCAATTCCCGGTAGCGGCGGCCGCTTTTCTGATGTGGGCGAAAAGCGAAAACGCGCGTATGTAAGAGATTTCGGCGCACGTTGGTCGAAATTAATCCGGAACCCTCCACTAGGGCGCGCCTCATCACTTGTGTTCAATCGGCGCGTTAGACCATACAATCAAACAACGGCTATAGTGCCCCTCAGTGTACTTTCATTAAGGCAATGGGCAAAAACTGTACAATTGTTATAGGATTACTCAGCGTGTTTTCAGGAGCTTTAGGGCAGTGCACAAGGACTGAAAGTGACTTTTAAATGACCCAAATGCTCTTTCTCTCCCCTTGCCTTCTCCTTCTCCACACCAAGGCGTCTTGCCTTTTTCTGTAAAGCCTATGAATTAATCCACCAATTTTTCTTTCACGGATCACTTAGCCATATAATCAAAGGCATCAGCAGCACCACGAACAGATGCAGGATGTTGTTTTACACAACAAAATAAATAGCGTTCCTGGAGGTTCCCAGCCACTTTGATTGTAGCAGCAATCCGAGTGCATTTTGTTCACCGTTTGTTTTATTTTACCTTAAATCCTGCGTGTCATTCTATGCATACGACAATTTTATTTAACGCCAGTTTGAAAACCAAATAGTTAAAGAGATGGCCATTCTGTTGTCTCTCATACGCATGATATTTCCTGACCAACCCCATTTCTTTTGCCCGATTTGAATTTAAGTATCTTCAATCAGAGTTTGTTGTCCAGTCGCAACCGCCTTTTTCTTATTTCTGGTGTGTACCCCATAATTCCTGCTCGTATTGCGTGATGGGTCGATCATATTTTCTTTAAGGCGGCTCAGTAGGAACCCACCGCGGTGGCTCAGTGGTTAGGGTGTGGCGCTGCTGAGCACGAGGTCGCGGGTTCGATTCCCGGCCGCGGCGGCCGCTTTTCTGATGGAGGCGAAAAGCGAAAATGCCCGTGTGTACGAGATTTCGGCGCACGTTAAAGATCCCCAGGTGGTCAAAATTAATCCGGAGCCCTCCACTACGGCGCACCTCATCGCCTGCGTTGCGTCGGCGCGTTAAACCCCACAATCAATCAATCAGCTTAGTAGGACTCTAAATGTCTGCCCGATATATCATTGCAGGAGGTATGTTGGTGATTGTTCATTTACCCTGGGCCTTGCCCACATTGGTTGCATAGCAGCTTTTTTAGTGGCAAGGTTAGTTCACTGCTGGGGATATCGAGGTGCTTAACGTATGCAAGCCACTCATTAGGATTCGGCTGTTATTTTTGTCGTTATAGTTACAATCAACCCTAATAACTGCCAAAAATAAATATTTTTTCCCCCTGTTTTTGGTATTTAGAACAGCTGTTTAGGAGCGGGTCCGAGCCAAACGTAGTATAGGTATTATAAATGCAGACGGAAAATAGAGGCAACCTCGCGGGGGGGGGGGGGGGATATATGCGCACTGCATACAACCAGATGTGGTCAATATATTCTAAAGTCCTGGACTACATTAACCCACGTAGCCCGCTAAAGCTGCAGTGCCCTAAAAAAGTTGATTTTTTTTCATATTTTGTTAGTTACTTTGAAGACGTGTTCCTTCGCATTGCAAAATCATTAGCTGGCAATCTTGGTCATAAATCAGGCATCCATGGAGTACGACATTGTGACTAGAATTTTCAGGAAGACGGCCTACCGAGAGCACAAAAATACTCAGGCGCTCAAATGAAAGTTGTGAAAGACAAATTTCTTTTAGAAGCACCTCTGAATAATGTAAATATTTGGGTAAAAAAAGATTATTGTAAATGGCACGCGGAGTGAAATTACAACCAGGGCCTTCCAGCAGCACATAGCCTATCAGTCATACCGATTGACAATTTTACCTGACAAAAGGTGAACGTAGCGCAAAAGTAAGGTCCTTCGACGCAGAAGCATGTGGTTCCGATTTGTTCCCACACTGCAAAAAAAGTTCGAGCGCGGTAAAACCAGAAGTACCGATTACGTGTGCAGCACACCACATTCGCGGCAATGTATGTGATGCATTAAAATGGCGATTGAGCCTTTCCTCTGATTCGTAGTAACAGAAATGGGAAGAAAACATGGCGAAGACAAAGAGCGAGAGAAGGAGCGCAAAAACTTGTTTTGGGGTTCAAGGAATATTTATGGTGGGGGATTATGGAGGCATTGCTGGTGGTAAGAGCACTCTGATGGGTGTCAGCTTGAACTTCTCGGCGACCTCGGCAGCCCTGAAAACCAACTTGGCGTGTAAAAGCAGGCCCTAGCTCAACAGAGAGTCCCCCCCACCGCTCCTCCGAAGTTATTACTGGAAATAGACATTTGCGCTAGCCTAGATGACATAGAGTAGTGCGGTACGACCACCAGATTAGTAAAAGGCCGAAGTAGTGTAAAGAGTTGCGTGGAGGGGGGTTAGGGCGGCAGGATTGGAAAAAATGCCTGTCTGAAGAAAGCTCCACAAGTGGGCTTTTGAGTTGTCTAATGTTTTGTGCGCTGGAGGAGAGATTAAGCGGCAGAGGCGGTAGTGCGTATGTATATTCTGAAATTAGACCAGGCAGTCCCGCGCGGATCGCGTCTTGTGATAAAGGTAGAGGCTGGGCCGAGCCCGGATAGTGAGCCATCGGGCGTTTTCATGGGCCCCCTCCATTTTCATAGAATGCAGAAGTAGGACCGAGTTTCCTGTGAAACATTTGAGGGATGGCTGCGAAATGCATTCGGAATCTAAATTACTAAGTCTAGTCGTAGAATAAAAATTATCCTGTTGGGAGTGAGGTCGAGCATCAGATGTGGGGCTAACCCAGGCAGCACAGGACTGTTGGGTTAGCTCAAGCCGATATACTTTGGCAGTGATTTTCTATCCGGCCTTTTCCCTGCAGACGCGTTCGGCCCATCTCCAGATGAGGCATTTTGACCGTCTACGGCCGTACTCCCATAGCTATCCGACGGTCCGTCTCCATCGGGCAGTCAAACAGCTGATGTTGTTACGACCAGACTCCAGATGTAGTGCTCCGGCCATTGAAACAACCACCCCGCACGGGGCATCTTGACAATCCTGGTGGTGGTATTGGCGACACAGCGGACCCCAAGCCCCAAGCATAAGCTGTATCCAACCGTGGTTATGTGCTTATAGGTGGAGGGTGAGAAATCACGAACGGTGGCCGTCGGAGCCCAGGTGAACCTCCGGCGGATTGGCTCTCTGCCTGTTTACCAGGTAGTGACCTCCAGAACCTCTCTCGGTATCAGAATAACCCGAGCGAAGGAGGTACCCCTGTGTCCTGCTTTTATACTATAGCATATTGTATTTTCAACCTCCCCCTCCCCCCGTGAAAAGGGGCCGCACCAAAGTTTCTTTTCCTCCTTTGCCTTCGATCTGTCTTCCAAAGCTCGATAATTTCTCGCGCTTTTTGATAATACAATCCCTGGATAAGTCAAAACCCATAACTTTCCAGTCTGCCTTTCTGATTTCCAAGTTTCTCGACAGCCTTTTCGGAAAGTTATACAAGCCTAAGAAACTCACAACGGGAGAAGTTTTGATTGAAGTAGAAAAAAAGCAGCAATCCTCTAACCTCAAGCAAACGCGCATTGTCGATGTTTTCATCAAGATTACTCCCCATCGAACCATTAATAGCTGCCAGCACGTGATCTTTGATCGGGATCGAATAAATGAGATTGAAGCAGATCTGCTCGCGAGCCTCCGATACCAAAGCGTGACAGAAGTGAGGCGAATCAACATACGCCGAAATGATCAAATAATTCCCACCAAGCACATAATTTTGACGTTTGACTGCTCAACACTTTCTGAGTCAGTCAACGCAGGTTTCATGAGATGTCCAATCCTACCCTATTTGCCAAGCCCCCGTTGTCGCTTCAAGTGTCAGAGGTTTTCGCACGGCAGATCCTCTTACCGTGTTAAACTGACATGCGGAAAATGTGCAGCGCATGATCACGGCAATTGTGCATCCGAGAGCTTCACCTAAGAGAACTGCCAGGGGCCGCACGCTGCGCATTTAGGGGTATTGAAAAGTTTAAGGAAGAAAAAAACATCATTGCAAGAAAAACAAAGAGCAAGAAAAACAAATCAAAGCAAGAAAAATAAATCAAAACAAATCAACGAGAACACCACCTTCCCAGAGGCTCGAAAGAGGTTCGCCTCTTAAAGGGACACTGAAGTGAATTTGTCAAGCTCCCGTTTTTGCTTGCACTGCGTAGAATGGCTCAAATTAGCACACTTTTCATCGTTTATCCGGTTGAAAAATCGGTAATTATTTTACAAAGCGCGAAAGAAGAAAAACTACTATGCGCGGTTTGCGGCGGCCGCACCAACTAAGGCTGTGACGTTGGGAGGAGGGGCGCCGTGATTGGACGATGCCCAAGGTTAGCAATCACACAAGTTTCGGTTTCGGTTTCGGTTCTGCAAAACATAACCAATGGCTTTGTTGGATGGGCATTCTCAATATCTCAGTAATCATCGTACCGCGCTTCTGCCATGTTGTCGGCTGTAAAATGCACAAGATAAGCCTCCCAGGACGGCTTGTAGTCGTAGCATTCACTAGCCGAGACCTACGCAGTGCATGAACGCCCTCCGCGTACCCGCAGACGCCCAAATGTCATGCGCTTTTCCCCCATATTTGGAGCTTGCCTCCCTCATGCCTGTATCGTAAAAAGCGTGTTCGCACCAGGCCAAGGGTCTGTTCATTCTGGCCTGTGCCCACTGCCTGCAAGCAGTCGGTGCTTATGGCAACAGCACGCCAACGAGAACTCGCTAGCGCGCCAGTGCCAGCCTGCGCGCGTTTTGTGAACTAGTTCGTGTAGCTATGAACGTTGCGGCCCAAAAAAAGGTGAACTCAATATAGAAAACATCGGCGGAAAACAAAAAAGTTAACTTTAAAAAAAAACCACTTAACCGCGGGGATTCGAACTCGTGACTCGCAAAACGTTTGCGGTGACATACCTAGCGCCCCAGACCGCTGAGCCACGGAGCAGGACGCAAATGCCTTTCTAATATAGGTATATATTGTACAACCGGTTTACACTTTCATTTAGTTTTGGCATTTCAAGCAGCTTAGGTGACTATTTGTTGTACTGCGATCGTGCAGTAAGCGTCGCCCGAGTTTCCACAGTAGCTCACGTCTAGCAATTGCATTTCGTAGACGGAAAAGAATTCGCAGATGCGTAGTCGTGCTGCTGACCGCTGTGCTTGTTCGCCCAGCGCAAAAAAGTGCTTCCCGCGCCCTAGTTTTACGCTGTACGGTAAAAATATTAGTTTATTTTATTTCCTTAGTACCTATACTGACGTCGCTGACTCTTCTCCCGCCTTCAAGAGGCCTTATATTTTCCTACTGGCGTACCAGTCAGCGAAGCGTCGCATGTGCGCTTGTGTGAAGCGACCTTGACTTGGAGCTAGATACAGTGTACAAACAAACCAAGTAAAGAAAGGCACATTCTTCCATTCACAAACGTGTCCTGGCTTCGTTTCAACTAAGCGAACGAATTGCGACCAAGCAATTTTTTTTTAACCTCCTTGATTGCGACAACCCGCCGGCGGCCGGCGGACGAAACGCTGGGCCGACTGACTCTGTCGGCCGGGGAGCCGTGCAGTAGCGCAGCCGTCGCGCAGCCAATTGCCAGCTCATCCCCTCCTGACGTCACACGAAAACGCCACAGAAAATGGGCCACCGTAAAGAGAGGAGGACAGCATTTTCGAATTAGTTTTTCTACTAAATAAAATCGCGTAAACGCGCCTAGAGTGGTCGAAACATGGCCTGGGGACTCCGGACTACAATTTGCGCTAGTAATCCCGCACTGTTTACATATCACTTCAGTGTCCCTTTAACATCTGGGGAAGTACGCCGACGCACCTCACCGGGGGACGGAGAGGTTTCTAGTTTTGGTGGGGAGCCAGTACCGCGAGTCCAACCTGGCCCCGCTTCCGCCTCCTTTCGGGCTGTGTATGGCGGCCGGCCCCGCCCCCGCACCGCTCGCTGAGCCAGTAGCGGCTGTGGTGGCAACCACGTCTGTTAGGAATGCTGCTGCATCCACTGCCTCCTCTCCACCTGACGAAAGCAGAAGCGAAGGCACGGAGGAGATGGAGACGGAGGCACCCGCGGGCAGTTCCCACCCCCGTCGCTACGCCTGTCGCACCCGCCGCTTCTCCTGTGCCACCTGACGCCCTCGGCGGTCGCAGTTCCAATGAATGGCACCAGGATATCAAGTCCAAGGCGTGCGGTCCGCCGGCTACTCCCCATAAATCTGATGACGAGATGGATGTGGGACCTTTCTTGTCTGCTTTGCAGAGGATAGAGCGGGTCCCTTCATCCAAACATCAAGAGAAGGTAAACAAACCCCTTCCGAGAGTCCAAGCCCCGAAAGACCTTACATAGTCACACTCCAGTAGCTCTGAACACTTAATAATGGCAAGAAAAAGTATTTTTGAATGGAACTGCAGAGGCCTTTTGAATAATCTTGACGACGTGTACGAGATTCTGCATGCTAATAAGCAAAGTTTCCAAGTGTGTCCAATAAGTGTGTCCCAGAAACACATTTAAATTCCAATCATACAAATTTCTTAAATATCTATATGGTATTGAGAAATAATAGGGTTGTCTACACACACTCTTCGGGCAGTGTGGCCATAATCGCCCGGAAATCCTTAGCATGCCACCCTATAACCTTGAACACTCCCCTTGAAGCTGTCAATTCGTACAATATTTAATAGGTTTATAACGGTGTGTAGCGGTGGCGTAGAGGTAAAGAAACCCCCTCGCGAGCAGAAGGACCGTGGTTCGCATCCCGGTGACGAACAATTCCCACTGGAATTAAAAAAAATCCTGGCATTGATGGAATTGCAGAATGAGGCTTGGGGTGCGGCCTGACCCCGGCGACCCGGTAACGCACTCTCTCACCAGAACAGGACTGGCTACCCTGGTGTAGTAACGGCCACAATCTCCCATAAATACACGAATTAACCCACGGCCCTCAGTCTCCAGTGGCTACGAAGTAACTGACCACGGCGGCGGTCAGACCTGTGGCGCAGCAGAGGGTGCTGAGAATCCCTGGACCAGGATAGGCCGCCATTCGAATCTCAACCTGGCAACAACTAACACGAGAACCTTAGCTAGCGAGGCGAGTCTAGAGGTGTTGTTCGAGGAATAAAAGGTATTAAATGGGATGTCATAGGGCTTAGTGAGGTTAGGAAGACATGTGAAGCCCTCACGGTGCTGACAAAGGGACAGCTCGAATGTTACCGGTCTAGTGGAGAGAATAGAACTGGGAGTGTGACCTCTAGTCAATAAAAGCGGGGCTGGCAACATAGAAGAACACTATACCATTAACGAAAGGGCAGCAGCTGTCTTGTAATTAGGCTCAATAAAAGGCACAAACTCAAGGTGGTACCGGGCTACGCGCCCACATCCACGATAACCAGGTAGCGGAAAGCTTCTATGAAGGCGTGGAATCGGCAATGGCTAAAGTAAGAACACAGTATACCGCGGTTATGGGAGACCTTAATGCTAAAGTTGGCAAGAATCAGGCTGGAGACAAGGCAGTTGGGAACCATGGTCTGGGCTGTAGAAATAGCAGGGGGACCTACTAGTCGAGCTGGCAGAACGAAATAACCTACGCCAGATGAATGCCTTCTTCTGAATACGGGAGTGCCGGAAGTGGACGTGGAGGAGCTCGAAGGGGTATCATAAAAATGAAATAGGCCTAACAATATGCGATAACCCTAGCGTCGTGCAGAATGTGGAAGTGCTCGGAAGGGTAACGTGTAGTGACCACTGTATGGTAACATCTCGAATTAAGCTAGATTTGAGGAGTCCGCAACAAGCTAGTACGAAAGAAGCCGACTAATGAGGTAACAGTAAGACGTGAAGTAGAAGAATTCAGGATCGTGCTGCAGAATCTATATAGAGCTGTTACCAAAGAAGCAGAGGTTACGACACTGGAAGACGGCGACAACCTTACAAGCACGATCACGGAGTGTGCAGTAGAAGTCGGGGGCACGATGGCCAGACAGGATAGTGGCAAACTTTCCAAGGAGACAAAATCTAATTAGGAAACGGCAAACCATGAAAATCTCCACAACTGTTACCAGAATAGAACCAGCGGATCTTTCGAAGTTAATCAATACGCGTAAGGCAGCTGACGTACGGAAGCATACTATGCACAAGATCGAATACACTGTAAAGAACGGAGGTAGCCTGAAAGCAGTGAAGAGGCGTCTTGGCGTGGGGAAAAATCAAATATACCAACTTAAAGACAAGCAGGGAACATCATTACAAAAACGATAAAATAGTCACAGTAGTCGAGGAGTTCTATAGAGATCTGTATAGCAGCCGGGACATCCAGGATAATGCCAAGCGAGAAACTACCTCAGAGGAGATAGACATCCCACCAGCAACGAAAGAACGAAAGAAGGATTTGAAAGAAATGAAAGTGGGCAAAGCACCTGGTGACGATCAGATAACAGCGGACCTCTTGAAGGATGGCAGAGTACTTGTACTTGAAAAACCAGCAAACCGGTATACGCAACGTCTAATGACCGCAAGTGTAACGGAATCCTGGAAGAACGCGAACATCGTCCTAATTCATAAGAAAGGTGACATGGAGGACTTGAAAAATTACAGGCCAATCAGCTTACTGTCAGTCGTCTACAAGGTACTTACCAAGGTAATCGCTAACAGAATTTCTGAAACATTAGATTTAAGTCAACCATAAGCATTGTTCCGTAAAGGCTGTTCAACAATGGACCATATTCATACGATCAATCAGGTGATAAAGAAGCGCGCTGAGTAAACAGAGCTCCTATATATAGCCCTCATAGATAATGAGAAAGCATTTGACATAGTCGATACCTAAGCAGTCATTTAGGCATTACGGAACCAGGGAGCAGATGAGCATTATGCAAGAATACTAGAGGATATCTACAATTGGTCCACAGCTACCATGATCCTCCATAAGGAGAGCAGCAAAGTACCTATAAGGAATGGCGTCAGACAAGGAGACACAATCTCCCCAATGTAATTAACAGCATGTTTACAAGATGTATTCGGAACATTCGTTTGGGAACAGGTGCGAGTAAGGGTAGTGGAGAATACCTGAGTAACCTCAGATTTGCTGATGATGTTGCCTTGCTAAGAAACTCCGGGGACGAAGTGCAAAGCATGCTTTCCACACAACACGGAGTAGAACCATGGGCCTGAAAATTAATATGCAGAAAAATAAATTAATGATCAATAACTTCGGGGCAGCACAGCGGTTTGAGATAGGTGACAAAGCTTTGGTAAGTTGTAAGCGGATATATCCACTTAGGTCAAGTTGTCACCCCGGATCCTAACGATCAGGCAGAGATAATTAGAAGGATAAGAATGTGGTGAAATGCATACGCCAGACATTCTCAGATAATGAATGGCAGCCTACCATTGTCCCTGAAGAAGAAAGTGTATTACAGTTGCATCTTACCGGCACTCACCTACGACGCAGAAACATGGGGGCTCACTCAGAGGGTTAAGCTTAAATTGAGAACGACTCAACGGGCAATGGAACGGAAGAGGATAGATGTAACATTATGGGACAATAAGAGAGCTGAGTTGGTCAAGGAACAAACGCGTGCTAAGGACATATTATAGAAATTAAGAAGAAATGGACGGGAGCAGGGCACGTAATGCGAAGACAAGACAACCGTTGGTCATTAAGGGTAACCGAGTGAATCCGTAGAGAAAGCAAGCGCTGCAGGGGGCGGCAGAAAGATGGGCAGATCTGACCATGAAGTTTGCGGGGATGAATTGGTCGCAATAAGCACAGGACCGAGGTAATTGAAGATCAATGGGAGAGGCCTTTGCCCTGCAGTAGCGTAGATAGGCTGGTGATGATGATGGTGATGATGAACGGTATGCTCCATTCACATTCGTCTTGATTTTGCACTCTCTAGCTCTGACTTCGAGGGACTAGTTGACCAGCTACCCGAATCATATATCCTCCCAGGCAACCTTAATGCGCACAATTCTCTTTGGGGCTCTTCTCGCACTGGTGCCCGAGGTTGGCTGATAGAGAAGTCACTTACATCTTCAGGAGCATGCCTTTTCAACAAATTAAGACCACTTACGTTATGATAGGAAACAAAACACACTCATATCTTGACTTGGCTATTGGCTCCGCAGTTCTCTTGCTTCTTCTCGAGGGGGGTGTGGCACTGACCCATATCGCTGTGACCACTTCCCCACCTCACTAACATATATAGGTAACGGCCCACGCAATTCATCTTCCCAAAACAGGTTCAATTAAGGAAGAGCTGACTGGAATACATTTACAGAGGCATCCAAACTACACCACACATTCATACGACGCCTACATGTAGAAGAGATACTCACCTCATCACGGTGCACATCCTGGGAGCCACCGAAAAGTTCATTTACCACGCCTCTGGTGCCCCGCGCAACCCCAGGAGGGCGTGGTAAAATGATGGCTGTAGGCGGGTGCGAGAGGCCCAGAACAAGGCGTGGGCTATCCTGCGTCAGTACCCCACGTCGGGAAACCTATTTTTGTTCAAAAGGGCAAAGGCGTTTAGAAAACGTGTGTACCTAGAGTCAAAACGACAGAGTTGGCACACTTTATTGACATTTATTAAATCATACACAGACGCGTCCAATGTCTGGACACAAATACGTAAGCTCAAAAGACAACAACACACTGCCTACCCCTGGTTAGCACAACCGAGGACACACTCAAATACCACGCTAACACACTTGCACAACACTTCGAACACATGTCCGTTGAACACACTACACAAACAGTATCATGCAACACAAAACATCTGTAGAATGGAAGTCCCTGGGTGATAGCAACAAGTCGCACACTTCCTAAAATTTTCCTTTTTCAATTCATGAGGTGAAGGACGCTCTGACCACATGCAAGCATTCAGCTCCAGGTGCAGACAAAACTATATACATCATGATACAACACCTACACTCAGATACCTTTGAAACACTTCTATATCGATGCAATAAAATATGGCTTTCGGGGCACATTCCACGCTCTTGGAGGGAGGCCATAGTAGTGGCCTTTCTGAATGAGGAGAAGGATACTTCCTCTTTTGCTAGCTATCGGCTCATCGCCCTTACCAGCTGCCTGTGCAAGCTCGTCGAGAAGGTGATAAAAATGAGACTCGTGTACTTTCCTGAGTACAACGGTCTTCTCTAGGGCTGCCAAGCAGGCTTCTGGGTGGGACGATCTACGAACGACAAACTGGTGGCACTTCAATTACAAAAAAGTTTGCCTTCGTTCACAAACAGTTGTATGTGACGGTGTTTTTCGACATCGAGAAGGCCTATGATACAGTTTGGCGTTGCGGCATACTTAGTGACCTCAAGTCATTTGGTGTTTCGGGTAACATGCTAAACACCCTTATTAGTTACTTGTCGAAGAGAACGTTTTGAGTGAGGGTAGGTAATGCACTCTCAAAGGTTCACGTGCAAGAAAATGGCGTGCCGCAAGTGTCGTGTTGAACTGCACTCTTTTCATAATTAAGATTGACCCCCGTATTCTGAATCCATCCTCCACTACATGTGCTTCCTCCACTCGGTCACGTGGAGGATACGGCAACACCTCCATTCGAGGTCTCCACGTATTTCAAAAACGTGGTGAGGCCGATCCACCGAGGGAATCCTCCACTTCGAGGGACGCTCGAGATCGCAGTGTCTGAGGGGGAGCAAAATGCACCTGGAGGCGAGGTTATTGCAAATTTCTATTCAACACATGAAACTAGGCCTTAAAAATATTATTTTATAACGTTTTTATTTTCTGTTAAACAACCATATAGGTATTTTAAGAAATATTACTTTCTGTGATTGAGCGGAGCCCAAGAATGACATGAGCTAGGTGGACACAACCAGAGATAGCTGTTTTTGGTCTGGCCACACTACACACATACTTCGGTAGCAGACGATAAATCTGTTTTATTTTTGTGTACGCTGCTCCCCGTATCTTGTCGTGTCTCCCGTTTTTTCTGATGTTATCGATCACTATGAGTTTCAGCGCCCCCACGCCGGATGACAGCCAAAATAACGATGTCAGCGGAAGGACTGGAGGTGTACGGCGATTTTCTTTTCATGCGTGACGAGCCCATATTTTCGGCCGTAATTGTCGTCACGGTGAGCGCTTAATTCTTTAATCTTTGCTTTTCGCGCCACTATACTCAGCTAAAAGCCCACATAATGTTCAGATTACAAAGGATTGCGTTTGTAATTTGAATGGCACCATGGTAAACCCGGTAGAAATGTTTGCGTTCGACAGGAGGCAAGCGCGAGGTAGCCGACGAGCAAAAAGCGACGGGAACTTGGAGGGGGCGGAGCCTCGCAGCGCGGGCGACGCGAAGAAAAAAGAAAAATTACCCCCATCTTCCCGCGAGGGAACCCTGAGGAGGAGGAATAAACGTGTATCTGAAGCTGTCAGCCCTGGGGAAGAGTCCTCATTCCAGGACCCCTTGAGTCCGTCCGGCTTCTTGGGCTCGCTGCACCAGCCAAAGCTGGTCGTCAGGGTCCGAGCTGGACAGTGCTCTCTCCCAGTGCTCAGGGGAGGGGAAAGGCAGGGGGGGTAGGTGGGGGTTCTTATCACAGCCCCAAATGATATGGTAGAGGGTGCCCGGAGCCTCGCAGAAGCGGCATTGCGAGGAGTACAGGGTGGGGGCCAGAATGTGGGCTCTAGTGGGGTGGGGAAATGTGTTTGTCTGAATGCCTCGGAGGTGGCGCTCTTGTTGTTTGCTGAGGCTTTTGTGCGCAGGAGGATATGGCATTTATGATGTGACGCATCAGGGGGGAGCGTTTGGACTGACGCTGGTATTGGATTGCGTCAGTCCACTCGGTGAAGGGACCCGCCGCGGTGGCTCAGTGGCTAAGGTGTTGCGCTGCTGAGCACGAGGTCGCGGGTTCGATTCCCGGCCGCGGCGGCCGCTTTTCTGATGGAGGCGAAAAGTAAAAACGCCCGTGTGTACGAGATTTCGGCGCACGATAAAGATCCCCAGGTGGTCAAAATTAATCCGGAGCCCTCCACTACGGCGCGCCTCATCGCCTGCGTTGCGTCGGCGCGTTAAACCCCACAATCAATCAAATCACTCGCTGAAGGGACTGTTGCTTCCATCACGTCTTCATCGGAAGATCTTGCACGGACGTATCACCAAACTAAGTCAAGTGCGAGAGCGAGCGCTGGACTGATCCGGTGCCGTGCGCTCCCCTGCTTATATTCCCGCTTTTGAAAGGAGACGAGCCGGGGGAGAGAGTCGCGCGCATGAGCACACATGCGCGCACCCAGAACAGCGAAGCCTGCACACGCAGCTGTTATGGCAATGAGACGGAGTGAGAGTGCGCACACATGCGCGCACCCAGAGCAGCGAAGCGCACACGCGCAACTGTTGTTATGATAATGAGACGGAGTGAGAGTGTTGCGCACATCTGTCGGAGAGAAGAACAAAGGAGAGTTGCGCATGTGCTGTGAGCGCGCGGGCAACACCGACGCAGGAAGGACATATCCCCGACCAAGAGATGCGTCGCATCTAAAAAATAATTTTCAACCCGGTGGGTTGCTCAGTGGCTAAGGCGTTTGCTGCTGAGCACAAGGACGCGAGCTCAATTCACGGCCATGGCATGCGCTTTTTTTGATGGAGGCGAAAAGCAATAACACACCTGTGTAGGAGATTTCAGCGCTCGCTAAAGATCCTGAGGTGGTCAAAATTAATCTGGAGCCCTCCTTTACGGTGCGCCTCATCGCCTGCGTGGCGTCGGCGCGTTAAACCCTCCAATTAAACAATCAATCAAACGGAATGCCCAACTTCCAGTAGTTGGAAATTAAACCAAGACACGTTTTACTATTCATGCGTGAAAGAATGTTATTAGCAACACAGCGCAAAAAAAGACCAAGGGCGAGACGAAGACGACAAACAAGTCCTGACTTCCAACTGAACTTTATTGAAATTTAATCAATTATCCTGCGGTAAGAATTACGTAGGAAAGACGGGCCGCTGCCGTAATGACAGGTTGCGGGAGCATGATGATAGTGTTAGGCGCAGTTTGGAGGGTAATCTTAGCCGGCAATATCGTTCGTGTGAAAAGGCAGGTTTCACGCCACTGTTGAGTGTCTTGTTGTCAGCCGTCATGGCCATGCACTTACTGGAGAGGTTATTGAGGCAGCTGTGATAATAAGTGAAAGAGATAAGTGCATAAGTGCCCCGCCCTTTCTGCTGTCAAAAAATGAGACTACTTACTTGGGCACCCAATTCTGAACTTTCCTTTAGATGATTGTGCAGTCTTATTTTCCTTGTCACTTGTTTTGATGTATGGGTCAGCGGGTTTTTTTATCTGTTTTGTGCACGTGGCTGGGTTGCAGCTGCGGTATCTGCCATACCTTTGTGATAGAATGTATATTCATGTGTGCGTTTCTTTTCATTAAATTTCAATTGTAAGTCAGCCCTGGTTTGTCGTCTTCGTCTCGTCCTTGCTTTTTTTTCCGCGCTGTTTTTCTAATGGATTACCAACTAGCCGGAACCCTCACGCTTTTAAGTAAAAGAATGAGCGAAAAGCAGTGATGCAGCGCTTCACAGAGTCCCGCCATAGCACAGTTCGATAGCTCTTCTGAATAAAGTACGCTGTCAGCATTGTTTCCTCATTTGAATAAGCTTGCCAATGAATTACAGCAAAAGTATTTAACAGTAAGTTGATGGTTAAAGCTCTGTGTAGATGAGATACTAACAAAACAATTTGGAGTGCTGTACTACAAATACGGACTTGCTTTTATGAAGCAGTTTCCACCCGCTTGTGCTGTTTACGTCTGGTGGGGTGGGTAAGGTAACCGGCTCCAATTGAGGCTGGCCTCGCCGCTGTGAGTTTAAATCTCATGGGGGTATTGTTTTATTCTGTTTTTAGTTGACCGGATTTGTGCAGTTTGATGCGACAAAGTCTACATCTTATAGGCGATTCGATAAAATAGCAGGACGTTAAGCAGGAAAATTTTTTGCAAACCAAAACTATTTGGAGTTCTGCTACAAGGGTTTGCGGACAACTGAAACAGTCGAGCCATTCTTCACGTAGATAGAAAACGTTTCTGTTCCTAACACGCTTCGAAACAAAAGAAAATCTCAACGGGATTTATATAAAACCATAAAAAAAGCATGTTATATAATCAGAAATGGCCACAGTGGAATTGTTTGGATAGAGAATAAAAGCAAAAGAGTTCGAAAGGAGGTTCCACTAAAAGCTTTTTTAGAGATAAATTAGTTGAAATGGAAGTTAGTCTGCCTGGTGCTAACCCCAGCCTTGAATTGATAGTTGTTTGGCGTCAAAATGTTATGGGCAGGAGAAATTTGGATTCCACTTAGAGTTGCAGTGGCGTAATATATTTTTTTGTGAAAGAGAAATTCCTGCACGCAAATAAATTCATAGCGTTCGACATTGATTTTACATATTTGATTCTAGCCGTGCGAAAAGACGTAATGTAAAGTGTCAAGAGCAGTTCCGAAGGACTTCAAAATCACGAAGTAGCCAGATGATCGGTAAAAAAATAGATTATTCAGAAACCTTTAGCTCTGCCATGTGCAATCTTTTAGATTACCCATATTTCAGAAGCATAGCATATTGCACAACACAACAATGATAGTTTATTTACCTATTCTTCGGATTTAGATGACCGATATAAGGTCTCATTACATACTTTACCTCGCTAATAAAATAGAGTAAAACCTCAACACAGAACAGAGCGCATGGATCTGACTCAAAGCACTGAAATTGACCACAGTAGATTTAAAGATTATTGTTTTGTTTCCTAATTTGAGGAGCAGTTTGACCAAATGTGGATGGGCCCCACGCTGAATGGACGTGGCTATTGCGTAACACATGCTAAGGAAAATTAATCCGGGCTATGGCGACCCTACAGAAGCGGCTGAGCAGCATGTGACGGGAAGAATGGCCAACACTCGGCATGGGCGATTTAGAAAAAAAAACCTTCGATCAATGTTTATCTTATAACTTCAACCTTGATATTGTTATCGTTCGTGTTTAAAAAACAAGAGTCAAGTTTACATTGACAACTGATATAATAATTCGAGCACAATAAGACATCCAAACTGTGTTATGCAGAAATCTTTGATTTAATGCCTGGTTCACGAAGCAATGCGACAAGGTGGCCAGATCACAATTTCCAACAGGCCGTCATAGCTGATTATATTTTGTACTTTTACTGGCACATCCTTATTAATTAAACAACAAAGGTTCATAGGTCTTCAACCTTAGACCAATAGTGGTATTCTAGCGGAAGCCGCTCGGCTCCCGCGCGCATTCCTTTCTCTCCGGTCTGCTACCAGCTTGACGACAGTGCGCCTTTGTGGAAGTCGCGTATTGGCGATGCCACCGCCGGCTTAGGGTCATTCTCCCGCGCTCTTCAACGGTCGCCTTTCGGGAGGGGCGTATAACTTGTTTTCCGGCCGATTCTTGGCATTAGTCCTGGCGCCGTTGTCGTCTGCTCGCTCGGGGGGCCTGTTTCCCCTCTATTGAAGGACGCGGGGGTTCCCTTATTTCCCTAGTCGGGGAAAGCTCTCGGCGCAGGTACCTTTTAAAAATAAAAAGGTTGTCGTGATACTCCAAACGAGCTATACGCCTTCTTTCTCGCCTCCTTCAGCCGCCGCCGACATTCTGGGCTGCTGTAAAACTGGTGACCCGAACAACGCTTCAATAAACATGCCGCGACGAGCACCGACGACAACACTGCTGCCTCCACCCCTGCAGTCTTGGCCACAGAACTAAAACTACCAAATGTTTGGCCTAAAATTCCAAGAGTTTGGTTCAGCCAAATGGAGGCCCATTTTCATCTAAGGCACATCGCCTCGCAGTCGACGAAGTACCTTCACGTCGTCGTCGCCCTGCCCCCACACCCCACACAAGGGGAATACGACACCCTCAGAAAGACAGTGCTGGGTAGCCTCGAGGCGCCTGAAAAATCAGACATCAGCAGCTCTTATGTCGGGGAGAGCTGGGCGACCAACGACCTTCCCAACTGCTGCACCGGATGCGACAACTACTCGGTGTCCACGCGCGCCAGTACTGCAAGCTCCCACTTCTTCGTGAACGTTTTCTGCAACGGCTGCCCCAGTCAGTGCTCGTTGTTCTCGCGGGTTTGGATAAGACGTCTCTTGATTGACTGGCGGAACTAGCCGATCGCATCACAGAATACTCTAACCTTCGCGCCCCGAGCTGCTTAAAGAACACACGAACAATCAGATCGACTGTCGCGCCTTGAGGAGAAAGTGCTACAACTTACCGAGACCATATAGCAACTTTGGCGGTCTGGCGCTCCCCAATAGGACGGGCAACTACGGAACCGATCCCCTTCAAAACAGGCAAGCTCTTCCCAGAAAAGCCAGTCACGAGATAGACAGACGAGATAGATAGACAGGTTGGTGCCACCGTCGTTTCGGCACGGGGGCTAGCCGATGCACTCAACCTTGGTCGCTTTCGGGAAATGCTCCGGCCAGTCGTTAACGGCGGCTTACGACATCGGCCCTCCACCCAGCTGCCTGTTCTTCGTAGTCGACCGCGTAAACAACTCGCGCCTGCTAGTTGACACAGTAGCCGTAATCTCTATTTTCCCGGCAACCCCCGAGGATAGCCGACGTAGCAAGAACATATCGTCGCTGCAGGCGGTGACCAACACTCCATCGCTACGTACGCCTTCCGCTCGCTGACAATAGACGTCGTACTCAGGAACCTGTTTCGCTGGGTGTTCGTGGTGGAGAACGTTTATTTCGCAATACACAAAGCAGACTTTCTCAGCCACTTCAACCTTTATGTGAGCGTAATTGACCGTTGCCTCAAGGAAAACAACACATCCCTCAAAGTATGTGGTCTCGAGTCAAACATCTGCTCATCTGGCATCTGCGCCTTCCAGCCAGTATCTGCCTACCACAACGCCCTGGCCGAATTCCCGCCTCTCACCAAGCCCCGCAACACGGAACAGCCAGGGAAACATAAGGTGACTCAACACTTCGTCACCATCGTGCCGCCAGTCACGGCCCGGACACGACCGCTGTCCAGCAACAGGCTTCAAGGTGCACGCAGTGAGTTGGAGCATGTGCTGCGGCTGGGAATTATTCGCCCTTCGTCTAACAACCATTCATCGCCGCGGCACATGCTACCTAATGACGACGGGGAGACTGGCGCACGTGCATTGACTATAGAGCCTTGAATGCATCAACAAACCCGAACCAGTATCCTCTGCCACACCTTTACGATTTTAGTGCGTTGCTGGCAGGTGCAAAAATATACAGCAAGATTAACGTCGTAGAGGCATACCACCAAATCACCGTCGAACCGGAGAACATACCAAAAACACCCATAACAACTCCATTCGGCCTGTTTGAGTGTGTCCGTATGCCCTACGGCTTAAAAAATGCAGCACAGACCTTTCAAAGGTTCATAGATGAAGTCACCCGGATTCTTCCTTTCGTGTTTGTCTACCTGGATGACGTCTTGGTGGCCAGCAGAACTCCTATCGAGCACGAACAGCACCACCGCCAGCTATTTCAGCCTCTGGATGAGCACGGTCTGGTGTTGAAACCTCAAAAGTGCGTGTTTGGTGTCGAGGCTCTCAACTTCATCGGCCACCACATCACTGGAGAAGGCATTATGCCTTTGGAATAGAGGGTGGAATCCCTGCAGAAGGTTCCTGCTCCAATATCTTTCTGCAAGATGAGAGAGTTTCTCTGGCTCAAACTTCGGCCGGTGGTTCATTCCGTCTTGTGCTCAAGTACTCCAGCCATTGACCGACCTACTGCGCCGAGACGACCAAAAGGCACCAGAATGTGGTTGGTGCGACGAACACCAGAACGCTTTTCAGAAAGCTAAAGACGAACTGACCGCGGCTACCCTTCTCATCCATCCACTGCCTGACGCTCCTACACGCCTCATAGTGGACGCCTCCTCCACATCGATAGGAGCAGTGCTGCAGCAACAGGAGGGCGCACAGTGGAAGCCACTGGGCTTCTTTTCGAAGCGCCTGATGCCCACAGAAGTGTGATACAGCACTTTTGGAAGGGAGGTGATCGCAATCTATTGTTCTATTAAGCATTTCCGCTAAGTCATCGAAGGTCGTTAGTTGACAGACCAGAAGCCCCTCTCCTACGTTTTCAACAACAACAGTTCCTCCTACTCAGAACGGGAACTTCGTCAGCTCTCATTCATCTCTTAGTTTTCTAGAGATTTCCGCCACGTTCCCGAGGTCGAAAACAAAGCAGCTGACACGTTGTCTCCGTCAACACTTCCGGAACAAAAGTCCTGGATTTTCGAAGAGATGGCCGCGGCTCGGGAGGACACTGAGTTGAAGATACTCAAAGGTGGGGGATCTTCACTCGTGCTTTCGGAGGTTGCACTTCCCCACGCCCAGAGCACGATAACCTGCGATACCTTCCAGGCAAACCCACGATTTTTCGTCCCACTCCATTTTCTCCGAGTGGTATTCAACACGTTTCACTCTATTAGCCACGCAGGTGTCCGTGCTATGAAGCGGATTATTACAGAACGCTTCGTTTGGCCCGGCATCAACGCGGACGGGCGAGTTCGGCTCGGCCATGTGAATCGTGTCAGTAAGTGAAGGTGAGTCGCTACACTGGGGCTGCACTTCAGGAATACAGGAATTTTGGACTCCTGAGTCGCGGTTTGACCACGTTCACCTCGACCTGGTTTGACGCTACCGCCCTGCCAATGTTCCAGGTACCTGCTCACACGCATCGATAGATACAGCAGATGGCCCGAAGCTATCCGAATTGCGGACATATCAGCTGAGACCATCACGCAGTCCTTTATTCAGACATAGGTGTCCCGTTTTGGCTGCCCCGCCCGCAGAACAGCTGACCAGGGATGGCCGTTTAAGAGCAACCTCTTTTCCGTGCTTTCGACCATCCTCGGTACGAGGCTGCAGCATACAACCGCCGACCATGTCGCCAGCAAGGGAATGGTGTAGCCCTTGCACATACAACTCAAAGCCGCACTCACAGCAAAACGCAATCGCCAGCACTAGGTGGAAGCTCTCGCTCGTTCTTCTTGGCCTACGCTCAACGGTGAACGAAGACCTCGGCTTTTACGCAGCGGATATGGTGTATGGCTCCACAGTGCGGCTCCCGCGAGAATTCTTCTCCGACCAGACACTTTCCACCCCAGAAACCTTCGACGACATCGAGAAGCTGCGAGCATGGCTTGCGGAACTCAGGCCAACAGCACCTCGCATCGCCCGCAACTGTAAGGTTTTCACTTTTACCGACATGGACTCTGCTACACATGTGTTCGTGCGACACGACACAATGAAGCCGCCCCTCACTCCGCAATACGGTGGCCCTTTCAATGTTTTTGGACGTAATAACAAGACCATCACAATAGAGGTGCGGGACAAACGAGAAGTCGTCGCCGTCGATCGCGCCAATCCTGCTCATATTAAGGTTTCTGTTCATGCAGCCTCTCGTGTACGTTTTCAGTGATAACCAGTGGACTCTGCCCTTTCGCCATTCAGCGGGTAACTGCTGCCTTTCTTTAAAAGCTCCGCAATCTAAGGGGAGGGGGTAGCCTATTTAGAGGAAGCCGCTTGGCACCCGCGCGCATTCCTTTCTCTCTAGTCTGCAGTTGGGTTGACAGCTGTGTGCCTTTGTTGAAGTCGCATATTGGCGACGCCACCGCCGGCTTAGGTTCATTCCCCCACGCTCTTCAACGGTCGCCTTTCTGGGGGATCGCTTAACTTGTCCAGCCGACTCCTAGCGTAAGTCCTGGCGCCGTTGTCGTGTGCTCGCTCGGGGGGCCTTTTTCGTTTTTCTCTTGAAAGACGCGGGGGTTCCCCTTCTTTCGCTCGTCGGGGAAAGCTCTCCGCGCAGGCATCTTTTGAAAATAAACAGTCTTGTTTTGAAACTCCAAACGAGCTCCCCGTCTGCTTTCTCTCCTCCTTCAGCAGGCTACATTCCGGGCTGCTACAGTATTTTATATTACAAAAAAGGAGGGGAGTTACGATTTTGATGATTGTGGAAACAACAGAAACGGGCACATCGCAAGTGCTGACTGACAACCGGTGTTTATTAGGCAACGGAAAAAGAATAAATATACACGCAGGCACGCACAAGCAGAGAGGGTGGAATGACTGATGCGGATTTGCATGCAATAGTGCCGTAAAAGCACAAGAAACGACCGGCAAAAGTGTTTGGCGAGGGGCTGGCAATTCACACGAGCATATGGCCGTTTATCTTGGCTTCGTTTTTGTGCGGCCTAATCGAGGTCTGGCTAGCGTGATCATCCCTATAAATGTACTTAGGAAAGCGTCTACTATCACCAAATTTGTGTTTGCATCCTCACTTTGGAGAATGTGCGGGTAAATTTCTATAGCAGAGATTTTTTATCGTCCCTGAGTTCTCTCCGAGCCTCGTATTAAGAAAGTCCCGTCTGCCCCACGCACTCTTTTACAAGACTGGGGTCAGCGGTATGTGGTAAACGACACACTTTACAGGTCACAAAACGCGGCAATTGAAGCGCGAACCCGAAATTATGAATTAGAACCAGCAAATAGCTCGATTTCTTTTCATTCAAATCAAAGTGACGCGAGGCTTGGTAACAAAAACCTAGTCCGGCAATGTGCACTTCCGAATATACCAATAGAAGGCCATTATTAGACCTCGACCAATAGAAGTTTTCAGTTTTGCGTGTTCTGATTCATATTTTTGTGTTCGCGTTTTAATTTCTGCGTAATGTACATAGGCACGCCTGTTTTTGACACCGCATGTGTTAAAACTGGCACGATGTGTATGTTTATTTTTGTTCACCAACAAACAAAGCCTGCCCACTTTGTTCTTCGCTGGGAAAAGTACTTGCACATCATATCTGCTCCACATTGGGAGTACTATAAATTGGGCAAGTTGGTGAAACTCCGTCATGAACGAGCAGCGCTAAAAAAGTACGCCCACCTCCCCTCGTGGGAACCCTGGTGTGATGCAACGCATCTCACGGGGGGTTCCAATGGCGTTTTCCATCGAATTGATTACGCTTATATCAGGGATTCTCACGCGAAGGGGAGGTGGGCGTAATTTTCCATTTTCACCATGCAATGCACATGCAGTACACGTATGCTCAGGTACGGTCTTTATTGCAGACGAGAATGAGTGCCCTGTGGTCAGTAAAGTGCTCAGTTAGGGGCTCGGCGATTGCATCAAGCAATCGTCGAGTACTGCGAGACAGGGCAAGCGTAACGCGGACGACCGTCGACTGAGACCGTCGGAGTGCGCCATGCCGCTTTATATTCACAGCGCCCGAAGGAGGAGGAGAGCGCGAAGAGAGTACTGCACATGCGCAGCGAACGCAGCGCCGGCCAACGGCGCCTAGCAACGGAGTGAGAGCGCGCTGCGCCAACGTGCAGCTGTTTGGGAGAGAGTGTTCACTATCGAGGAGAGGAGGGAGGCGCAGCTGTGCGGACAACGCCGGACAGACGCAGGAAGGACAGAGGGGTGAGCATGAGACGCGTTGCATCTAAAAACACGCACATAGTGGCGCGAAACGGATACGAACAGATACGAGGTAGGTACGCTTGCACAGACGTACTAGTGCATATGTCTCGGTTTGTTGTTTATTGTTATAACTTAGTGCGACGTGCGTGACTTATGTATGTGTATGAGCCATGTTTCTTTCCAAAATACACTTGTTCTCAGTGGAGGGCTGCCCTATCCGCTTGACGTTCTTTTGCGCCTGGTTTTGTAATGTTCACCTTCATTGATGAACATCCTGTAGCCAAATATTGTGGTTTCCAATTTATTAATCATTGTATTATTGTATTTGTTCTTCGTCGTGTGTTCACCTTCGTCGTGTGTTCACTACTTCACTTCAAAGTGCTGAGAAAATGTTTTTGACTACTCAGGAACTGCGGCCGTCGGATTTTTTTTTTGTATTTTCAGGTTAACATAAATGAGGCTCTACTCAAAATAAAAAGACTAGCCATAGAAAGTTTTGTAATTTCTGGTTCGTATAACCAAGGCTGTTACGCTCGGATAAAAAATACGCACTGTGATAAAAAGTAAAGATGAAAAGAAACAGTAGTGCTTACAGCTTCTGAACTAAACAGTACCTCGTGAAGTAACATCAAAGCACAAGCCAACTCACGGCAGCGCCTGTGGTCTTATGGATGACGGAGAATATGCCAAAAAAAGCAGGATGTAAAAACCCCGCCCCTCCAAATCGATCAACCGTGACTAGTACAAAAGCAACGCAGTTGTGCTGAACAAGGTAGAAAACAGTGTACATGAACGCCTGATTTGAAAATTATTACTCAGTAAAAAAACAGTCTATACATCGAGTTGTTGTACCCATTCGCAAGGTATATGCCAAGTTTTCTGGAACACGTGATTTTTGTAAGCACTCTGGGAGGTATGTATGTGCATATTTTCAAAGTAGGAAAGGGCGATTCGATATTACGTATTTTGAAAACTAAAACAGCGATTTATTTATACTATAGTGGAAATGTAGTGACTCGTACAAGTAAAGAGTTATTTATTTAGAAAAGGGACAAAAATCCTATTGCAGATTAATAGCGACGCTGTCATAGCTGAGACACAAAACCCGCGAGAGAGAGAGCGTCCTTTTCTTCGTCAAGCCGGGGTGTGTGCGCACACCCGGTCTCGCGCGAACAAGGGATTGACGGCACCACCCCTCTGTGCTACCGTTGAATGACGTGAGTGTGGCAACATTATGTTGCCGTTAGGTGCAGTATGGCGCTAAATTTGTTTTAGCCAAAGAGGCGGTCATTTTTATTACCAACGAAAGTTTTCCGTTACCGCTGATAGCGCGCCGTAATCTAGCTTAGAAGGCGTGTATGTCCCCAGTGAGTTAACTACTGCGTTGCGTTTGCCACCTCTTCGTTTAAGTGGAAGAGATGTCTGCACAAAAAGGATTTATTTTGCCAAAGAAGAAGGCTTAGTTTAAAATATGCTGCGTAATCGCATTAACGTCTGTAATGCTCTCGGGCTTCGGCAGAGTCGCAAACCCCATTTTTTGCAGGGACACCTGGCACATTTAACCTTAATGTAAGTACTATGGCTAGCTCAGAGAATTCAGTACGGAAATTATTTAGGCGTACTGTGAATGACATCACAAATCTGAAGAGGATCATTTACGTCGCGGTGCCCTTCAGGGCAAACGCGTAATTATTCAGTTGCGGCTATGCGGCAGTAGTACCATAGAGAAAACAAATCTATAAAGAGCATCTGGCTACAAATGCCGGAGTAGAAATGCTGCATAAAAAGCTATAAATATATTAGATGTAAATGCTTCTGAAAAATCTCTAATAAGGAACGTTTAAAACGCATTCGTTTAACGTTTGTGATAAACTACCTGCTGCTAATCCATGGGTTGCCCACGTGATTCTTTTTTTATAACCTCGGTTTCGATTATCGGCACTTATACTGTGCTGGTTGCAAAGATGTACTGCTGTTTTGCTTTGTGCATTGGTTTTTCCTTACCAACATGTTAGTTGGGGTATTCCTTTCCAGATGGAATTTTTGATCTCTGTGCATGGTCATAATGTCATTCTCACGAATGAGCCTCAGATGACTATAATGTTTGGTTTGTGTTAGTTGACAAAAACCTTGCTCTGAAACTTGGCCTCAATTTTGGGAAATGAATATTCTGCAAATTGTTTCTGCAAGTTGCGGCATGAAAATATTCTGCAGGTTGCGGCATGAACATCCAGAATTTTTAAAATACTTGCTGCTTTTGGTCTTTGCTCTCTTAGGTTAGCAACAAACGCCCTCAGTTGCGAAATGAATCTTGTAACAAAAAAGAACCTTTTACATTTCCTTTCAGTGGTTCTTTTTCCCTACTTCTCCACGTTCTGCTGATTTCCGGGCACATAGTGTTAGTAGCTTCTAATAGAAAGTAAAAAGTGATGGCGACTACGATACTCCGAAATGCGAAATTTGAGCGCAGCGCGAACTCCAACCTTCTCGCGACCGTGCATACCTTTTGTTTCATAGGAAGCGACCGTGTCACCAGTGAACCCATGACGACACGCGCTATCCGCTCTTTCCAGCCCCTACAGGTGGCGCTGCGGAAAACGGCAATGGCGGACGAGACGGTGATCGGGCCTTCGTAGCAGCATGTGCGCCAGCATTAAAGGGACACTCAAGTGAATTTGTCAAGCTCCCGTTTTTGCTTGCACTGCGTAGACTGGCTCAAATTAGCACACTTTTCATCGTTTATCCGGTTGACAAATCGGTAATTATTTTACAAAGCGCGAAAGAAGAAAAACTACCATGCGTGGTTTGCGCCGGACGCACCAACTAAGGCTGTGACGTTGAGAGGAGGGGCGCCGTGATTGGACGATACCCAAGGTTAGCAATCAAACAAGTTTCGGTTTCGGTTTCGGTTCTGTAAAACATAACCAATGGCGTTGTTTGATGGGCATTCTCAATATCTCAGTAATCATCGTACCGCGCTTCTGCCATGTTGGCGGCTGTAAAATGCACAAGATAAGCCTCCCAGGACGGCTTGTAGTCGTAGCATTCACTAGCCGAGACCTACGCAGTGCATGAACGCCCTCCGCGTACCCGCAGACGCCCAAATGTCATGCGCTTTTCCCCCATTTTTGGAGCTTGCCTCCCTCATGCCTGTATCGTAAAAAGCGTGTTCGCACCAGGCCAAGGGCCTGTTCATTCTGGCCTGTGCCCACTGCCTGCAAGCAGTCGGTGCTTATGGCAACAGCACGCCAACGAGAACTCGCTAGCGCGCCAGTGCCAGCCTGCGCGTGTTTTGTGAACTAGTTCCGGCCCAAAAAAAGGTGAACTCAATATAGAAAACATCGGCGGAAAACAAAAAAGTTAACTTACAAAAAAAAAAAGCACGTACCCGCGGGGATTAGAACTCGTGACTTGCAAAACATTTGCGGTGAACTACATGACGCCTCAGTCCACTCGGCCACGAAGCCGGATCCGCGGGGCTTCCTAATATAGGGTATATATTGCACAACCAGTTTACACTTTTATTTAGTTTTGGCATTTCAAGCAGCTTAGGTGACTATTTGTTGTACTGCGCTCGTGCAGTAAGCGTCGCCCGAGTTTCCACAGTAGCTCACGTCTAGCAATTGCATTTCGTAGACGGAAAAGCGTTCGCAGATGCGTAGTCGTGCTGCTGACCGCTGTTCTTGTTCGCCCAGCGCAAAAAAGTGCTTCCCGCGCCCTAGTTTTACGCTGTACGGTAAAAATATCAGTTGATTTTATTTATTTAGTACCTATATTAACTTCGCTGACTCTTCTCCCGCCTTCAAGAGGCCTTATATTTTCCTACTGGCGTACCAGTCAGCGAAGCGTCGCATGTGCGCTTGTGCAGCGCCTGTGTGAAGCGACCTTGACTTGGAGCTAGATACAGTGTACAAACAAACCAAGTAAAGAAAGGCACATTCTTCCATTCACAAACGTGTCCTATCTTCGTTTCAACTAAGCGAACGAATTGCGACCAAGCAATTTTTTTTAACCTCCTTGATTGCGACGACCCGCCGGCGGCCGGCGGACGAAACGCTGGGCCGACTGACTTTGTCTGAAGGCCGGGGAGCCGTGCAGTAGCGCAGGCAGCCAATTGCCAGCAC
The DNA here is from genome assembly GCF_048455015.1 of Haemaphysalis longicornis. NCBI lineage: Eukaryota > Metazoa > Arthropoda > Arachnida > Ixodida > Ixodidae > Haemaphysalis > Haemaphysalis longicornis. The sequence goes on from NW_027526351.1 coordinate 893,800, forward strand.
CTCCCCTCCTGACGTCACACGAAAACGCCACAGAAAATGGGCGAGCGTAAAGAGAGGAGGACAGCATTTTCGAATTAGTTTTTCTACTAAATAAAATCGCGTAAACGCGCCTAGAGTAGTCGAAACATGGCCTGGGGACTCCGGACTAAAATTTGCGCTAGTAATCCCGCAATGTTTACATATCACTTCAGTGTCCCTTTAACAGCGGCCTAAAACCCCGCAGTTCCGCCTGAAACAACCCGTTTCTTGAAATATAAACACATGCATACGTTGCTGATTGCAAGACAACATTCGATTAGTTTCGGGGGCGTCTGCTGCGGCTTAAAAAGCGCCGCGTGCGACGCAATACGCTGTGCATGGCTCAGGCCGCACTCAAGCGGTTTGAGAACAATCCCGCCTCATTGAGCAAACAACCTGCCACACAATGTGCAACGCTAATTTGGGGACATTATTACAATGTACGACATCGCACATTTTACTTTAGGCGTGTTCATTTCCGTGTGTACATACTGAGCAGAAGTCCATGCGCGCCCTGCGGAGGCGATATGTGCGTATTGCGGTGTTGTGCCTGGGTGTCGTCAAACCTATCGTGACTTTGGGCAGTAAAACCGCGAAGGCGAGGATTACGTCGTATCAAGTGGTATACGAACGAACGAGTTAGCAATGTATGTGAAAAAGAAATTGTAAGCCTACGTGTGACATTCAAGAGTACATGAAAATACAGGCAGTACTTTACAGGTGCGCTTGTGATAGTTAATTTAAGTGAAATCTTCTGGCTGAAATAACGTTATGTTGATTTGACTGCAGGTAAGATTTTTAAGTGCGTCAATATTGCTTATTACCAAAACGAAAAACCAAATGCATTTAAGAGCTCGCATTTGAACTACCAGACCCAGTTACTATATTGTCATCGCTAAAACATCTTGCTTCGACATAATTAGTTATATATTCAGGCATTAATCAATAAACGCATCACCCACATTTGCTTCTCGCCTTCGCGTGCAGAAAGTTTTCATTTGTGTCTTTATTGCAAATAAAAGAAAGCGGATCGGACAGCCTCTGCTGCTTATATGTTTGAAAGCAGTGGAATTGAGAGAATTTAACAATAGATAAGCGAATATTAGTTTACACATTATGGGGCAGTGAATGTAAATAGTATCCGGAAAACACGATCACAAGTTTATACAAAGAACCTACAAAATCGGCGCCCTCACAGCAAAGAACTATTAAATGTGGCAGCGGTAATTCAGTAAAGAATAATTTATGCCCCACGTACGCACGGGAGGGCCCGAAAGACTTCCGTTTTTTGTCGGCAGCAGACACCCATAAGTCCCAAAACGTTTTCATTCACCTGCAGTTTCTATAGCTTCAAGAAAGTTGAGAGAGTATGAACGCTCGTTCAGCCTAGATTTTCTGATTATTTACAGAGCATTGTCGATTACTATACTTGCGATTACAATTTTCCTTTCGCTTCTGCGAAGCCGCACTGGTGGCGCCGGCCGCTTCCGCCGGAGCAACCGGTCCGCCGATCACCGTCTCCCGGCTTCGGACACATTCCGCGCGGCGTCACTAGCGTCGCTGGAAAGAGCGAATAGCTCTGTGCACTGGGGTTTCGAGCGCGACCGCAGCGCCGCAGAGAAGGGGTGCCGGCATTAATTGGATGTTGGTCAGGCCAAAGAGCCATGGTACGGGGCAGAGAAGGCACAGTCGTTGCAGAAAAGTCGGGCTAGTAATGCGTATTTTGTGTACTGCTGGGTCTACGGCTCCCGCAACGTTTTCATAAACGCCACTAGCGGGCTGCCGAATAGACTATTTCTCTAGGTTCCCTTGAAATGAAACGGAAATGAATCCTCCAAATGTGACGTGCAATAAAAACAACCCCGATCTACTTCAGGCCATAAACATTCGTTTTGCTGTATTGGGACTATCAGCTTCCGCTATTAGCTTCGGTGGGCACCTGTGACAGCCAGGGCACGACAAAACGCAAAAAAATTTGTGAGCGACTGCGATACTCCCTAATGCGAAATTTGGGCGCAGGTGTTTAAGTGTTTCGACTGTGCGTACACGTTGAGGCAAGGAGTTCCAGACAGACATATTTGCATGGTTACCTAAAATTTTTATTTACAGCGGCTGTAGAAGCACAAGCGCCGGTTGCCTCGCTCATTGTACAGCCCTTACTCCGGAGTGCGGCAGTGCGCCGAGGAAGCCCTCACTGGTGGGTTCTCTCGGCGGCAGCAATGATTAGCTTCTGCGTCACCGGCAGAAGGGCGTCTCAGGAGGTGAACGCACACAATCGTCACGCGCCCGCCCCCCCTCACGTTTTCGCCAAGCCCGGCGTAGACGAGCGTCTCGTGCGTTCACAGCCTACTGGCGTGCCCCTCGCTCACCGCTCACTTTCGGAGAGCGCTCGCGCCGTCACGGCGAAACGCCTTCCCCAACACTATCGCGCGACAATTTCCTCAGTTACTTTCTTTTACTCCTCGGTCTTCCCATCGTTCTCTCGGTCACAATGACGGCAACGCCGCGAAACTCTAAATGCGGCCGCCAAACGTTGCGCCTAAAAACAGCACGCCAGCGAATGCACCCCAGCAAACTTCCCTGCATGATACAAAATATGACGCGTAGCAACAGTTGTCCTTTTTGTTGTTGTTTCTGACCATATACCCACCCCAACATTTATTTTTACAGTTCGCTTGCGTCAATATTCTATATGTTTGATTACTTTTCGGGAACACAATGCTCATCGCTTACGTTTTCCTAGTGTGCGCGCGGAGCTTTGGCCCTTACGAGGCGGCGGCTGCTACGACGCACATATGGAGAAACCAACTTCATACAAATAGCATTTCCTTTACTCAGAAAGAGAGAACACCGGCGCTAATGCCAGTAGTGAAAGTGGGCAGTAGCTGCCAGGTTTTCACAGTTATGAGTTGAACCTAGCAACTGCATCAGCACGTTAACACGAGCGGCCTTATACGCACAGCTTGCTTCGACTTGGATTCGCTGAAATAATTATAAAACGGCGGAGTGATGCCTGAGTCTGGTGTTTATAACAGAACTCACAACAGGTCAATGTACCCGCCTTTAACTTACAGTCACAGCCCAAACCTGTTATGTGACGAATGCCTTTGCTGGAAACGTAAGACGGCTTCGTTGCGCTATCTCGCTCTTCCCCGGACGCAGTAAACATCGTTTGCTGCCTGTGTACGTAGCTGGTGACAATATTTTTCGGTTGTCTTACAAAAAAAGTGGCAATACTTTCCATCTCTCTAAAATTGTTAAAATTAGCGCGCTACTTTGTGCAATCACACACCGCACCGCAGCGGGAGTAAGCGCGCTGACGATGTCAACATAATCCGTAAAGCGCCGCTAGGGTCAGATAGTGGCACAAGTTGTTCAGGCGCCGCTATCGCCACCATACCAGCGCACAACACCTATACTCGGGCGTTCACTCATAGCGCAACGCCGCTGGGCAGCATGTCTCGTGCCGCCTCGGACTTCCGTCCTCCCCATCACGCTTTCACAAAACTTTAATATATCGCTTTTCGGATCGCTCTAACTGTGGTGGCGCCTTGGTTCCAGCGGTTATCATATAGGGCGTCGCGGAAGGGAAGGTTTTTTACGCACCCGATCAGTATACCCTTAGCCCCATGGCACTAGCGCCACACTTAACATTCTCCTTCTTCCCGCAACCTCTGTCTTGTCTATCTTTCTTGTCCTCTCCTTTCTGTAGGTTACAACGAGGCCGCTGCCGAGCGACGGAAAGAAACCAGAAGAGTGGGCGCTTCAGTGCAGTGCACTAACACCGTGACACACAAATATTTCTCGCGTAGACATTTTTCGCACTCACAAAAGGAACCACAACATTCTTGTGATCGCCATGTCGAGCCCCTTGACGACGGAGCGGCCACCGTTTATGCGATTGGAATATTTGTTTCAACCGCCCAACCGAAAATATATAGTATGGTGCAGCGCACAAATAAGCAAATGAAATCGATGAGATTACATACATTGGTATTGCTGAACTCGGAAGATTTGCCAATGTATGCGCTATTTAATATGAGGACTTCGTGCAAGCCGCCAAACATCACTAAAGACTGGAACTTCAAGCAAAATGCATTTTTCTTGAGTTCGTATAAAGCCTATTTAACGGATAAGGATCAATTAAGAGCAAAGAATATTATTATACAACTTTTTATTCTGCCTAAGTCTGCCTATTTTGAGTTTCGTGCCTAAATGATCTTTTTAGTGCCAAGAGATACTTTTTGTTTATCGATGCCTTAGTTTCCGAATTTTCGGCGGTCCATGTTCTTCTCATACTGTTCTCGCTTCTAAAGCCCGCACCTGAGTAGAGTGAAGTAGAATAGGAGAGTGTCTCGAGCGGGCGGAGGCGGCGTTGCTTTCGGTGCATCGTGCGCTGCCGACCGGCGCCAGGGGCGCTAGTGCGGAATCTCGGAGCCGATAAGCCGCCGCCGCCGACCGGAGGGAACGCGGATAGCGATTTGCGCACGCGCGTGTGGTGTCATCTGCGCGAAAGTTTAAGTGCTTGTTTAAAATCTTGAAGGATTGTGTTTCTTCTATCGCCAACATGTGAGAAAAATGACTAAAAATATCCGGGCCCTTTCCACTTACCTGCATCCTGGGGAGGGGCGAAGCATGCCGTGTATGAGTGTATTTTTGGCGCATAGTCGTTTTCGCCAGCGGAGATGAAAACAATGGGACCAAGCTATACAGCTTTTCTGTAAAAGTCGTCTCGTGCCTTAGAAGCATGAAGCGCGTCAGCGCGAGGCGTGAACGAGTGTCCCAGTGTCTTTTTCACAACGCGTTGCGAAGTCTTCCGGCGCGAGGCGTAAATGAGTGTCGCCATGTTTTAGTACCATGGCTACATGAAACGAGGATTACGACGACGACGACGACGACAGGATGCGCCAACAGCCTGAGCCACTAAGGGGCTTCGGCCCTAAAAGACGGACTCCCACTGCTTTGACCCAGGCTGTCAAAGCGGCTGTCCATGTTTGCATAGGCCAGTAATGCCCGCAACTGCAAGAAGATAACGGAATGGAGAAAGGTTTAAATCTTGCGAAATCAACTGTGTCGCCTTACTAAAGTGTAATCTGTTCTCTCATTCACTGTATATATCTATGTATGTATGTATGTATGTATGCATGTATGTATGCATGTATGTATGTATGTATGAATATATATATATATATATATATATATATATCTATATATATATATATATATATATATATATATATATATATATATATATATATACAGTAAGAAATGCCGGCACAGTCTACAACGCCAAAGAAGGCATAGGGGAATGGTTAGAATATTTTTTACCGTTAGTGACGTTACGTTTTTTTATTAACTACGTGAGAAAGAAAGAAAAACACGCGCCCAGAGTGGGGACTGAACCCACGCCTTTCGATTAGATCTCGAATGCCTTACCAATTCGGCTACCTGGGCGACTGTGTTCTCCTTCACTTTCTGGGGTATTTATATTTACTTCAACTGTATCTGACGCTTGAGGTGGTAGCCAGCGCCACTCAGACTATACGGGGAGAAGGGGACCTTCTTTTGAACCCCCGGGGCGTGACGCGAACGTCTACAGCCTGTCATAAGAGGGTGACTGGCGGGAAGCCCTCTTATGCTACCTTGGCATCAAGGCTGCCAGAACCGAGGCCCTCGCTAAGCTTTCGCACGATAATAGGGTTTGGAAATGAGGGGCTCGTTAGGAAATACAGAAAGAAATGCCGGCAGTCTACAACGCCAAAGAAGGCACAGGGGAATGGTTAGAATATTTTTACCGTTAGTGACGTTACATTTTTTTTATTAACTACGTGAGAAAGAACGAAAAACACGCGCCCAGAGTGGGTATCGAACCCACGCCTTTCGATTAGATCTCGAATGCCTTACCAATTCGCCTATCTGGGCGACTGTGTTCTCCTTCACTTTCTGGGGTAATTATATTTACTACAACTGTATCTGACGCTTGAGGGTGGTAGCCAGCGCCACTCAGACTATACGGGGAGAAGGGGACCTTCTTTCGAACCCCCGGGGCGTGACGCGAACCTCTACAGCCTGTCATAAGCGGGCGACTGGCGGGAAGCCCTCTTATGCTACCTTGGCATCAAGGCTGCCAGAACCGAGGCCCTCGCTTAGCTTTCGCACGATAATAGGGTTTGGAAATGAGGGGCTCGTTAGGAAATACACAAAGAAATGCTGGCAGTCTACAACGCCAAAGAAGGCATAGGGGAATGGTTAGAATATTTTTTACCGTAAGTGACGTTACGTTTTTTTTATTAACTACGTGAGAAAGAAAGAAAAACACGCGCCCAGAGTGGGGACCGAACCCACGCCTTTCGATTAGATCTCGAATACCTTACCAATTGGGCTATCTGGGCGACTGTGTTCTCCTTCACTTTCTGGGGTATTTATGTTTACTACAACTGTATCTGACGCTTGAGGGTGGTAGCCAGCGCCACTCAGACTATCCGGGGAGAAGGGGACCTTCTTTTGAACCCCCGGGGCGTGACGCGAACGTCTACAGCCTGTCATAAGCGGGTGACTGGCGGGAAGCCATCTTATGCTACCTTGGCATCAAGGCTGCCAGAACCGAGGCCCTCGCTTAGCTTTCGCACGATAATTGGGTTTGGAAATGAGGGGCTCGTTAAGAAATACAGAAAGAAATGCCGGCAGTCTACAACGCCAACGAAGGCATAGGGGAATGGTTAGAATATTTTTTACCGTTAGTGACGTTACGTTTTTTTTATTAACTACGTGAGAAAGAAAGAAAAACACGCTTCCAGAGTGGGGACCGAACCCACGCCTTTCGATTAGATCTCGAATGCCTTACCAATTCGGCTATCTGGGCGACTGTGTTCTCCTTCACTTTCTGGGGTATTTATATTTACTTCAACTGTATCTGACGCTTGAGGTAGTAGCCAGCGCCACTCAGACTATACGGGGAGAAGGGGACCTTCTTTTGAACCCCCGGGGCCTGACGCGAACGTCTACAGCCTGTCATAAGGGGGTGACTGGCGGGAAGCCCTCTTATGCTACCTTGGCATCAAGGCTGCCAGAACCGAGGCCCTCGCTAAGCTTTCGCACGATAATAGGGTTTGGAAATGAGGGGCTCGTTAGGAAATACAGAAAGAAATGCCGGCAGTCTACAACGCCAAAGAAGGCATAGGGGAATGGTTAGAATATTTTTTACCGTTAGTGACGTTACGTTTTTTTATTAACTACGTGAGAAAGAACGAAAAACACGCGCCCAGAGTGGGGACCGAACCCACGTATTTCGATTAGATCTCGAATGCCTTACCAATTCGGCTATCTGGGCGACTGTGTTCTCCTTCACTTTCTGGGGTATTTATATTTACTACAACTGTATCTGACGCTTGAGGGTGGTAGCCAGCTCCACTCAGACTATACGGGGAGAGGGGGACCTTCTTTTGAACCCCCGGGGCGTGACGCGAACGTCTACAGCCTGTCATAAGCGGGTGACTGGCGGGAAGCCCTGTTATGCTACCTTGGCATCAAGGCTGCCAGAACCGACGCCCTCGCTAAGCTTTCGCACGATAACTGGGTTTGGAAATGAGGGGCTCGTTAGGAAATACAGAAAGAAATGCCGGCAGTCTACAACGCCAAAGAAGGCATAGGGGAATGATTAGAATATTTTTTACCGTTAGTGACGGTATATATATATATATATATATATATATATATATGTATATGTATATGTATATGTATTCAATCGAGTATAAACCCAAATTTGGAGAACCAGCAGAACTGTCGTCCCCTTTCCTGTCGTCGGAGACCCGGCTATGACACCTACATTTATTTCCCAAGTTGCCGCCGAAAGTTCTCTATGGTTGGCACTCCCGGATCGTTTGGTCTGCAGGCTTTCCCATCTCTCACAAATTGGACCGTGTTAGCACGCTCTGTAAACCGCGGCAACCGGATTAGCGAAATCGGCGCCTATAGCGCGAACTCAGCATCTGTGCTAACCACTTCTGGGCGCAATGGATCACACCAGAAAAGCTGGTCAGAGGGTTCTCGAAGGTCGAGCTAGCCGATGTTGGGCACTCCTTACGAAGCGCACACGTGAGCTAAGTGTTTTTTCTTTATAGTTTTTGCTAGCTTCTTACACGGCCCAAGCCTACGCGCAAGCCTGTCCGATGGCGGGTGTTCTAATTGAAATCCACCTCATGTGTGCTCAGAATTTCTTCTTATTATGTTTTTTCTGGTAATGCTGAACGACGGGACAAAAATTCAAACAGCTCTGCTGCGAAAACGGAAGCTGTGCCACTAGCTATGCTCTGCTTATCATATAGCACGACATGTAAGCGTTAACATGAAATAATATTTCTTATTTTTGTTAATATTAAAAGGAAATATACAGGTTAATACCGATCTAACATGGTCATCGGGAATATCATATTATTTCGGTAGATCGAGAGCTTCGTAAAATAGCGAATGCCAGTTTAGTAGTATTCGATTCCATAAATTCGATGTCTAAGAGGAGGAGCAATCCAGCAGCTACCATGACACCGTTATTAAGGTTGCCGCGGTGCTTGAATTACATAGTAATTTCAATCAAACGCGCGGGGTTCTTGGGAAAATGAATTCATTTCTTTGTTAAAAAGCCGGCGATTTTCGCTTGCGTGCGTTCGGTCAGCATTGGGCGGAGACATTTTTTGTAGCGCGCAATCGTGTTCAACGCGTTCTTAATTCCTACGTGAGCCCTGTTAAAGCACCTGATCAAGTCCATATCATCCATTAGCTGGCATGGAGCATGCACAAGAGCTTGGGTCGTCAGCATCCCCTGACACCTCCTGTGTGCAGGAAATTAAATATACGGATTAGTGATCTGTGAAACCCGCCATCATGTCAGCTTCAGCGTTCGTGCTCACATAGTCATGGAAACTCTCATCTGCTGCTACCTCATTAAGCGGACGAAGCTGTTTCCAGAACAGGACAGGATTTTTTTGCTCGTGTTGAAGACTTGCGTAACCCCAAACACTTTGTTAAATCGGGAATAGAGCTGAATCTGTTTCGGTAGCTCTAGTTCATAAAAGTATTGAGCCCTCCAGGCACCTGCTGGGGCATCTGAATTTGTTCGTTAGATCGGTAAATTTGTAAATTCGGGTTTCGTTAGATTGAATTTGGGCTGTATAGGCTAATTCGTTTTTTGATTTGCAAGCACCTCCGATTTTTTAAGAAGAGTAAAGTAAATGCTCCAGAATAATGAATTAAAGTGTTTCGTATTACTGTGCAAAGAGGTTTTTCTAAACTTGCTATTACGGAGAAAGGGCGGGTGTTGTCAATGTGCTTATTTGCGCAAATACGCGGAATAATAGATTTAGGTGGCTGCAACACCTCAGGTAATAAATTGGTCACTATAAAACGCAGCAATATCAGCTCTCAGCTGTCGTAAGCTGTCATAAGACAGCTGATATACGGAAGCCTAATATGGAGAGGATCCAATACGCCGTAACGAACGGAGGTAGCCTGAAAGCTGTGAAGAGGCGTCTTGGCCTGGGGAAAAATCAGATGTATGCACTTAAAGACAACCGAGGCAATGCTATTCCAAATAGGGAATAAATATTCAGAGTAGCCGAGGAGCTGTATAGGGATCTGTACAGTGGCCGGGACGTGCAGGTTAATGCCGAACGAGAAAGTAGTTCAGAGGAGATGGACGTACAGCCAATTACGGCAGAAGTAAGGAAGGCTTTGAAAGAAATGAAAGGGGGCAAAGCACCTGGTGAAGATCAGATAACAGCAGACCTCTTAAAGGATGGTGGGCAAATTGTACTAGTAAAACTGGCAAACCCGTACACGCAATGCGTAATGACCATGAGTGTACCGGAATCATGGAAGAACGCGAACATCATCCTAATACATAAGAAAGGTGGCATGAAAGACTTGAAAAATTACAGGCCGATGAGCTTACGGTCAGTCGTCTACAAGGTGCTTACCAAGGTAATCGCTAACAGAATTTCTGCAACCTTAGGTTTCAGTCAACCTAAAGAACGAGCAGTGTTCCGTAAAGACTATTCAACAATGGACCATGTTCACACGATCACTCAGGTGAAACAGAACTGCGCTGAGTATAGTGAACCCCTATATACAGCCTTCATACATTATGAGAAAGCATTTGACTCGGTCGAAACCTCAGCAGTCATTCAGGCATTGCGGAACCAGGGTGTAGATGAGCATTATGTAAGAATACTAGAGGATATCTACAATGGCTCCACAGCTACCATCGTCCTCGTTAAGGTGAGCAGTAAAATACCTATAAGGAAGGGCGTCAGTCAAGGAGACACAATCTCCCCAATGTTAGTGACAGCATGTTTACAAGAAGTACTCAGAACATTGGCTTGGGAACAGGTGGGAGTAAGGGTTAATGGACAATACGTGAGTAACCTCATATTTGCTGATAACGTTGCTCTGTTAAGTAACTCGGGGGAGGAATAGCAAAGCATGCTTACCGCACGGGACAGAGTTGAACCGTGGGCCTGAAAATATTATGCAGAAAAGTAAAGTTATGACCAATAACCTCGGGACAGCATAGCGGTGTGAGATAAGTGGCGAGACCGTAGAAGTAGTAAGCCAATATATCTACTTAAGGCAAGTTGTGACCCCGGATCCCAACCATGAGGCAGAGATAATTGGAAGGATAAGAATGGGGTGGAGTGCATTCGGCAGGAATTCTAAGATTTTGAAAGGCAGCCTACCATAGTTCCTTAAGAACAAAGTGTATGACAGCTGCAACTTACCGGTACTCACCTACGGGGCAGAACCTTGGAGGCTCACTAAGAGGGTTTAACTTAAATTGAGGACGACTCAGCGTGCAATGGAACGGAAGATGATAAGTGTAACATTAAGAGACAAGAAGAGAGCGGAGTGGGTCAGGGAACAAAGGCGTGTTAAGGACATATTAGTAGAAATTATGAAGAAATGGACGTGGGCAGGGCATGTAACGCGAAGGCAAGATAACCGTTGGTCATTGCGGGTAACACAGTGGATCCTTAGAGAAGGCAAGCATTGCAGGGGGCGGCAGAAAGTTAGATGGGCAGATGAGATCAAGAAGTTTGTGGGGATAAATTGGTCGAAGTTAGCACAGGACCGGGGTAATTGGAGAATAATGGGAGACGCTTCCGCCCTGCAGTGGGCGTTGATAGGCTGGCGATGATGACGACGATGATTGTGATGATGATGATGATAGTCCCTGAAGAAGAAAGTGTATGACAGCTGCATCTTACCGGTACTCACCTACTGGGCAGAAACTTGGAGGCTCACTAAGAGGGTTCAACTTAGATTGAGGACGACTCAGCGAGCAATGGAACGAAAGATGATAGGTGTAACATTATGGACAAGAAGAGGGCAGAGTGGGTCAGGGAACAAATGCGGGTCAAGGACATAATAGTAGAATTTAATAAGAAGAAATGGACGCGGGCAGGGTATGTAAAGCGAAGGCAAGATAACCGTTGGTAATTAGGGTAACAGAGTGGATCCCTAGAGAAGGCAAGCCTTTCAGGGGGCGGCCTAAAGTGAGATGGGCAGATGAGATCAAGAACTTTGCTTGGGATAAATTGGTCGCGGTTAGCACAGGACCGGGGTAGTTGAAGAATAATGGGAGAGGGCTTTGCCCTGCAGTGGTCGTAGATAGGCTGGTGATGATGATGAAACGCTACAATACGAGGAATAATATTTTTTTAGAATGGCGAGTCTCTGCGCTTTGTCGAGACTGGCAGTTCATGCTGAACACCACCTTCTGTCAATTCGTGATAACACCGTTCTCGTTGTGCGGCATGTGGCGAGTCGAGGAGAACACAGTAAACAGTACTTGGACATTTAGAAGCGTCTACGCATGACATAAATCTCGTGGTGAATCGCGGATTGCATAACCAGAGGACTCTGCGACCATCACGGCGTATAACATCGAGGCCCGCAACTCTCGTGCTGGAGCAGCAGTAAGTAAAGCAGGAGTCGCATGTAGCCGTTCACAATCTTGCTTCGCTTCTGGATCACATTGCATATAAAAAGACAACACGAGATTATCCCAGTTCTTGGCCAAACATGAGGTTTCGCTGCGCCAGGGCAGATTATAAACGCAGCGGTAGCGCCATCCCGTGGTGCCTACGGAAACCGTAGTGGCTCGGCGCCGCCGCTCGGACCTTTTCCTACTCTAGTCCACTCCACCCTGAGCGTTTGTCAAACGCCATTTGGAAACAACATTCACTGGACGTACCAAATACGCTGACACGCGTAAATCCGGGCTCAAGACACCGCCGCCTCACCCTGGGACCCTGAGGTTACCTCGAGTAACTAAACTTAGGCCCCACATGCCTGATGTCACGAACGACTGTCTGCACAAACTCTTTCATTATATTGGCTCCCGCAGCTAATAAACGGCGAAAGCTAGTGGCGACTTTGCCTGCCTTTTTGTAATGCAATGAAAACAAAGAAAATAGGAGAATGAAAGTGACAGAAGCGCGCATGTGCCGGTGGAAGTAAAGTACGCCTCCCAGGGGAAGAAAACATGAACATGTCACAGACTGAAGTTTTTAGGTGACGCCACGACCGGCGGTGAGAAGGTTATCGGTGGACGCCCAACCACTCGCCGCTCACAAAGACACCGCAGGCCACCAACACGCAGCACTTATAGAAACCGGGAAGCTGGACAGGTGGCGCCACCACTCGGCGCTCCACAGTCAGTGGAATGAGCCGGTGCATTGGACTACACAGCCTCCCGTTGTTTTTGTCGTGTTTGCTTCGGTGCTTTGTATGTTTTGGTGGCGTTGTGAGCGGACATGCGAGATGAAACGACGTCTAGACAGATGTTGGGTTCTTAGATGCAGTAATGACTACGCAAACTTGTCGGACGCGTCTAAAGTTGGGTATCGGCTGCAATGGCATGAGCGCTTTTTGCAGCGATCTGCGCTTGGCTCCACCCGTTCTGAGTACGAATAAAACTACTATTATTAGTATTATTTTCTTCTGAAATGCACTAATGGCTACGCAAGCTTATTGGGGGCTTGTAAGATTGGGGAAGGGCTCCATTTACCCGAGCGCTTTTTCCAGCGATCTGCGCCTGGCTCCGCGCGATCTGAGTAGGAATAAAACTATTAGCAATATTGGAATTAATTTCTACCACTATAAATTATCTTCACTGGTTTCAATGACTACGGTTTCCACGCCAGCCTTAGCGCTGGTATATCTCAATACGTGTGCTTTAAATTGAAAGGCACCTGCATGCGAGATGGATTACCCTGTAGCCGCAGAATTGTTGTGGTAGTTTACACTTTCTGTAACCGTGAGCTTTGTACCTTCGGTTTTGGTGAGCGACACTGACAGCATGGGAGCCTGAAAGCCGAAGTGGAATTCCCACGTTTGTGGTGGTCATTTTATCAAGAGCCAAAGTTATTCTCCAACTCAACCGCCTAAGCTAGAAACCATCCCTCCCGCCCTTACCGTTTTACCTCCTGCGTAGAATAAAGCCTGGCACCGATAGTTAAAAAATGTGGCAGTGTTAATGTCAGCCGGTGTTTTTTAATGCTGAAGTATGCTTTACAGAGTACGTAAAAAAATCGTGTGCTGCCTGGTGAAGACACCAAAAAGCCGCGATTAGTTGCCTCAAATATGAGGACATAAGCCCGAGTCCTCCACCACAGGCACATTTCCGACACGCTGGGAAAAGTTTAGATTCGGAGAGGGGGCATGGAAGTTCAAAATTAAACAGCAAGATCATTTAGCCATCCATCTAATGATTATGATGGTTGAACACAAAGCTTTATTTGTGCGAGATCGAATGGGAAATGGTCAAAGTCAAAGACACTGCGATCAAAAGACCAAACTGCGTGCTGGTCAAACTGGACACTTAATTAGACAAAGTTTAAATCCAGAAGGCAACCAAGAAAACCCATACGATATAGCTTTGCGATAGACCATCATCGTCGTTGGACGGAAGTGTGCATGATTTTTCAAGCAGACCGACCGCAGCATTCAGTTGTGAAGCTCAGTACAGGTTTCGGGCACCCTCGTGTCTTGGGTCCTTCAGCCACGCAGGAATTGGTTTTCGAAAAACCATTTACCAACTAGCCAGCAACCATTTCAATTCTTGTAAAGCAATGCTTCTCCACGACAAGCAATAACGTTCTACTATCATTCGGTATTTATTCTAATAATGATTCCCGATGACTGTAGTAGGAGCATTTCTGTGAAATTAAACACGTTTCAGCCGTCGGTAATGAAGTTACAGAAGCGTCGTCCCTCACAATTTCTGTTTTGAGGTAAATCTTCCAAGACACAGCCCAATTGTGTCTTTCGCTTGTGCACGACGTCGAAACCGTTTCGTCATCAACTCCAAAGGTCAGCGCCGCAGCATTCCCAGATCGGTTGCACACACCGTCTTTGTGGGAGCATTTAGCGGTAATATACTCCTCGATTCGCAAAACTGCATGCAGGCATGAAAAAATTGCACGAAGCAACGAATGTTCACTTCCAGCTTGACTTCCAGCTTGGCGCGTTGAGCGTCGTCTGCTATTTGTAAATACTGAGAATGGGCGTAAATAACACACATGGCATACCTCGTAAACGTCACATCCGCGCTCAAGATTTACCGATCTGAAAAATGCACGTGGGGTTACGTACGCTTTGCAAGCTGCACCGGAGAAAAACGAGAGAAAGGCATGCAGAACTACGCTGCGTTGACCGCCACCGGCATTCCACTGACGAGCGGTTTGCCACCCGCGGCACTGTTCGCTGAAACGGCGGTGGTGCCATACAACGGCCGCCCGGTCCCTATGTCACGAAGGAGAAACGAGACACAGAGGTTGTATAACGACCATATCACTACTTTGAAGCAATCTGTTTGAAATGCCGTCATCTATTCAATGAGAGTGAAACGTTACTGTAATGCCATTTAAAGTGAGCCGGCCCGGCTCACTTTCAATGGCGTTTGGAACATAGTTCTAAGAGTTGGTTTCAACGAACTTTTCGGCCAGTATAATGTTTATGGGTATGTAGAGTTTAGCTACTGAGTGGTGTGATTTTTTGGCTTGTTCGCCTACGTCTGGTTATGTTTGGTTACCTACGTCTGTATGACAGTATTACTTAGTTTTTCATCGAGAATGTTGGTCATTATTGCGCTATTTATGGCATCCATCAGTGTTGTGAAGACCTGAGAAGGTAGTTCTATACTGTCAAAGAATAAGAGAGGCAGTAAAAAAGTGTTCTTCGAACAGCATTCATGTATTCCTGGAGCAGTTACCGATAGTGCCTCTTCCGCCTGAGGCGGTTGTTACCTTTGTGGAAACACTGCTAAGAGCGCAAGATTACTCCAGTGAACGAGCAGGCTGGTGGTAATAAAATATTACAACTTACGGCTTTTGGTGGTACTAACTGTTTCAGAGCTGACGAGAGCGTCGCCGGCAAGATGTATACATGTATTCTTTTACAGACGTTCCAGTAACATTTCATTTAAATCTAGGCTACACTTGAAAGTGACTTGGCCCGTGAACGTGCTTATTTTGCTTTTTTAGCAGAAGGATTCAGCAACTGAAACTTCGGTGCCAATGTCCCTCGAAATGTTGAGCTCATTTCAGAAAAGCAAGACAAATCCCCCACCTTCTCCGAAGGACTCGTTGCTGACACAGCCATTGCGAGGCCTAAATCTTACTTGTATAAAAATTCCGGTACTCCCTGTTCAAAAGCAACTGACGCAGGTTCTGAGTACACAACATTCTGAAGTTCCTGAAAAAACATTAGATGATCGGGTGTTCCGAAGTACAAACATGCTCCGCCAACTTCCCTGTGTGTTGAGCGTTCATTTTTCGCAAACGAGTATTGACTCAAAGCAGGGACAACTTGAACCGTAGAACATTGGAGTGGTGTTGCTTTGTCACGTTTTTTTATTATAAACCTTTCTTGCGGTGTCTAATCACCCTACATTTCTCGTGGATCTGTTAAATGCCGGTACTTCTCCGTCTTGATTTTGCAAGAAAAGCATAATAACAGTTTCACAGCACAGGAATTGTCCGACTCCGCTATTTTCGTCGGAGATCATAGGTTCGTCCTTCAATATTCAGCTGTAGTATGCAGTCACATCGAATAATTTAAATACGTTTAGAATAGGCTATCAGAGGGAAAATTGTTGTTCTTGCGCCAAGTGATCAGGGGCCACGGAGAACGCTATAAAACGCGTTCCAAGTTTTATTTAGGGGAATAATAAAAACGATTTGATAATTAGCGTTTTAATATTTGAGGGAGGTGCTTAGTTGTAAAGACGAAATTGTAGAGGAATATAGTCTTTCCGGTATTGGTTATTAGATTTGTGAAATCGTAACTGCAGACCTACAGCACTCACAACCTCAGCTATCCAGATGAGCGGAATGGGCTCCGTGCGGCAGGTGAGCACCGCAAATGCACGCCCACGCGCTCATGCCACTCGGAGCTGTTTACGTCACACGCACGCCGCGTTTTAGCTTTGGCACGAACAGAGTCGTGTGGCATCTGAACAGGTTAGCGGCATCCTATATTCGCATTTACATGTTACAAAGTTCTCTGTTCCGTTTACTTTTATTTCATTTAAGTTATTTCCGCATGCTTACGGGCAACAGATTACAAACGGCTGCAGGTCACGGCCTCGCACGACAATTGTGAAGAAAAGTCATAACTTGGCGTTCGAGGAGCTTCCAGCAGATGATAAACACGACACCGCTCGTCTATCTTCGGGCCGACGATAAAGCCGGTGTTCGTGTGACGTCTACAGCTGCGAGTGACATGAGCGCGTGGGCATGGCTTTGCGGCCGTCAGCTGATGCATGGAGCCCTTTGCGCGCACCTGGAGAGCTGAAGTCATGAGCGCCGTAGCTCTGAAGCCAGTTACAATTTCCGAAATGTAATAAGCAATACTGGATAGACTCATGATCCCCTACAATTCCTCTTTACTACCAAGCACCCATCCAGAATATTGAGACAGTTAATTAAGAAATCCTTGTTTTTATTCCACTAAATAACATTTAAAACTCGTTCTGACGTTCGGACGTTGCAACCGGTGCCACCATTGATACCATCCCCGTTCATATAATGCCCGTCCTTCACGGGGACGGGCCCAAGCCGACCTTGGAGCGGCCGGAACGCTAGTGGAGGCGGCGCGTGCAGGCGGGGAGCGAAGAAATAATGACCGGTCGCACCCATTCTTTTTCCCCCAGCGCGCCATTCCTGCACTCCATGCAGCCCGTTGAAGGTATCAGAAGGCGCAGAAACAAGAATCCCTGGTAACCTTCTCCCCCGATGCCAAGCGACCCCTCCGAATAAAGCCGCCGATACTTTGCTTCTTGATTCCGGCCCGAGAACGAGACGGGGAGGAACGGTGAACCATTTATCTTCCGCCAATACGGACCAGCGGGCCCACAGCTGCACTCCGGAAACACCTTCTCAGCTCAGAGGAGTGCGCATTCTCCGGCTGGAGAGCTCGAGCCCCAGGTACAGCGGCGATCTTGCGCCTCTGGTGCTCCTCGGCGTGAGAACGAAAAGGTCCCGCCTGCACGGCCCGGCACCAGCCACCGACCTGACACGCTCCAAGATAAAGAAGCCGGATGAGCGACGAAGCTATTACGTCCTCGGGACCGGAGAGGGAGCGGGCACCGTTTAAACTCTTAAGAAGTAAACTTGTCATCTTTACTACTCTTTCGTGTCTGAGTCCCGTTTACTCTCAAATATGCATGGACTCACCAAAACGACTAGACCCAGCGGCTTCAGGGCTTGTCACACTGTTTTATACCGCCCACCGGGGTAGCAGATTCCTTTCTGCAAGGAACACAATTTTACCTCCCATAGTCTACTTTAATGAAATTACTTAAAATCTTGCCTATAACACGCTGTATATGAATTGTGACTATACAGTGTGTCCCTGCTATCATGCACCACGATTTTTAAAAAGGGCATGGCGGTTATTCGAGGAAAACATCATGTATAATGTTTTCAGTACAGTGGAGTAGCGGCCAGTAAGTTTTTAAAGGTTAAATAATTATTTTATATTATTTTCTAACTCAGGAAATACTGTCCTAATCATAAAAGTGTCAAAAACTCTTCTGTATGTGCCAACGAGAGGAATCTAGCTGCGGTATTTTTAGCCGCGAACATACTGAGTACTCATTCATTCTGACTGATAAATGAGCCCCGCGAAATATGAAAAATACAATGTGAAGGCACTCCCGCCGGCACCATAAAGCAGTGCCCTGGAACAGGCTGCCTCGGTTTTAGCCAGGAGGCAATAAAAAGAAGGAAAGACAAAATCGCGACCGAGCTAGTAATTCAATTTTTTTCTAGTTAGAGTAACTATCGCCTTAGCTATTCTTTAAAAACGAATGATTGTGTGCCAATCTCGTCTCTTGGTCGGACGGAGGCCTTGTCCATCACTTGATCTGCGGCACCGGAGCTTGAGTGCGTGACTGTTGGTGGTATTAAATTTTTGGCTGAGGAATTCGAACCACATTTATTGAACGTAATAAATTCATCCCCCAAATTGTGTTGCATTCCAGAAAAACTGGAAGTTGTCCAAGATACTTTAGCTCGCAAAAAAAATTGAGGTCTGGCTTTCGATTTAGAGAACTTAAGACCAATTGCTTTGGAGTCTAATACGATCAAATAATTCGAGCGAACAGTTTTTATACGACTAGCTTCCTTCATGCAGGATTGGCTAGTACCTGTGCTGGTTTTAGACGGGGATGTTCTATTTAGAAATCTCATGTGGATTGGAGGCAAGGATTCGCTTAGCTCAAAAATGGATTATGGTGTCCGCATTAGTGACCTGAGAGGCAGCTAAAGCTTATGACAGTGTAGAGCACAATGCCGCGAACCATGTATGGGTTTGTTTTATTTATTGTTTGTTTTTACTGGCCGACCACGCCTGTTTCTGTTAACAGTGTCCCCAGCGATTTTTATGCCGCATGGGCTATCTCATTCTGATAAGCATACTGTTTCGCTGTAACGTCACTAGCCCAGAATAGTCTTCTTTGATCTACAATGTTCTGGATGTAAATAGATGGTTGCAGAAACAATGCCGCCAAAAGATAAAAGCCTGCAGAGAAGACGCGGCAGCATTCGAATCGTCGACGCTCGCCTTCGCACGTCACTTTGTCGATTGCTGCTTCGCCGCCTGTGCATACTTTGAGTTGTTAAGGGAGCACAATTTAGCTCTAATAAACTTGTTTCCCTTGAAGACAACTGCATCGTCTTTGACTTCGTGACAGCTGGTGGAGGTGTTGGGTACGCACCCTTCATGCTCCCTACAACCTCTGGAAGCGCCAAGCAAGTCCAACAAGAGCCAGCGGCCGCATGGTAGGGTTTTCACCGGAGCTCGGTCTACCACCGGAGAAAGTGAAGAAAGAATTACGTCGAAAGCACCATGGTCAACCAAGCCAATCCTCCCGTCGTTCTGAAGCAACTACGTAGCCCCCATCATTCCGCAGATCCCCTGGTGAACACCCGGAAGAGTGGCTGGAGAAGTTGGAGCGCGTCCGAAGTTTCAACCGATGAGATGATGAAGAAACCCTGAGGCAAGTGTTTTCCATCTCGGAGACTCTGGTCAAGTCTGGTTTGAAAATCACGAGCTCGCTAACATCATGGAACATGTTCAAAGCGAAATTTTTGAAAACATTCACAACTGTCGTACTGAAGAACGAGCTGAGCTGCTGCTGAAGACGGGAATACAACACCCTAACGGATGTGTGGTAGTGTTCGTTGAGGCTATAAAGATGGGGTTCCCACAAACTGCCCCCGAAATGGCACAAGGGAAGAAGGTGCGCTTTCCGATGCGGGGAGTTAAACAAGAGCTCTTCGTTGGACTCCTTCGCAATCCCCCTCCCAAACCATCACTGAGTTCGTGACCAAGGCTTCGATGATCGAGAGAACCCTGGACATGCGTTCGAGGGAATAGGATCAACCACTCAACGCGTTTTTGGCGAAACCCGCCAATTCCCCTGTATTCGCGACGGAACACTTGAGGCAAACGATCCGCACCGTCTTTCGCGAAGAACTGAGGAAGCTTTTTCCAACCACGCCTTAACCCAAAGTCGCCTCCCTGACCAACGTGATCCAAGAACAAGTCCAACTCGTACTGGAGACTTCTACGCCGAAGGAAGCACCCCGCGAACCACAAGCGATGACCTGCTCCGTTGGTGTTCTTTGACCCCGACCTGCTCTAACCCGTCGTCAAGAAGCCCCACCATTACGCAATCCACTGTCGCCCGCACGACCCTCTGACGCCCAAAACCAGATGCCGAGGAAGACGGAAGTATTGCGAACCCCCGCTAATCGTCCGCTGTGCTACAACTGCGAAAAGCCCTACCACATCTACCGTCGCTGTCCCTACAGGAGGCTCGGTTTGCGAGAGTTCTCCGTCGACGCCACACGCCCCCGACCCTGCCAGCGCCCTACTGAGATCGAGGAATACCTGTCCAACACCAGCCGTGGACCAGCCCGTTTCAGCCGATCGCCGTCGCCCTACCCGTACCAGTCGCCGGACCGCCGTAGCTGTGCTGACTTCGCACGTGGAAGGTCCCCCAGCACACGCGGGGGAAACTAAAGGCAGCAACTTCTGGAGGTGAAGTTGCACAACGGCGGAAAAACGAAAACCCTCCAATGACGCAACGATTCGCCGAAGACTGTGACTCAAGACATGCCGTCATCCCGACGACCCGATTTAACCCTGACGTGACTCCCGAACACAATAGCCACAAGGTGCGACGCGTACCCGACATGACCGAGCCTGCCCGTGAGGAGACGACGACAACGACGACGCACAGTGCCCGACCGTCAACAGGCACAAGCCGAGATGCGACGCCCCGACGAACCCAGAACTCGAGGAAGGCGGCGTCCGACGTCCAGTTTTCCATCGATGGCTTTGACGTACTCGCCCTTATCGACACGGGAGCCGACTACTCGGTAATGAAGGGGTCATTCGCGTCGAAGCTGAAGAAAGTTACGACAGGAAGGGACGGTCCGCATATACGCACAGCAGGAGGCCTCCTCGTGACGCCAAGTGGAATGTGCACATCGCGCGTCACACCATAGACGGCACAACGTACCCTGCGGCGTTCGGCATTTTGCCTAACTGCCCCTGTGACGTAATTTTCGGAATGGAGTTTTTGACTGACAACGCTGCAATACTTGATCCCCAGGGCAAGTCTATAACATTTTCCTCTGATCACTGCATGACGCCGGAACGTAACTCCGAAAACCATGCTGCTGTAAGGACCGCCGACGATCATGTCACCCTGCCAACTCGCGCAAGCTATGTGATCAGCGTCTACTGTGAAGATGCGGTTCCTGACGTCGACGCTATCGTAGAGACGGACCAAAGGTTGCTTCTCGGCCGCGGTGTCTCTGTCGCAAGAGGCATTGCGCGCTTTGAGCAACGCCAATCTCACGTTTTGGTCACTAATTATACCGACGAGTACCAGAATTTAAACAACGACGCTGCACTTAAGTTCCTCGAAGAAACGCAAGAAGCCAGTAACCTGATCGCGGTTGCCGAAGATAACGCACACCCGAAGGTACCTTCCAGCTTCCGAATCCCTTCCACGTGAATCCAGCGTTACCGCAAGCAGAACGGAACAATTTTTTGGCTTTGCTGCGTCGCTGCAGGGATTGTTTTTCGTCGAACTCAAACCTACGATAGACAACTCTAGCGAAGCACAGAATAATAACTTAAGATGAAGCCAGACCAACCAGACAGTAACCGTACCACGTCTCTTCACACGAGCGGGAAGCCATCCGGACTGAATTCGACGACATGCCCAGCGACGACATTATACAGCCATCGAAAAGCCCCTGGGCGGCGCCAATCGTACTCGTGAAGAAAAAGACAAAATCACTAAAAAGGACGTGCACCCCCTCCCCCGATTCGACGACGCCCTCGACCAACCCTGCCACTCGAAGTACTTCTCATCGATGGATCTGAAGACCGGCTACTGGCAAATTGAAGTGGAGGAGAGAAACCGAGAGAAGACCGCATTTATAACCTCGGACGGCCTATATGAGTTCAAGGTGATACAGTTTCAGCTGTGCACGGCGCCAGCAACGTTTCAAAGAGTCATGGACACTGTGCTAGCTGGCATGAAGTGGCACAACAGCCTCGTATACCTCGACGACGTTGTGGCGTTCACCCGCACATTCTACGAACCCCTTGCAAGGTTGGAGTCTGTACTCGAGGCCATTCGTACGTCGGGGTTTACTCTGAAGCCTGAAAAGAGCCGCTTCGCGTGCGAAGAGTTCAAGTTTTTGGGCCACGCCTTCAACACCGCAGGAGTGCTGCCTGACCAAGCAAAAACTTCAGCTATAGCGAGCTTCCCAATACCCAAAGACAAGAAAGGCGAGCGAAGATTTCTCGGCATTTGCGCATACTACCGGCGCTTTATCGCAAATTTCGCATGCCTTGCAGAGCCACTGACGCACTTGACGAAAGATAGCATCTCTGTGAGCTGGGAAAACGAGCAAGAAAAAGCATTCTGCGAGCTGCAAAAACCCCTGCTAAGACCGGCCGTGCTCGCTGATTTCGACGAAGACGCCGAAACGGAAATGCACATGGAGGCCAGTGATATGATAGGCGTGGGTGCCATCCTCGTCTAAAAACAAAGCAGTTGAAAAAAAGTGTGAGAAAGATGCCTTTGCCAACCGTGGTCTGTCGAAGGGGGAAAAAAGCTACACAGCGTCTGAAAAAAAGTTGCGCCAATCCATCCAATGAATGTGGTTGGAAAGCAAAGCTGTAAACGGCACCTACAACGATAACCCATGCGAAGTAACTTCAATTCACTCACGTCGCTCTACAAATAGTGAAACCAGAGAGAAGGAAAATGCACTTAGCCATACCATTATACACTTCAAAGAGATATTCTTTGTCAGGGTAAATCGATGTATGATGCATGTACGGTGGTTCGTTGAGTTGTATTGGTGTAGCACATGAGTGGAAGCTGTTTTTATAAAATAAAAGGAATCTCAGACCCGGTGTTAGACGATTATTACTTCTCCGTCTCTGGCAGTCGCCTCGTATACGGGAGTTATCGGGTTCGAATCCGCGTACCGCCCGGCACCCACCGTTTTTTTTAATGGGTACAGGCGTTCCCAGTCGAGTGCGGACTCTTGAAACGGGAATTGACGTCTGGAAAGCTGAGTTTACCATTGCGAGGTGCCCCTCGCAAGGGTAAAGCGGACAGAGGCGACTAGATCTGCGGCAAAGACGGGGGAGGAGCTAGTGGAGTAGGAGGAAGGAGAAGGAGGCGGATGAGGAAGACATACTTTTATTCACATTCTTGAACGGCTGAGAGTGTAGCACAGGGGACTGGTTGCTTTCTCACTGGAGCCCATATGCAGTCCGTGCAGCCTATGGTCTGTCTACCTGCTGAAGCTGGGTAGGCACAGAAAGGCTGGACAGCAGCATCTCCCATCGCTCTTGTTGGGTAGTTAGCGGAGGGTGCGTAGAGGAGGAGGCTGCTCAGGGCTAAAGTCGGTTACCCCTATTATGCGGCGGAGTGTTCTTACTTCTGAGCAAAATTATATTTAGCTTCCTAGCAATTCGGGTGCATTAGGGGAAGATGCGTCGGGTGTGCGCGGGAGCCGGATTGTATGGGTCGTAGGGTTGTTTGTTGCTCTCTGGAAAGATCAGGTTAGGACAAAGCTAGGGCCTGTCTGTGAACGCGATAATGCTAGGTTATCTCCCTGAACGTGACAAGCGGGTGGCTGTCCTCGTGCAGCTCCATAACACGGGAGGTAAAAGCGCAGGCTTCTTGGTGGGGGTATTCGTTGCCCTCAATGAAAGCGTTTGCGGGTGTCCAGACGACCTGAATGGAGCCATTTAGGGAGTGGTTTTTAGCACACGGAGTGTAGGTCGGGACACCCAACCGACTGGTAATTCCGGTAGGCCGGTTGAGAATCGCTGATTACCTTCCGAACCCCTGGCCAAGACGATGAGTACCTCTTCTGCAGCCGTCATGTTTTGGGTCTTGAGTGAGGTACATGGAAGGAGGTTGGTTCTGGATGTAGCCACGATGATGGCGTATTGCTGCCCTCGATGTTGGGAGGCGTCTGTGTAGATAACTGCATGATCCCTAACGAGGGTGGTGTTGAGCTCTTGAGCTCGTGCTTGTCGGCGACCCTTGTCGTGTGAGGGGTGCATATTTCCAAGCAAAGGGAGCATCTTCAGTTCTCGTCGCCATGAGTCCGACAGTACATAAAGCGTAGTGACATTATGTGCTGGTCAGCCAATCTGGTGAAGGATGCGCGGACCTGCCGCAGTTCTGCCCAGTCGGAGCATCTGGTTAGAAAGATGGTCCTCCATCAGCTCTTCCACCGAGTTGTGGAGTGCCGTGCTAAGCAGTCTATCTGTGTCCTTGAAGAGAAGACAGGGGGTTGACGTAAGTGATTCTCGAGAGGTCAAAAGCTCGAAGTAACCGAAAGGTAATCCTTGAGGCCTCGCTTCTTGGTGGCAACGCGCCTGATCATGTGTATGATTTGACTGATGCTGTGTTTGAGGCGCTGCAAAGATGCGTCACTCTTGGTGTTGGCCTGGAGATGTCGGCCGAGGATCTTGATGCTGGAACTTGGAGCGATTGTATTCCTTGATGTGTCGTTTGGCGTGATGGCGGACAATAAAGAGCTGTAATTTTTTACGTGAACACTGGAGGCCACACGCTTTAGCACACTCGCGTATTAGAAGTGAGATGCCATGCGTTGGTGTGAGCGTCCTTTAATTTTTATAACCCTTTGCACATGTGGAAGGCGCGCACAGGGCCGCTAGACGGGCCGTGGCCGGACCGCACTGCGGAGTGAGAGGTAACGTGACGCTATCACGTGGCAGTCAGCGAGAATGCAGGGTGTAAACCCGTAGATGTGCTTGGTGAGTGCACCACCTTTCTTCCCTGTTTCCACTCGGGCTCGTAGCTAAATCGGTACGACAACAGCCTCTCGCATTGGTAGTCTATTAGTTCCAGGTTCGATTCCTGGCAGTGCCAGTAAATTTTTTAATTTGTTCGCTGTAGTTTTCTGTTGACACCAACAGTCGCGAAAGAAACCTTGGGGGTAGAAGTAAAAAGCTTTGCTTTAAAACCGGTTTAAACGGATAGTTATCCACCGATGAGTGTTTGGAAGCATACAGAAAATCAATAAAAGTTGGCTGGTAAGCTAAGCACCATTTGTCCCACTCTGCATAAAGACTGTTGACACGACTAGTACGGAATGCGCCACAAGAGAGGTGAAGGCCCAAGTGAAGCACTGGGTGAACCATTTTAAGTGTTGTTTTCGTGGCTGACTCACACACAACAGTTCCGTAGTCCAACTGTGACTTTACCAACGCGGCATAAAGGCGAAGCCGTTCTTTGTTTGAACCGTATGATTGGTGAGATAGGACTTTCAGAATATTAATTGTTTTTAGGGATTTTTGTTGGAGTCGTTTTATGTGAGCGATGAATCTCAGTTTTTCGTCAAACACCACACCCAAAAATTTGTGCTATTTTTACTGGAATGCAATCAACGTTGACTTTTACGTCAGGGTCGGGCAAAATGCCGCGCATTTTTTAGAATAAAACAAAGGTGATTTTCGTAGGTTTCAGTCTCAAACTGTTTTCGTCTGCCCAGCGAGAAGGTTTGTTTACACCAAGCTGGACCTGAAGTTTACATATGGACATAATACATGATCGTAGTGGTGGTGGTGGTAAAATATTCCCAGGACACAACGTTACTTGGTGCAGATATCCTGGACGCGTCAGGAATCGACATTGCAGATGTCCAGGAGACGTACCGTTGGGGTCGAAGTTACAGATATTCAACGTTGCTACAACTACAAAAACACATTCAAATCACACGAAGGATAATGTAGAAAAGACCTCTCATGGTACTTTTATATGCTGTTGACAGGACGTTACGTTAGTGGTACAGCCCACGGATATTGTAGTGGTACAAATGCAAGACGTATTTATATGTCTGTTCTAAATTGTTTTTCTGTCTTTTTCACAAGCAATAAATTTTTATATTCATATGTAGTGTCTGTTAGTACGATATTGTTGAGATGAACATGTATGATGGGAAGTTACATTCTTTATATATTATTTGGGAGTTTGGCCAGCCCCTTTTCAAGTTACCTACGTGTTGTGGGCATTTTTACTTCAAATACATGTCTTGCTAGCTATTCAGCACTGTTTGCTGTTACTTGGTGCCTAGTTTCTAGATTAATGTGTTTCTATTTTTGAAGTGCTGCATACTGCATGAAGTCTCATATGTGAAGTGCCAAGCTAACCACACACTCTTGCAGAAGCACATGAAGCACAGCTCTAAACAAGAAATGTCGCATCGAAAACAAGTGGCAGTAAGTAACAGCAAACCACTCCTGATTAGCACAAGCACCTTTGACACTAAGGCAACCACAGTAGCGTCATCAAACTGTACGACACAGCACGGCCGTACCGGCCTGCTGCAAATATACTATCACAGAAACAATTAAAAATAAAATAATTAAAATGACATTCTTTCCAGCCTAACTTTAGGTACGTGCAGGTGAGTAGTAAGAAAGCTTTCAAAGTACACATCGAACACAAAAGAGTTCAGGTAAAGCAGTTTATACTGACTTCCAAATTATGTATTATGCTTTCGCGACTCAACCACTTTAATTTTGATTCCTATCAGCCCTGGCCCATAGGGTACGGATTGTATAATAAAAAAAATAGTACAAATATTCATGACTCTAAATAAGTTCACAGAGCAGAAAGGTCGGAAAAATATAGGAAAAAAGCAAACATGTACACCCAGGGTACAAGCACGAGATAGTTATGCAACTTGAAATATCTCACATTAAGTAAAATGGGTGGAAAACAACACAAGAAAAGTGTGCAAACAAAGAAATGATTGAATGGTGGTTACAAAAACAAAGGAAATTTACGAAACTACATAGTTCACATCTAGTGAAAAGTTTGGGGAACAATAAAACAAAAGCACCTTGGAAACAGAGAAGTGGTGTTCAGTGGTGGATGTGAGTGCCATACAAATTTAGGCTCATGTAAGCAAACCAACATCTAGGGAAGTGGTTATGAGCACTAGAAAAGGTTTGTATAAAGAAATGATTGTACGGCGGTTACAAGAGCAGTAAAAATTTACGCGATGAAATGATTCACTTCTAGTGAAATGGCAGGACAACAATAAAACAACAAAAAACTTTCGAAACAACTTTTTGAATTTTCGTTAGGAAAACAATACAAAGTTACACTATTTCAATACTTCACACAAAGTGATTTTATTTGGGAACAACAGAAAAAACGCGGATCACGAAAAAGATGGCATAATAGTTACAACAAGTGAGATTTACACGACTACGGAATTCACACCAAAGGATACGCTCAAAGAACAATAAGAAAAAATAAAAACGCACGGAAGCACGGAAATGATTCAATGATGGTTCAGTGGTGCAGGCTTGCATCATAAGTTATGCTAGGGATTCTTGAACAGTTTGCGTTCTTTGTTGTGGCGCCAGAAACTGCCAAAATAGTTGCAGACCGGATTGGATGGAAAGTGAGTAAAAATGTCATTGTCCAAAGGCTGAAAGAAATTTAATACTTCTTCTAGCAATAAAAACAAAAAACCGCAGCTTCTCGACAAAGGTGATATTTGCACATGATGTGACTGACAATAAAAATGTGGGCCCTATGCATTGTCTGGTGAAACAATGTGATGTCTTTAACAAAACGAATATATCTAGTTACACACAATGCAGGATGCCACTCGAAGGTAGAAAAAAGTGTGCTTCCCTTTTTCCCAAACAGAAGAGCTCCTGCGCCAAGTCGACCGTCAAAAGTAGCTTGAGCATTCGCGTTGTGCACACTGATGCAGTAGCACCTCTCTTGCAAGGCAGTTCTTCAATCTAGGCATGAGCACAGGAATATCTGTGTTGTTAATAGAGCTTTTAAGACTGGTATAATGCAGAATGGCCGCCTACCATTGTCCCTAAAAAGACAGTGTAATACAGCTGCATCTTACCGGTACTCACCTACGTAGCAGAATTTTCCAGGCTCACCTAAAAGGTCTAACTTAAACAAAGGACGACTTAGCATGCAATAGAACGCAAGATGATGGGTGTAACTTTAAGGCACAGGAAGAGAGCGGAGTGGATATAATTCAATGTCAGCCTGGCACTACTAAGAAACCATAAAACTATGACTGCTAGTTAGGTACCACTATTTATAGTAACTATATTTCGTGAATGAGAAACTCTGAGGACATTTTAGCTCAGCTACAGGTCCCATCTGAACTTGAAAAATATTTTTCTCTGTCTATCCTAACAGCTTGGGTTATTGAAATGACAATATATACACGGATGAACCAATGCCCACAAAATGTGGCAAAAGGAAACGTGCACAAACCCAACAGCGTTACTGCCATGGACGTATGAATCCTGCAGCAGAATGGCGAGGTGGGATAGTTGGTATATATGCATAACTAAACCTTCAAAAAGCACATCACTGAAAAACCCGTCTTGTTGTCCTGTTCGCTTGTCCTGTTAGGCCTACATTTTTAGTTGAAGTGCCGTAATTACCCGATTCTAACGCGCACTTTTTTTCCGGAAAAATAGGCCGATAAATAGCATGCGAGTTAGAATCAGATACGAAACCGAAACTGCCGCAACAGTGGAAATTTCGTCCCACCCATCGCCATCGCCATCTCAAGATGGCGCCAAAGCCTTTAGCCACTATTTTTTTGAACGCAGGGAGCATAGGCGCCTGGGCCTTTCTATCGGCGTTCACACAAATTGTCAAATCGTTCCACTTGGCGCTTGATAACAGCAATGGCAGCAGCGTCTCTCACGCGTTCAAAACGAGCGGTCGGCTGAAGCGTGCGCCTCTGGAGAAGCTCGCGGGATGGGCGTGCGAGGCGTGGGCCACGATCCCATCGACCATGGTTGAACGTTCGTTCAGAAGTGTGGCATCGCGAACGCTCTTGACGGCACTGAGGACGAGATAATGTGGTCAGCCGAAAGCGACGAGCAGTGAGATGAGTGAGATTACTTCGGGAAATAAATGGCCCATTTCTCTCGCATTCCTTTGTCTGGGTCACAAAGTTCCGTGCGCGTTACAATCGGAGGTGCAAGTTTTTTAGTTTTTTTTTGCAGGAAAATCGGGTGCGCGTTAGAATCGGGGGCGCGTAAGAATCGGGTAAGTACGGTATACGTTGGACAGCAGGAAGCATCAAAGTAGTGCAAGACATTTTACGGCAAATCACATTCAAACATAGTCTTCCCATAATTTAAACTCTACATCAAATTTCCAGTGGCCACTGTATTCGAATTGCTGAGGTTAGAATTCGATTGTAGTCAGTTGTTTAGGCAGGCTTTCATTAAATTAAGGGCATTTTGGTTATGTTCTTTCAGTGGCCATAGCGTTTAAACAACGGCCATGTGACGGTGGTGGCTGCGGCACTGCTTAAAAACCGGGGTGCGGGAATGAAACCAAAATAAAGATACCCCACTCCCCTTTGGCTACTACTGCACCTACTATACCCTGATCCCAAGCAAGCTGAATATTTTTGCAATACAACTTTGCATCAATGCACAGTAATGAGGCCACATAAGAACACCTACCGCACAATTCCTACAATAGAGTGCAGGGTGGGGCATGAGAGGGCATTGGCTTGCACCAGGAGCTGCGTGGGGAAAACAAGTTAAGAAGTCTTTGTCTCGGCAATGATGCACATGCAAAATGTAAGGACTTGGGTGACATTTAGGCAACAAACATGACTGCAGATAGAATAATCAGTACGCAAACAAGACGCACGTGAAGTAAAACATGATACACGCAATCTGCAATTGATACTGGCTCAATTTTACGGCATACAGCAGGCTTTGTTTGTTGCATAGGTGGGATGGGTTGACTGTATAGCCGGCTATTCGTGGTAGGTCTTCCCCAAGTAAAAGTTGGCAGTAAGTCTTGTTACGAGTTTCGTGTTGCATTTGCAGTTGAGCGCTAGACATAAAAGAGACACCAACTTCTGCGAAAACAAGGTTGCTATATTCAGGAGAATGCTGTGCTAAAAATAGAAACGCCACAATTGCATTCTTTTAAGCTTCTTATGCTTAAAATTCTGAAGGACTGAAAGTGAGTCATCATCATCACCAGCAATCTACGCCCACTGGAGGGAAAGACCTCTCCCATAGATCGTCGACAACCCTGGTCCGGCGCTAACTGTGATCAATTTATCCCCTGAAACGTCTTGATCTCATCTGCCCACCTAACGTAATTTCTGCATGGGCTGCCACGCTTGCCTTCTCTATGGATCTACTCTGTTATACTTAATGACCACCGGTTATCTTGCCTTCGCATTACATGCTTTGCCCATGTCCATGTCTTCTTAATCTCCACTAATATTTCCTTAACACGTGTTCGTTACCTGACCCACTCCTTTCTCTTCTTGTCGTTTAATGTTACACCTATCATCTTCAGTTCCATTGCGCGCTGAGTGGTTGGCGCTTCCGTTTCAGTGCGTGCTCAGTAACATCGCACAAATTTGGCATCCTACAGTTTCTCCTCCCAAATCGCAGAAATATATACGCGCAGGACGTGAAAATGGAAATGCCTGCCACTTGTTTTTATTACATCACTGCCACGCATCAGGTTTTCCCCGTTCTGGCGAACAATCTCTCGTTCTGTTTTATTACTGACTTTACAAAAGGCGCCTTTTATGCTGTGAACACAAACAAATACCGGGGACATTTCTAAGGGATTGTGCCTTTACGCATGAGTGGGAACCGAAGCTGCGCTAAAGAATATAGACAAAACACCCACATAGCTAGGCCACTGTGGCTAATACGCATTGCGTCGCCAGGAGGAGCAACGGGTGTGGCTGGCAGTGTACGAGATGATGTTTACGGCAGGTGGTGTTGCCATTCCTATCAGATCTTGCCCGGGTTATGTATGCCTTGTCTGAATAAAGCTCAGCTACAGTTCAGCGCTTTGTCCCATCTTCCCTTCTTGATATGTCCTCGTCTACGTGCTCCTGTTAATTCATTGAAGATTGCGTCGCCAACAACCGTTTTTGTTCAGGCACGCTTCACGAGAGTTTAACTTCCGCTGGTTGGTACATAACTTCGAGAGGAGGCAGAAGCCAACGGAGCGGATTGCGTGGAACCTAAAGAAACAAAGCGCAAGTGATGATCTACTCATAGCTCCGTCCAGTCTGAAACGCCACCGCTTTATTTCGAAGGTACGTTTCACACAACGCAAGCAACGAAATACAACCCATATGCCTTTTCACAGATATGCTGGCAAAACTAACAAAGCGTGATATCTTATTACTAATGGCGTTGAGATGCACAGTAGTCACGACGTGAAGGGGATGAACAAGGTGTTGCGGCCGGGTGCGCCGACCCGAGCTGAGCTCTGTCGCCTCCTACATACCTGTGGTAGCGTGGTGTAAAGCAAGCGGCCTGCCCCTGTTGCAGCCGTGAAGAAGTCCAGAAGCCGTAGGCTAACTTAACGGTTTACTTCATAGAGAGAGGTGAGCCGAAGCCAAAGAACAATGCCCCGACCGGCGAGGTAACAGTACAGGACTCGAGCAGAGTGACAGCATGGATTCACTGGTCAAATAGAAATGGGTTATAGCGCTAGCGGGGCCTCGTATTCATACCCAAAAGCGCAACGGTTGAAACAGCTTTCCCTCTACATTTGCGCACGCTACGAACGTCACAGACACACACAAAGCTCTTTCCAGAGTTCGTGAGCCGTCGGTAGCATCGGCGCACGTTGAGACGGAGAGAGAGGGAAGAAAGGACTCTGCTGCGATTGCGGGGCCTCTGTGTCCTTCAACAAGTCTCGGCACGCCTCGCCGCCAACTGCCTATGTTTGAGACGCGCCGAAAGCGAAGCGTCTGGCCCGGGCTTGTCGAGGCATGAAAACATCAGTCACCGACACGGTGGGGCTTGTTTTGGAAGGCGCACGTAGTGGCTTCGCCGCACAACCGTGGAGTGATGCGAGAAAGAACGGCGGAAGGCCGATTCGTAACAAATGTCGCAACGGCAACGCCTTAAATAGCGTTGCACCGGTGACAACTGTCGTCGCGCTTTCGACTCGCTGAGCTCTTGCAGACGAATTGAGTTCACAACACAATTCACACGGCTGCACACAGTCTTCATTTATTCACAATAGTAACAGTAGGCATTTAAATAAAATTCGAGGCTCTCACCCTGCTACACTCTGCGGGGTTGAACTGCGCAGAACGAGCGTGAACATTGCTGGTCACTCCGAAGGTCATGACCAGTGAAGTGGATTTGCTTGTATGATCCGGTTTTATAGCACCGTTGTTAATGTGCGGTCTCAAAAGTACATATCAAACAATGAACTTTTCAATGGTTCAAACTGCAGCATTAGTACACATTTTGTGTATTTTATGTAGTTTTCATTTTAAAAACCGGAGGAATTCATGCCCCACTCGGGGCATTGCGGGTATAATGAAGCAGAATGCGCTCATTGCTCTGATACAAATAAAAGAACATTGTTGCCGCGAACCTCCAGCCCTAAATAAAATTCGTTCTTCATAAAGAATTTGTTGACTGAAATAAAATAAAGATAATTTATCTGCCTAAATCTCTGCATTTCAAATTCTAGCAGCCCAACATACGCAAATGGCGTGAAATTCAAACAACACAATCAAAAGCACGCAGGTTGTATGTTTGTTATCTCCAGACATTACGTGTGCAAAAGTTTAAATAGAAAATATAACGCGTAAAGCTAACATCTTACTTCATAAACCAATACTAGGCACGTCCATTTCCTATTCCAGCAGCTTATTAAGCCTCGCGAACGATCCCGACTGCAGCACACGGGGTTTTTTTTTCAGTTAAGTGCGCTAGCTTCATTATCGGCTGCTTTTGCATTTAGAATTTGTGAAACCCACGTGTATGAGGATTAAGCATGTAGTATTTTTGTACTGACTATTAAGGCGCAAAAGAACAAAAGGTGTCAGATTTTGGCGAAACACAGATGGACAATCCTATTTTTGTGGCAGCATACACTTTTACTAATCCGTTTGCAATAGCTGAGCCCAATGCAGGGAGTGCATGTCGTCTTGACATGACTTACCATAAAATGTTTGCTTTCTTTTTTAATAAGTGATCACTCCAATTTGTGTAGCAAAATATTTTAATATTGGGACCAAGCTGAACAGTGGTGCACAGTTAGGAAACGTTAACACTCCCACAAAACAATTTCAAGGATAATGAGCTTTCCAAAGTTGTGGTAATAATCGTGATGCTCCAGAAGTGGGATTGTAAAGTTGGGGGCTAAAATTAACTCCAACGAATCATAGATGCTCTGAAGTTTCAAAGCCCTAAAGTAACTGCCAACCTTGAAGGTCTGCTAATTTTTAAATTCAGCGATGCCTTTTTCAAACAGGGTATTTCACCTGCCTTCGAGCCCGTATGTTCGGCTACGTGTTGGTAGAATTGCTTTCAAAACATGGCAAAGCGTTTTTTGCAGAAAAACACTGATGGACATTAAAAATGCCTTTTGATATTTTTTACTAAAATTTTGGATCTTTTCACTGCCAAACTGTTTATTAAGCTCCTGGTTCGAAGAGAAAAAAAATTACGTCATGTTCCCGTGGGGAACCCTGATGAGGATGCGAAGCATCGTAGCGGTTCCGTGTGGTTCCATTGTGGGGCTGTTATGTTGAGTAATCTGGTTTTTACTAGCGCCAGAGGGAATTCCGCGTCCGGGTCCATACCGGTGGCAAAGGCACGCAAGTGCTGTTGTGTTACGGCGAGTAGGCGGTGGTTCTCGAGGCGCCGAAACTCGTCCATCATGTTCTTGTCGATGTTGTCTCTGTGGCAGAATCGGTAGTCTCCGTCAGCTTTGGTGAGGTAAAGGTTGTTGACATTGGTGCACCGGCTGAGAGCAATGTACACGCCCTCCTCTTCGCAGCTTTGTCTTCTCGTTCTTCTTCTTCTTCGGCAGTTCCCCTACGGGAAGATGGCGACGGTTGTTGAACGCGAACCTATCTCGTGATGGCTTCTTTGGTTGGCCAATCCCTAGGGGCATCCTGCCACAATCAGGATCAGAGGCGCTGCGGACGGGGCTGGTTGAGCTGCAAGGCGAGTGGCGCTTCCCGCCACAGCTTTCCCACGGGAAATTCAGCATGCCCCTCTAAAGTTTTCAGTTCGTCGTTTCCGTTGACGTTCAGCTTCGCGTGCCTTCATTGTATCAGTAGCTTCTTGACGTAGTTTCAATGAGTCAAGGACATAAGGCGCTTTCGTAGCACTTGCTCCTGTGCCGGATTTGTAGCGTAGTGGCAGCCACTCTTGTGGATCACCTCAGTTTTTATCTTTGTTCGACTGATGTCCTTGCCCTCTGCTGTCTGTTAGTGTTTATATTGTGTGTTAAGTGTCTTGTCTTTTGAACTTTTCTAACATTTCCATGCATTAAAGAAAAAAAAATTATAGTGTAGTAGGAAGAGCACCGCGTACCTCCCGTTGCGGCCAGAGAGTCGTGGGATCGAAACCGGGCACCGATAACTATTTCTTTTTTTATAGTGTAGTATCGCGGAGCTGTGGATGGAAGGAGGAGTGTTGCGCATGGGCAGTGAGCGTGTGGACGGCGCCGCCATCAACGACGCAGCACCACGCGAGCGTAAGAAATGCTCCGCATTTAAAAATACCAACAAAATACCGCGCGCAAGTAAGTGTGCATTTCGTGAAGAGCGCACGGCATCATACAGGCTTTTCTGTGCTGCCGCTACGTGAGGGGCTCACAAAAAAGAAAATAGTGAGCGCAGAAAATACAAGCGCATGTGAGCGTGAATCACGTGAGGAGCGTCTGGCAACATCCAGGCTTGCGCGAGGGCTTACGCCACGTGAGGGGCACTCAAAAAAGAAAAGAAATTACCGAGTGCACGTGAGCGTGCGCCTCGGGACGAGCACCCGGGATCATACAACTTGCCCTTTAACACTTTGCCCAGCGTTTAGGACGTGATCGCTCGCGTGCTGTTCTACTCGCCAGTTCACGTACGCTCGCGCCGGAAGTGGGCAGCACAGAACAGCTCGCGCTGCAGACGCCGAGTTCGCGAACCCGGTAGCCGCCGTTTCGAGCAAGTGCTACACGGTCCGCCTGTTTAAGCCAACGGACGAAACCATCCCGGTCGGCCAGTCATGGAGAGCTTTCAGGAGCAAGTTAGGCAATCCATGTCAGGTGCAACCGACGTGTCTCCGACGAATGGAGATAGAAAGAGAGAGAAATCAGTTAATTTCCAAGCAAGTTGGGTATGAACGCGTGGTGTCCGCAGGCCGAAGGCTGGCGGCGGCAGTGGCGGCTTGGTCAACCAGAAGTAGCTGCGCCCCCGGTTGCGTGCGGCCGAACGCGTCCTCCCACTGCTCTACACTCAAGATGGGTGGAATGTGTTAAGAGGACAGGCCCACAAGCCCACAGGCCCACGGCATGTGAGCTTGTGGGCCTGTGGACGCGCTAAGTTAGTGCGTCCAGGGAGTCACAGAGGAGACAGTTGGGTGCAGGGAACTCAGAGGAGTAGGTCTTGTGGAGGAGGGATCGATGGGCGAGGGAGTTGGTCTGAAGGAGTCGCCGTAGGCGCTTCTGAGCGTTGGGGAGGTATGTGTGGGCAGTGGGAAAACGGCCGCCGGGGAGACGATAATGCTCTGTGCTTTCTTGGTACGAGAGCATACGATCGCGTGCAGACCGAGCACTGTGGTAGACAGCAGGGGCGAGCTCAGCACGGGTGTTTAGTTCTCGTGCTGCTTTCTGGGCCGCCTCGTTGCGTCCGTGGTCTATAGGGGCCGTGGTCCAGACGATGTCGACTGGTTGATTATGGAGATTTTGGAGAATCTTGAGTGCCGTAGCCGAAACGCTACCATGAATGAAGTTTTGAATGGCCGTCCTCGAATAAGTGATTATAATGTGTGGTGGAAACCTGGTGATGCAGGCCAGGGCTAATGCCGCCTCTTCCGCCGTTGCGTCGTAAGATGTCTGTACGGTGAGGAAAGTTACCGGGGGAGAGCCCGCCAGCTCTCCTGTTCCTCCAGCCTTTCACCATCGGTAGAAGCTGAGGACATTTTTTGTTAACATACGTGGCTGAACAGTGTCGCCAGCGATTTTGTCAGGTCAGCATTTGTATTTTCATTACGAAGGTAGAACGAACAAGTAAAACGGTCGTTTCACTGAATAAAAACTGTTATGAGCATCAAATTTTGTTCAGGCATATGTTGAGAGAGAGAGAGAAATAACTTTTATTTGTCCAGTTTGTGGAGGAGAGCTAGACCTCCACCCTAGACGTCGGCCAGGAGCCCTTGGGTCCTAGCAACGTCTTCGGCTAACTGGATGGCCCAGACTTGATTCGCCGGGTCTGAGCTGAGCAGTACGGTCTCCCACTGCTCATTACTGCTAATTTTGCGGCTCTGAGGAGTCGCCTGAGGACATGCCCATAATATATGTGCAAGATCGGCCCGTTCCTTGCATCTCCGGCATTTATCTGAAAACTGTCCAGGATAACAATGACTATACGCGACGGGGTTCGGGTACGAGTTCGTCTGAAGAAGCCGCCAAACCACAGATTGCCTTTTACTGAGGGATGGATGAGCGGGTGGGTAGCGGGCTCGTTCAAGCCGGTAATGAGTAGTCAGCTCACTATAAGACACAAGCGTGTCTCTGCCCGTCCAGCGGAGCGAGTGAGCGTCTGGTTAAGAAGTGTCGACGCCAGCTCGGTCGGTAAAGCCTCCAGCCGCATCGTGTGCACACTCGTTTCCAGCCAGGCCCGAGTGGGCCGGTGCCCATATCAAGTATATCTTCCCGTTCCGCTCGTCATGGGATCGAGATTTTAGGATTTGGGACGCTTCAGGTGAAATTCGCCCTCTCGAATAATTTAAAATAGCTGACTTGGAGTCGCTAACAATGAATTTAATTTTTGGAGAAGCTGTCATCGCCACGGCGATAGCCGCCTCTTCACCCACCTCTGTGTCCGTCGTGCGGACCGAGCATGAGGCAATTGAATCCCCACGGAAATTGACCACTGCGAGGGCCATGGCGTCGCGAGCAATGTAATCAGCGGCGTCTACGTATACCACGTCCTCTGATTTTTCATATCTTTTGTGTAGGGCTTTGGCCCTGGCCTGTCGCCGCTCTTGGTTATGTACGGGGTGCATGTTTTTCGGTAGCCGCTGGTAGGTCTATTTTGGCTCGGGGTATCCCTGCAGGAAAAATGCCAAGTGATTTGAGGATATGTCTGCCAGTTAGACTCTGGAGAAGTCGCTCCCTCTGTGACAGCCTTTGAGCTTCGATAATCTCGCTGAGGGTATTGTGAAGCCCGAGTGCCTCGAACCGTGCGGTTGGGGCTGTTAACGGGATCCCTATGGCCTGTTTATAAGCCCGCCTTATCATGGCATTTAGCTTGGCTTCTTAATCGCGTTTCAGGTGCATTAATGAGGCGACATATGTTACTCTACTAATGACGAAGGCTTGTACCAATCTCACGAGGTTGTGTTCTTTCATCCCGTGGTGTCGATTGGCTATTCGTGAGATCAGGCGAGTTTTTTGGTGTACGCTCTTTTCGAGAGCGAGTATGGTCTCTGAATTGTGTCCGTTGGCCTGGATGCGGAGGCCCAGGACTCGGATACTTGAAACTGTCGGGATGCGTTGGCCTCCGCATGTAAACAGCTGGATTTCCGGAGGTACTGAGTCTGTCCGGCGTCCCCTTCTAGTCGGGCGATAGAGTAGAAGCGCTGATTTCTCTGGAGAGCAGTTCAGGCCACGAGGGATCACGTAAGTTTCTATTACCTCTATTGCCCTTGGTACTGTGTCTTGTATCTGTCCGTCACTTCCACCCGTAACCCACAGCGTGACGTCATCTGCATACAGGCTGTATTGCAAGCCGTGAATGTTATCCAGGAGTTAGGGGAGGCCAATCATGGCTACGTTGAACAGGAACGGAGAGAGGACAGAGCCTTGCGGCGTCCCTCTGCTCCCCAGTTCAAGCGTATCCGATTGAATACCCCCTACGCTGAGCGTAACCGTGCGGTCCGAAAGGAAGTTGCAAACGTAATCGTACGTCCTTCGGCCTAGACCCAGTTTGGTTAG
This sequence comes from Haemaphysalis longicornis, assembly GCF_048455015.1. Classification (NCBI taxonomy): domain Eukaryota; kingdom Metazoa; phylum Arthropoda; class Arachnida; order Ixodida; family Ixodidae; genus Haemaphysalis; species Haemaphysalis longicornis. Next base: position 931,919 of record NW_027526351.1, read on the forward strand.
GTTTTCGAGGATGGCCGTGTGTCTTACGCAGTCAAATGCTTTCGTGAGATCAATTCCCAGTATAGCCCTGGTGTCTAGTGGTGAGCAATGCGCTCCGTCTATGATGTCATGTTTAAGTCGAATCATCACGTCTTGTGTTGAGAGTATAGGCCGAAAACCGATCATTGCGTGTGGAAATAGGCCGTTTTCCTCCATGTATTTGTTAATTCTGTTGAGGATCACGTGTTCCATAAGTTTCCCGGCACATGAAGTAAGAGATATAGGTCTTAAATTTTCTATCTGGAGCTTTTTGCCTGATTTGGGAATCATGACTACCTTCGCGATTTTCCACTGGCCCGGGATTTGACCCCGTTTCCAGCACACGTTCACGTATCGGGTTAAGGCCTCGACAGAATTGTTGTCCAGATTCCGTCGCATTTTATTTGTAATGCCGTCTGGACCTGGGGCGGAGCGGGTTCGCAGGTTGTGAATGGCACCTCGTACTTCGTGCACCGTGAGGGGGCGGTCCATGGTTTCGTTCACGGTCCCTGAATATGGCGGGAGCACTTCTGCGGAGCAGTCCCCTATGTACTTCTGTCGAATTGTTTCAATTAGCACTTTGTCGGAACCTTCAACTCTGTGAAGCAGAATACTCAAGTTGTGCCTTTGCGTGGTCTTGCTACTTTCCGGGTCAATGAGGCAGCGGAGAAGATTCCAAGTTTTCGCAAGACCAATCTGGGATTCCATGCTGTCGCATGTACTGTACCAGTTTTGCCGCATCAGTTGATTGGCGTAGTTTTCAATGTCCCTATCGAGGGCAGCAAGACGTCGTCGTAAGTTACGATTTAATTTTTGTATTCGGAGTCTCTTTTGTAAGCCTTGTTTGGCCTCCCACATGTGTAGGAGTTTAGCATCAGCCTGCTAAAGATCCGCCTCTACCGGGATATCCTTGGTGGCTTGCTTAGTATCTCTGTGCAGTTGTTCTGCCCATTCTTGAATATCGTCTATGTCGCTTGTAAGAGGGGCATCGTTTATATCATAGACACGCTCGGCATTCCTGATCTTGCGAAAGGTATCTCAGTCAACAATCCTAAGTTGTTTCCCATTGTGCTTGGCGATCCTAGTCTCCACTGTGATAGTGATGATATAATGGTCACTACCTAAATTTTCGTGTGTGTTTAGCCACGTGGCTTCTTTGCGTGTGTTTTTGGTGAACGTAAGGTCCGGAGTCGTATCATCGCTAACACTATTTCCCATTCGTGTGGGGTGCGTCGAGTCTGTCACCAGGGAAAAACCTTCCTGGTGCGCGTCGAGCCACAGGTTCCTACCCTTAGGCGTGGCCCGCTTGTATCCCCACTCCGTGTGGTGGGCGTTAAAATCTCCTACTATAATTATCGTGCTCCCTCGAGCTAAGTCTAACACTTTACGAAAAAGCTTAGCGAATCTGTGGTTGCTTCGGGGGGAGCTGTAAATGTTTAGTACAAAAATACTGCTTCCCCTGTGTTTTCTATCTGGGATTAATTCTACAAGGACGTGGTTCGCAGACGTCGTGTCCTCTCCGATGTCGCGACGCACGGCCGGAAGGTTCCGCCTCACAAGAGTGGCTACTATTGGTTTCTTTTTTGGACATTCACCCGACGCGCCCTCGTCCAAATCGCAAAATGATTTATAGTTTGAGAGTTTTGTTTGGACGCCAGTTTCCTGGAGACAGATGACGTCCGGCGCTTCATCCGAACCTGTAGTTTTAATAAATTGTTCTAAGTTACCTCGTTTTTTTGGAACCCCCGACAGTTCCACTGCCACAAGACCAGCGCGTTACTCTTTCCCTGCTGCATAATCTATGGGCGATGCATACTCAAGAGGAGTTCTTGTGCCTTCCAGCAATGTGGGTCGGGAATATGGTTTGGTGGCTTTAATGGGACCCGCGCACCCTTCCCGCTCAGCTCCGAGGCGCCGGATGGCGGCTTCTAGAGCTGTTACTCTGGCGTTCAGCGCTGCGATTTGAGTTCCAATACTCGCGGCAAGGGCGTCGAAGTTGGCGCCAAGCGTGGCGCTAATTGTCTCGGTAAGCTTTTCACCGAATTGGAGGAGCGTTCCTTCATTAACGTATTTATTTCCACCCGACGGGGCATGGCTTTGATCTGAAGCTAATTCCTTCGCTCTGCGTTCCGATTGAGGAGAATCTGACTTCGATTCTTCCATCTCATCGCTAGACGAATTATCAAGGATCGGAATTTGCGGTGGTTCTGTTGCCCCCAATGCCTTCTTGGGGGGCCCAGTTTTGCCTGCTACCTTCCCAGAGTTGGAAGAGGGAGTGACTGATTTGGACGAGGATGGTGTCGTGCCATTGCTCGCGCCCTTGAGCTTGGATAACTCTGATTTCAGCATTTTGTTTTCTGCAAGAACGAGTTCCAGCATCTGTTTGATTTTTACAATTTCGGATTCCTGTTCTGCCCTCCCTGGGCTAATTCTGCCCCCGTTTCTATGTTATTCGGCAGAGATTTGCTGTGGGAGACCGCACTAGCCCAGCTCACCTTGTTTTGTTGATCGCTGCCTTGTGAATGCCTTCCATTTCGGGACTTGGATCTGGACTTGCGTCTTGCACCCTGAGTGCTGGGGCTGCGGCGCCGCGAGTTTGATCTCGACCGACGTTGGCTTCCGGTAGAGTGGTCGGCTGCTAAGGTGCCGCTTCTGCTTTGTCGGTATTGACAAGAGAGGCGTGGGAAGGAGCTCGAGCGATCACGCGTGTTGGTGTTGCAGTCTTGCTTGAAGCTGGGTGACTTCAGTGTAGTGTTACGTAAGTCGTCTTACTGTCTTCTGTAGTTTTGTTGTCTCTTCTCCCATTTACGCTTCTTGAGAAGGTAGGGGGTGCAGAAACGAAGTCGGCACTTTTTGTCGCCGGTCGGGTGATCGCGGCAGCAGAGTGCGCACTTTAGTTCACAATAGTGATCTTCGGTTGGGGCCTTGGTGCCGCAGCTCTTGCAAATCTTGTTTTCTGGGGCCAGGCAGACATCGGCGCGGTGTCCAAGCCTGCCGCAAGCATCACATACTTCGTGTCTCTTCTTGTGTAAGAAGCACCTGTATTCGGCTCCGCGGTAGTAAATGTAGTATGGTACCGTGTTGCCTTCAAAAATAATGATGGCCGAGTTGGTTCGGCCCATCCTCCTTGCTTGAAGGATGGTGGGATTTTTCTGGCATACGAGGCTTCTAGTAATATCTTCTGCACTGTCATAATCCGGGATATTATGAATAATCCCTTTTACGGTGTCTTCAGGGGGGGCTGCGTACGCGGTGACTTCGTAGTTCTTCTCTTCGAGTCGAAGTTCTTGCACGGCAATGTATTTCTCTGCTCGCTGTACGCTGGGAGTGCTGGCGACGATGATGTTTCTTATAGAGTTGATGCGAAGAAGATCCTCCGATGCCTCCTCGTATCTGAGGCCTGTCGCGCGGAGCACTCCATCACGTAACCCCGCGTTGCTAACCTTGGTAACGTCTAGCCCCGTTCGCGGTCGGAGCACAACCTTGATGTGTTCCTTGGGCAGGGGCGGCTGCCGTGGCATCCGCTTCTGCCGGCGCAGCTGCTGCTGAGCACGTGAAATCCTGTTCCCAGAGCGGGAGCTGGCATCATCTTGCTCGCGCTGGAGCTCCGAGGTTGCGCTTAGCTCTGTGAGGGCTCGTGCGCCACGTCGGCGATGGCTCTCGAGCCACCCGGCCTCCTTCGTGATTTCTTGAGGTGAGATGGGCTCACCTTTCACTTCGATGCCTTCCATGCTGTGACTGTGGTCCTCGGGGGAAGGTACCCGCGAGTCTGGGCGGTGCCCGGGGGCGCGGAGGGGGCGGGAGGGGGGGGGGGTGCCAGCTGGCAGGGACTAGGCCGCCGCTGCCGTTCCGCCGCGGTGAGGCGAAGCCTTGAGTAGGGTTAGCGGGGCGGCCCCGCCTTGGATGAGAAAAGCGGCTTGTGCGAGCCAGCCGCTGGCCCGATCTTCTGAAGAAAGGTGTCCCGAAGTAGCGGAGACCTCTAGATACACATCGTGGTGATTTTCACTGGGATACACGTAGAAATTACGCCACAAACGGTTGGAAAAGACGGAGCCCATGTAGAGTGCATACACACTATTGAGCCCCCTGGTGGCCAAAAAAACAGGCATATGTTGAGTCTAATTTATTTATTATGTCCTCCGCATTTATATTTCCGCAAAACCAATATTGGGGGATTTCAGTACTCGCACAAAACCCCTCGGTACAAAACCCATACAAAACACATACAAAACGCCTCGGTAACTTCAAAACAGTACGCCTGCAGAGAATTTGAAAATAAGGTATAGCAGATATAGCTAAAATAAATGTAACTGCGATAGATAGGTAAGAAGTAAAAATTTGACACACCAGCAACATTTGAAGAACGTCAGCAAAATATGTCTCAATACTGCCCACAAATGAAGCAACAGAAACATCGAGAGTACGTCTTTAGCATAGTTGAAAGAATGACCAACATTAAGGTACCAGGAACGTTATCTCAACATCCAAAAATTTGCATAAAAGTATTGCACGTTGTACGGATCTTTATGAGAGATAGTGTTTGGACATATACGTTCAGATCTTATTGGGACGTAGCAGAGATGTTAGTGGTTTGCTGGGTTTATTCAAGAGATTTGCGCTTGAAAGCGGGAGAAACCCTAAGTCCAGGACCCCTGTGGCGGCTCGGGTCCTGCGTGCCGTGTCTACCAACTTTCGCTGGTCCTCAGGGTCCGAACTGCACAGTGCGGCCTCCCACTGCTCGAGGGTGGGGGTGCGAATGGGGGCTGCTGGTGTGTTCCGGCAAGCCCACATGGTGTAGTACAGTGTTGCATGTTCGCATGCAGTGTGGGCATGTTTGTGAATAGATTGTGGGGTGTGTGATGTGCAGGAAGCTAAGGTGAGAGTATGTGTTGGCCTGTAGTTGCCGCCTGGCTACAGGTAAGCTTCTGGTGCGGTGGTGGGTAGGCACATCTGGCAAGGCGGTGGTGTTGCAGAAGCGCATGGTACTGCTGATGGACAGGCTCTGGGTCACGGAGCGACTGGTGCGGTTCCCGAGGGGCATGCTCTGGCTGTAGCGTGTGCGCTCTCGTTTCCGTCGAGCCCTGCGTGAGCTGGATTCCATATCAATATGGTAGGGTTCATGGTATCCTTGTGCATTTTTAGTAATCGGAGAGCAGATGTCAAGATACGGCCGTTGCCGTAGTTTCTGCATGCCTGTTGACAGTCCGTAATTACGTGAAGCGGTTTATTCGGAGTTGGAGACGTCATTGCCAGTGCGATGGGCGTTGTTTCGGCTTCAACGATGTTTTTGGTTTGTACGGTCGCAGTGCAAACGACGTCGCCTGAGCCGTCGATGACGCGTACTGCTGTGGCTGGATGGGATGCATAGTGGGCCGCTTTCGAGAATCGCACATGGATTTGGACTACTGGTGGGTCAGAAGGCGACATGAAGTATGCGCTTCAGAAAGCCGCTGACGCAGTCCGACACTATGCCAGAGTGCGCGGCCTTCAGTGCTCCCCGGAGAAGTCCTAGCTCATCATTCTGAGGCGCAAGCCACGTGGCAAGCCACCGGTACCCAATAAAATACAAATAAAGCTCCAAGGTAGCGACATCCCCGTAGTCCGACCCATCCTCATACTGGGACTTTACATCCAGCAAAACAGAAGCGGAGCGCTAACCATCCAGCTTCTCAACCACACTGCCTCGCAAATCATGCGTATGGTGAGTCTAGTAATAAACCGGCACCGGAGTATGAAGGATGATGTCATGAAGTTGGTGCAAGCACTGGTTGTCAGCCGCGTGGTGTACTCTATGCCTTACCTCCCGCTGAAACCGAGGGGAATGGACCAACTTGACGTACTACGGCGGAAGGCGTACAAGCAAGCGCTAGGGCTCCCTCCTCACACCGGCACAAGTAAGCTGGAAGCGCTCGGGGTGCACAACAAAGTGCGAGAGATACTTTATGCCCCCCTTGTCAGCCAACTAGAGTGGCTAAGGCAAACGTCGACCGGCCGCACGGTGCTGAGGCACCTAGGCTACCAGATAGCGCACGCCAGCCACCCTCGACCGGATACTGTGCCACAGGACATCCGTACGCTGATCAGGGTTGCTCCGCTCCAGCGAAACATGCACCCGGAGCATCACGTTTAGCACAGACAAGAAGGAGTACGATTCGTACAAAGGAAGACTCTGACCATCCCCATTTTACATGATTTCAAAAAGTTTAGAACGTCATCTACATAAACAAGGCAAAGTATTGAGGGTGACAGTGCCTTTCGGAGCGAATTCATCTCAACAATAAACAATGTGCAGCTCAACACGCCACCTTGAGGCACGCCAATCTCCTGGTCGTGAAGATTTGATAGTACCAACCCAACTTTGACACGGAATATTCGCGTAGACAAGTAACTAGAACGAATGTTCAGCATGTCACCTGAAATAGGAAATGATTTTAACTGGCTAAGAATGCCGAAGCGCCACGCCGTATTATATGCCTCATCAATATCAAAAAATACTGTCATGCAGTATTGCCTATGTATGTATGCATCCTTAATGTAGGCCTCTAAAGAAACCAGTTGATCATTAGTGGGTCGCCCCGCCCGGGAGTCTGCCTGGCTGCTCTCGAGAAGGCCATTGTACTGTAGAGAGTACACAAGTGTCCCATTGATGATCTTCACGAGCAGCTTCCACAGGCAGCTTGTTAGGGCGATGGGACGATAACTAGCACGGGAAGATGGATCATTTCCCCTCTTCGGATAAACCAGTACGATGGCCTCCCTTCAAGACACTGGAACGTTCCGCGAAAGCCATATTTGGTTTTAGAGGTGCAAAAGTGATTGGAGTGTGTCTGCGTGCAAGTGTTGTATGATAGTGTACGTAATATTGTCTGTACCTGAAGCTGAAAGCTTACAAGTACTGAGAGCCAGCTTCACCTTATGTGTAAAGGAGGAGTTATAGGAGGTGTTTGAATTATTAGTATCACAAAATTACTTCTTTTCAGTAGACGTTTTGTATTTCATGAAAGTGTTTCTGTAGTGTGCAGAGCAAGACACGTGTTGGAAGTGTTGTGCACGTTTGTTGGCTTGATCTTTGCTGTGTCCCCTGTTGTGTTCACCAGGGGCAGGCTGTGTGTCTGGCGTTCCTTGAGTGTACGTATATGTGTCCATAATTTGCGTGTGTCTGTGTGTCAGTTTATGGATGTGAGGAAGGCATACCACCTCTACCTTTTCGTCTCACGGCGCACGCGCTTCCCGAGTGCTGTTGCCCGTTTGAACTATACAAGATTGTTGGATGTGAGGTACCGGCGAACGACACCCCACGCCTTGTTCTGGGCCACTCAGGTTCGCCTGCAGTCCTAGTTTCACGAGAGCTTCTTGGGTTGCACGGAGCACCAGAGGCCTGCGGAATGGACTTGTCGGCAGGGTCGAGGATGTGCGCCGTGAGCGGTTGGGTCGGCTGCTCTACGTGTAGGTGTTTTATCGATGTGTAGTGTAGTTTAGATGTTTCTGTGAATGTACTCCTGTTCGCTCTTTCCTCACTGAACCTTTTATGAGAAGGGGAAGCGTTTGTGCCTTTGCCTATGTATGTCAATTTGGTGGTGTCGCGACCGGCGCAGTGACAACCAGCCACGACAGCATTTGGGCTCGAACTGATTTTTTATTCCTCCAGCACAAGCGAACGTGAGCGTGCGCGTCGTGATTCCACTTTCGTCGTCGTCGTCGTCTCGGCGAGGCGGACACGCGCCGCTACAGGGCTCCCCCCCGTAGCTCCGGAGGCCGTTGTTGAGGCCCACGTGACAGCTTTCGGCGGTTGATGGTGCAAAGTTCTGGTCATGGTGGTTGAAACGGGGAAGGTCTGGCTGGGTCGGAGAGAGGCGAGGTATACAGGCTTTACCCGGTCAGCGGGAACGACGTCTTCGCGGCCGTTGATGTTGAGCGTGAAAGTCTTCGGTTGCCCCTCGATGACGCGGTATGGGCCATCGAAAGCGGGAGTCAGGGGTCGACGGGCAGCGTCGCGGCGCACGAAAATGTGAGTGCAGGATGACAGGTCCGGACTCACGAAGACGGAGTGGTCGCTGCGCTGTCGAGGAAGCACGGGCCGGATTTGCTCGAAAAGGCGACGAAGGTCAGCCACGTAACCGGCGGGGTCCGCAGGATCATCGGTAGGCGGAGGTGTGAGGAGGTCGCCCGGGAGACGAAGAGGGCAGCCATACACCAGTTCGGAAGATGTGCAACGCAGGTCTGCCCTTAAAGCCGAGTGTAGTCTGAGCAAGACGAGAGGAAGGTGGTCTGCCCAGTGTTCTCTTGGCTCGTAGGTGGTGAGAGCTGCCTTTAGTTGGCGGTGTAAACGTTCCACCATCGCGTTCGCGGACGGATGGTAAGAGGTGGTGTATATGTGGCGTACTCCCAAGATGGCAGCCAGAGCGTTGAAGAGGGCATATTAGAATTGACACCCGCGATCAGTGGTGACCACAGCAAGGCAGCCGAAACAGGACACCCAACCACCAACAAATGCTTTGGCTACTGTTTCTGCCGTGATATCAGGAATCGAGATTGCCTCTGGCCAGCGCGTGAAGCGGTCCACGCACGTCAACAAGTAGGTGACGTATCGCGATGGCGGCAGAGGGCCGACCAGGTCAATGTGTACTGTACGTGCGCGAAACGGCTGTCCGGTGGATGGAATGGCGAGACAGGAGTGACTGTGTGCCTGATTACCTTGACACGTTGGCATTGGAGGCAGGTGCGTACCCACCGGTGGACATCTGCATTCATGGAGGGCCATAACTACTGAGCGGTGACGAGGTGTTGAGTTGCTCGTATGCCGGGGTGACTCTAGCCGTGCAGGGCGTCAAAAACGGCTCTACGAAACGGCGGTGGCACGCAAGGTCGGGAGACGCCGGTTGATGTCTCGCATGTGATTGTGCCTTCGGTAAACGGCAACGGCACATCTGTGAAAGTCAGCGTGGAGGTGTCAGAACGGCGTTGCTGCAGCTCAGGGTCTTGTTCCTGTGCAGAAGCAAGCTCTTCCATGCAAATCGGTTGTGGGGAGGTTGAAAGGGCTTCGACGCGAGACAGCGCGTCAGCAGCAGTGCTGGTCGGGCCGCTGACATGGCGGAGATCGACAGTAAACTCTGAGACGAAGGAGAGGTGTCGCATCTCACCCGACGAGTACGAGCTGTGGTTACGCTGAAAGGGAACGTCAGGGGCTTGTGATCCGTAAGGACGTAGAAGTCCCTGCCTTCCAGGAAATGCCGAAAATGTTTGATGGCAAGGTAGACCGCCAGTATCTCGCGCCCCAAGGTGCTGTACCTTGTTTCAGCAGACTTCAGCTTCTGGGAGAAGAAACCAAGAGGCTGCGAACCGGAGACGAACTGCTCAACCGCAGCATCGACCACAGCACCGACCACAGCACCGACCATGAACCACTTGACCACAGCACCGAGGAGTCGGTGATAAGGCGAAGTTGAGCATCATTAACGCGGTGTATAAGCATGGCAGCATCGGAGAGGGCCTTCTTCGCAGCAGAAAAGGCGGACGCTGCTTGCTCGCTCAACCCGAAGGGCTCTGCAGGTCCTGTCTTGGTTGTCAGCAGATCAGTGAGGGGCTGGACTAGTTCGGCACAGTTGGGAATTAACCGCCGATATAAATTCAGCAGGCCCAAGAATTCTCTCAGCTTCTTAATTGAGGTGGGCTGTGGAAAGTCCTGGATGGCCTTCACCTTGGTGTCGAGAGGTCTGATGCCCTGTGGAGTGACCAAGTGGCCCTGGAACTCGATGGTCTGCATGCCGAAGACACACTTTTGGGGTTGATGACGAAACCATATTAGTCAACCGAGTGAAAAGGGCTCGCAAATGCACTTCGTGCTCGAATGGTGATGAGCTTGCGATCAAGAGGTCGTCGAGGTAGGCAAAGACAAAGTCTAAACCGCGGATAACCTCGTCGATGGCACGTTGCAAGGTCTGGGCGGCGTTACGTAGGCCGAAGGGCATGCGGACATATTCGAAGAGGCCAAATGGTGTAATGATGGTAGTCTTCGGTAAGTCTGCTGGCTCCACAGGTATCTGGTGATAAGCTTTGACCAAGTCCACCTTGCTGAATATCTTGCAGCCTGCCAGATTCGCGGTGAAGTCCTGCAAATGAGCGAGCGAGTACCGGTCCGGCACGGTGATCGCATTCAGGGCACGGTAGTCACCGCATGGCCTCCAGTCACCGGGGTCCTTTTTGGGTACCATATGCAGGGCTGACACGTAGTTTCTCGAGAATGGACAGACAATTCCCAGTTCCAGCGTGTGCTCGAACTTCCGACGAGCAATGGCGTAACGCGATCCGGCGAGACGATGCGCTCGAGCGAATACAGGAGGTCCCTTCGTGACGTTGTGGTGGGGACTCTCCCATGTGGGGTCTTGTCATCGCAGAAAAATCTGCAAGTATCTTCTCGTACACGGAAGATGGCACAAAGGCTCGAAGTCCGGTCGCCGTGGCAGAGGAGAGAACTCCATGAACTGAAAGGCTCGTCGTCACGTCCACGAGGTGTCGAGAGTGCACGTCCACGGCCAGGTTTTAAAAAGCCAGGAAATCAGCACCGGGAATGGGCTGCTTGATGTCGGCAATAGTGAAATGCCACCGGAAGGTGCGACGTAGGCCAAAATTGACTGTGAGCGACCGCTGGCCGTAGGTGTTGATCGGTGAGTTGTTGACCAAATCATGTCGCGACCGGCGCAGTGACAACCAGCCACGACAGCGTTTGGGCTCGAACTGATTTTTGATTCCTCCAGCACGAGCGCACGTGAGCGTGCAACTCGTGGTTCCGCCTTCGTCGTGGTAGTCGTCTCGGCGCGGCGGACACGCGCCGCTACAGTAGTAAAATGGTCACTACTATACAAGTTTGTGTTCACATGACACTCAAGAAATGGAAAAACAACTGCAGAGCCAAGAGCCAAGTCAAGAGGGGCCCGGTAAGACTCGCTGATCTGGGTCCCTGTGAAAATCAGACGCCGCTCCGCCCCCCGGCGAGGTACGAAGGCGTACATCCCCAGCGGGAAAGAAGCGTACCTCTTCCGCGCCCCTGGGAACGTGATGTTCTCAATGACCTTGATGTTTAGTATCTTTTTTCTAGTTTAAAGTTTTCGGATTTGTGGGAGTATGCCGCATGTGGCCCCCGGCATTTCACACAACAGAGGGTGTTGGATCGACAGTTGTCGGTAGGTTGATCTTATGCCGCGAATTTTGCGCAGGTTGTTCGGCTACGGCAAGAGTTTGTACAGTGCCCGAACCGCTTGCACTTAAAACAGTGCCGTGGGTTCGGGATGTAGGGACGTATGAAGCAAGGATAAAGCCGGCATTTATATGTTGCAGAAGTGTTGAGTGGTTAAATGTGAAGATTGTATGCTTGGTGGGAATCTCCTCGTGGTCTCTCCAGATAATGATGAGCCCGCAGCTGTGACGATCTGATCCTTCAAGCCCTCAAGGAGATCCGCATCCGTTTCGTTCAGTGCACGTGGCTCGGAGATCACACCCTGCGAGCTGTTGAGGCTCCGGCGTGGTGCGACCCTGATGTCCAGATCAGCCAGTCGATTTTAAGCAAGAATCTCTGTGGCCTGCTGCTTCTCGTTTACTTCGAGGATCACCTCACCAGTCGTTTGTTTTTTACCCTTGTAAGGTGTTGCAATTATGCCTTCAAGATATTTTGCTATAAAGAACACTGACTGCGGGGCAAGACGTTGGGCTGAATTGAGGGATTCGATGACAACAAATCACGAAAAAGTAACCGGTTCACAAAATCCTAAGGATGGCAATGAGGGAAAACATACTTCGGTGCCGCGCTTTTTCAGAGGCCGATTGAAAGGCAGAAGTGGTTTGTTGGCGCGGGGATCATGGCTCCAACAGATACCAACTTTCACATTCAACGGCCTGCACGTCACACTTCAACACAACAAAAAGTCGTCAAGAAAATGGAACAATTTCGAAACATAATGCTCAGTTATGGCTGAATGAGATGATCGAAATGAGAGAGAAATAAATCACTAAGAACAGCTGCAATGTAGGACCCAATGCATCTGCTTTGTTTTTGCAAATATGGCGTCCCTTCAAACATGAAGTAGGTTGACTGTAATTATAAGGCTGAAAGTTCTAAAAAGCCCACTGACTGAAATTCCGAAGCGTTTTGGAAGGCAGCAAAACGGTATTTGTAAGTAGAATGTTTTATGCATTCAAGAATGAGGCTGTGGGATAAAAAATAAAAAAAAGAATTTTTATGACGATTGAGATTGCCAGGCAGTTGTTGTCTGCGTTAATTGTAAAATATTGGATAACTTCGTTCGATTTACACAATAAAAGGGTTGTCAAGCGATAAAACAATAGGATGGCACTGTAAGAAACGAGCACCTGAATGCTGCCAGGTTCCCGATTCCAGTACAGTCGTCCTTAGTGGTGCGTTAACGTTGTGGGTTTTTGAGCTAAAAAAGAAATTCCGAAATTGTCTTGCTTTTATCGATCGCCTTTACGAGGGCAGGAAGGTGAAACCTGTCACATAGTTTATTGCGCTAGATTTCAGTTTGCTTAGAGATACGATAGGGTGCACAAACACAAAAGTTCCATCGATTTTGAAATAAAGGTTCCACAAGGTAAAAGAGCAAAGCCACCCGAAGTGATGCTCACAAGAAGTGATGCTCACGAAGGAAGTTGGCCACACGCCTAACAGGAAGGGCACGTGGTAAGCTGCTGCATCGGTTTGGGACATCGACACCATCCAAAATACATCCTGCACTTGCCTCCATGGCAGCGTGTCGAGACACTTGGCTTACGGAAGACAGCTGTTCTGGCCTGGACTGCTTTTGTGGTACAACGAACATTCGTTCAAGGGAAAGGACGTGGCTTTCGTCAGCAGGCAAATTTACATGACCTACGGCGTGCACGTTCCGCTGTGGCACTTGCGTCCTCGGAGTAGCCCAGGTCCTTAATCTTCCCAGCGTTTGTTGCCAGAGGAACGGTGTTGTTTGGTCGGCAAAGGCATGGTAGGCACATAGTTCACGTAGTTCACAATGATAGGCCAAGGGTCACGCAAACAATATAAAGAATGCGCAGGAGGGGAAAGATGCGGAGTGCTTCCTGGCAAGCCAGTGTTCGACTTCCGAGAACTCTTTGCCAGAATTCTTACGCTTGGTGAGGCATGCGTCAGCATGGCTTCAATAACCCTGTCTGAGAAAGAAATAAATTGTCTACGCATGCGCAGATAAACCTTGGGTTGGACGGCTATATATAGTGTCTATCTTTTAAATTAAACCAGTTTCTAGGTAAGCCCAGTTCCTGTCGTGCATCCTTCTCTTAACTTTTCTTTTTTGCGCTGTTTTGCCTACAATACGCTGAGCTAGTTGGGTACTTAATGGGACTTGAAAGAAGAAACTTTAGGCTCCACCAGGACGGCATACATTTAACTGCCGTTAGTTGTGCAGCACCAGCATGGTGTGGAACCCAGCAAGAGTATTTGGTGAAAGCGAGGGTTTGCTCCTCGCGGTCCGCTTTTTTGAGTGACTGGGGCTTATACCAGTACAAATTTCTATGCTCGGTAGCTGCTGGCCAAGACGCTCCTCTTGTCTTACCATATAAACAAAAAGACGCGTTTTGTTGAATTATCCCACTTAACCGGTACATTCCTTTTCTCACTAAATTTGTTTTTCGCAGGATTCTAGACCACCCCCTTTATTAGGAAAGCTGCCATTCAGCGCTCCGTTTAGGACTTACGCACACCATAACCGCGTTCCGAATAACCGGACAGCCCTTCGCAAGACCCGAGTTGCACGCGTGCGGGCATAGCTCAGTCACCAGGACAACTGCTGGTGCCGCATTTGTTGTGTTCTATCCTTCGGGCTTCATACTGTTGGCGCAACATTGACATAAGTTCCTTCACACAAGCTCTTATCTTCTCTGCAAGATTTAACTTTGAAAGTGGGATGGTGGAATGAAGTTGTTCGAGCAACATTTGTTACCAATCTAGTTTTTGTAAAGTATACAGAAGGTATGGCTGGGCGACCAGCCTGTATAATCTTGTGGTTGAATACCTGACTCCCAAGACGAGTGTTGGAAAGGGAATCCAGTGAGGCCGAGGTATTGTAAATTTCAAATGTAAAGAGGAGAAATGTATCGCCTAAACCCGAGAACGAAAAACGCTCCTTGCCTTTAATATTAGATTAGCAGGGTGCAGATTTGCACATTTTCTATCGTTTGCCCAAAGGTTGAGTTTGATCAGGGACAGCACCCAGATCACAATCCTGACTTAGTTTCAGCACAGAAACAGTAGTGGGTATTTAGAAGATGTTTGGGCTAACAGGCAGAGCTTCTCATAGCCACAGTGATGGCGTACTGAGTTTATAATACAATTCAGCTCTAGATAACATACCAAAAGAAGCACACCATAATATGTGCTAGATGCTTTTGATGTTGCAATATAACAATCTCGGCCCTAATGTAAATGTTTGATCTGGTGTACGCAACCGCGAGTCTTAATAATGTTTTTCTGCCATCGTTTTTTCTCTATTTATAAAGGGTTTGTGGCCCTCTCTTTTGGCTGCGGGTGCAACTTCATGACTCAAGAATGCATCAAGAATCCTGCAACTGTTGGGCTCATGAGGTGGTATCGCGATCCAACAACTGGAGAGTGTACATACCTTGCTGCCACAGGAAAATGCGAGAAAAAAGGCTACGGGTCTCGTTGGGATTGCATTTGGTGCTGCACGTGAGTACCCAGTTTTGTAGCACCTGTGTAGTTTCTTGTACTCGTGCTCCTGCGCTGATATATTCATGCTGCTCTTGCACTCATATGGAGGTGATGAGTAAATCAGCAATACGTTTTTGAATAATAGATGATTTTTTTCCTAATTCTTACAAAACACATAACAGGGCAGTCATCGTGGGCAGTCATCGTCGAAATATCAAGAAAACAGCATAAAATTATATGGACACCAGAAATAGTTTTTCTTCATTCATTGTGCACAATATCGAACGCGTTTTTTTATGTCAGACACCTGCACAGCAATTGTTTCCATTAATGTTTATTTCTATGAAAACTACACTCAGGCTAACTATACAAAACTCAAAAAGAACACAAAAAACATTGTAGTGAGGAATGGAGCCACAAGCAAATAGTTAAAAGTAGGCCCAGGAACAACTCATATTATAGGCTTTGCGGAAGCTTTGTGGCCTATTTTAAGCTTGTAGTTTTGCTGTTTTTCAGCTTTACATTTTTTATTAGGAGTAGCGTTACCCTGTGATCTCCAGGTGTGTCAATTTGTCGAATGCAATAACATTTACTGCGTTATTTGCAAGTTACCATTTCATGCCGGTGGAGTTGTACTCGAGCACCTGCAACGGGAAACTGTTGTAACTAGTTGTTTTTCAAGCCACCCCAAAGCATATTTTGGGCTGCGCGCACGACTCTACAGCGACGGTAAAAAGAGGAGAGAAGAAGTTCTTTAGCGGCAGGAAAGGCCGCTATGTTTTTCGAAATTTGAGCGCAGAAATGCTTCTTGGTGGGGAAAGGGAAAGGATGTCAACAACTTACCAGTTAGATAGCCGGGCATAAGAATAAGATAGCGGGGCAAAATTAGAACGTTAGGTTGTATGATTGATTGATTGATTGTAGGGTTTAACGCGCCGACGCAACGCAGGCGATGAGGCGCGCCGTAGTGGAGGGCTCCGGATTAATTTTGACCACCTTGGGATCTTTAACGTGCGCCGAAATCTCGTACACACGGGCGTTTTTGCTTTTCGCCTCCAT
Source organism: Haemaphysalis longicornis (assembly GCF_048455015.1). NCBI lineage: Eukaryota > Metazoa > Arthropoda > Arachnida > Ixodida > Ixodidae > Haemaphysalis > Haemaphysalis longicornis. Next base: position 947,688 of record NW_027526351.1, read on the forward strand.
CAGAAAAGCGGCCGCCGCGGCCGGGAATCGAACCCGCGACCTCGTGCTCAGCAGCGCAACGCCTTAGCAGGGTTGTATGAGTAAGGCGCCAAGAAGCAGTCAAAAGGCTCCAATATTATCAGTACTAAATAATTTAATTTACGCTAATATCGTCCACTTAAATGGATTGCAGTGTTTTTCGTTGAGCTGAAAGTGATTGCCAAAAGACAACTGTTACTTTAGAGGTTATTTGTCCAGAGGTTAGGCACTCTACATTCCTTTCAACACGACACCTTTTTTGCATTACAGCAGGTGCCCCACGGTTTCCGGCACTCCGCAGTTGTTACAATATGGGAGTCGAAAAAGCGAAGACTTCGATAGCGCTGCGTTGCTGGGCGGCACAAAAGTAACTTTGGTACCTTCTTCTTTGGCGCAAGAAGGCTTAGCGTTTCTCTGAAAGAAATGAGAGACTTTACCTTTGAAATAAAACATGTGGCTTCTTCGTGGTTGTGCCGTCACGCTTGGTGAGAAAAATCTTTGTTAGTTTACGCAGTTACAGGCTACAGCGAGGAGCTTGAATTGGCTTTTTGTTTTGAAGGACACCACACGTAGGCACGAAGCCACTTAGACGCTGTTTAGTGCCCACCGGGGTTGGAAAGCTGGTACACGTATAGAATTGATACAAAATCATGTTTGCGATTGGCGAAGCAGTCCCTTCTTTGAAGGTTTTGTAAAGCTGTTTTTGTTTCGGTTAAGGTAGTCCATCACCTCTGCGGCTGGCTTAAAATTTAGCCGATAGCTTCGTTCATAGCGCAAACCTCTGCAGCTATAGATCATCCTGCACACTCGAGGCGATTGTACAACATCTAACCAGTTGAGAAAACAAATGTTCCGGAGAAATTTCGCCAAGGTGTAGATGAGACACCTGTACATGTGTGTGTGGCACTAAAGTACCGCCGGGGAATGTGGTGAAGTTATCAGTAAAAAAAACGCTTTCAGGCGTGCTGCTTTTTGTTGCACCTGATGTATGTTGCATCTGATATATAAGGGGAAAAAATCCAGAGTAGGAAATTAACTTGCATTGCCTTTGATGACTTCAATAGAACAGAAAGGTCTGATGTCTTGTGTGTTTTCTATAAGCTGTACATGCGAATTTCTACCATCTGCTTTATTATGTGTTTTCACGAGCAGAATTTCTCGCTGGTGTATTCTCAAGGTTTCCTAAAGCCCAATCACGTCGAAGAGCAGACAGTCACCTTCAGCTACCTTACCTAAGCACGACGGCCACATAGGATGGCCGACGCAGATACGGACGCCGTTGTTAGTGCAGCACCCTTCTGCTAAGGCGGCAGCTTCTCCAGGAAAGCCAGACTGTAGCTTAGTAGCGAGCCTGTCACAGTTAAAGGCGCAGGAGGAGGTACAATTTTTGATTTCGTTTTCTTCGCCTCACTATATTTCTGTAGCTCTGTAGCCGTCGACAGTAACTTTGCAGAACAGTAAACTGAAGCAAAGTCACTGCTTCATCCTCTACCACCGAGGTATCTGATGTTTGATAGCGCGGATATTCTTGTGTGATCGTGTGAGCAGTTGTGAGTGTGTTGAATTGGTGTTACCTACCTGCAACCTGAATAAAGCAACTTCAGAAAATATCTTTCGTGCTTAAGGTGTGTAGTTTGGTTACCTGAAGTTTGCTGCCTAGCTGTTTACTCCACTGTGCTCGCATTTAGTTAGGAAGATGGTGTCTGATGTAGGACTTCAGGTGAATCAGGGGTAATGGAATAGTTATGTGCACTGTGTTTTAAAGTGCAGCAGCATGGGTCTTTCATCCGCCACCTCGTTGCTAGCGGATGAGTTCAAATGTTTCAGAGGATTTCACAGGACGAGTTCACATTTTTAAATGCAGAGCATTTCTTTAACTCACGATGTCACCCGTTTTAGTTGTCCGTAGTAGTCCGCACCCCTCCCCCTACACTATATAAAAAAATAATACTTACCGGCGCCTGGTTTCGATCACACGACCCTGCGGGCGGAACGCAAGGTACATGTTGCTCTACCCACTCCGCCACAAAGCCGACACAGAATGGAGGGCTACAAACGCGCCTTATATCCATGACTCATTCAAACTACGTCCAGAAGCTGCTGATACAACGCATTCACTACCTGTGGGCGGAACGCGAGGTACATGGTGCTCTTCCCACTGCGCCACAATAATCATACCCACCTGCTAATAAATGATGTCACGTGACCACGTAATTACGTCTCCTCATTTAATTACAATACAACAACCAACAGCAACAAGTGCAACAACATTAACGTAACGCAAACTACCTAACGTCGTGCGCCCCGGAAAGGCTCTGCATTTGATCGTGCCCCTCGCGAGGGGGATGTTTCTTTTTTATGAATGCCCACACATGATGGTGTTTTAAACTAGATGTGCTACGTGGTTTTCGTGCGGCTTCTGAGATGACCATTCGCAGGCAAAGCTCAGGCGTGCCTGATTACCATTGACGCGAATCGCGCGCTGGGCTTCCTCCGACGTAACATAAACCTGGCTCCGTCCACAGTTAAATTATTGGCCTACGAAACGCTTGTTCGCCCTAAGCTGGAATTCGCGTGTGCAGTCTGGGACTTACCGCAAGCTAACTCATGTACCATCCTTGAATCCGTCCAGAACCGTGCGGCCAGATTCATCTTTTCCGATTATTCATACCACACAAGCGTAACACATCCTAAACGTAAAGCTAAATTGCCAAGTCTCAAAACACGACGTACAGTAGCGCGATTTTGCCTCTTCCACAAATTCTACAACTGGTTATCATGCGAAAGCCTCTGTATAAAAACTGCTCACCACCCATCGAATCGCCTCAACCACTCAAAAGCAGTATACCCACCTCACGCACGCACGACCGCCTATCTAAATTCATTTCCTGTTCTGACAGCCATCGAATGGAATAGCCTCCCCGAAAGTGTCGTCACCCAAACAAACCCGACTCAGTTCAAAGCTGCCGTAGAAAACCTTTTGCTGTGATTATTTTTGTGTCGTGTATGTGATTATCTTTAGTGGTGTTATCTACTTCGTTGGTTGGCATTGTATGCTTTTTTATCAACAGAGCGCGCTTGATACCCTCGGTATTCGTAATGCGCTTGTTCGGTTGTATTGTTTTCTGTTTTTTGTTCGGTTGTTGTGTAATTCTCGTGCTTCAACACCCCTCATGTAAAACCCCACCCACTGGGGTCTTTGAGGTATCTGTAAATAAATAATAAATAAATAAATAAATGGAACGTGTAGTCGGAACTTGGTGGTGAAGAATGTGTTGTTCAATGAGGAATGCCACATGATTCTGCGGCTAGAAAGGTGGTGTGCACGCTCACGGTTCTGTACGCAGTAGAGAGCGGAAGACACCATAGTGCAAGTTTTTAAAGCACCAATGTAAAAATCTTCACCTTGATAGTCACCATGCTGAGAGAAAAGATGCTGTAAAAAAGTAGTTCAAGGGTACCTATTTCAGCCATGTTCATACACGTTGCATCCCATAAGACGGACTGCAGTTGCTATGGTGATCACGTGCCTCTAACATGCCTCACATGTCTCTAGCTTCTTCCTGTAGTCTTCACCCACACGTCAAAACGCTGCCTCCTCCAATACTCTTGATCTTATCCTCACTTCCAAGCCTGACAAGTTTTCCATGTTGTAGTTCTTTCCTGGTTTAAGTGATCATTCAGTGATCCAAGGTACCTACCTCTGTCAACAAACACGGTCATCTAAAATAAAAAACGATAACATTGTATAACGAAGTAAACTATTCCGTCCTAAACAATGAATTTGCAGAATTGGCTAGTAGCCTGCTAGCCGATTTTTCGCAGCGCTCTGTCGACGCTCATCGCTTGCTCTTCAAAATAAGATACATGAACTGTTCTTAAAATACGTGCCCACTATTACCGTTACCGAAAAAAAGACAACCCTATGGTTCACTGCCACGCTAAAACGACTAAACAATAAAAAGAAAAGACTTTTTATATCAGCAAATTGATCTAATAACATTTGTGCATAGAATAACTACTACGCTGCGGGAAAAGCATTCAGTGCGCATACTTTGAAAGAAAAATGTTCTTTTTATTCAAAGACTTTGCCGGCTATACGGACGACTAACCCAAAGAAATTTTGGAGCGTTATCAATCCTCATAACTCCCAACCACTGGCATTGTTTGATAATCATAACCTCCCAATCCCCGGTAATAAAGCCGCCTAACAACTTAATCTTTTTTTCTCCTCCGTGCTCACTATTGAACCTAACGCCAACTTACCTTCATTCCATCCTCGCGATTACGACATGATGCCGGACATCACGTTTTCTCAACAGGGCATTGCTAAATTATTCCACTCATCAATGCTTACATCTTTTTGTGGCTTTAATGGCACCAACGCTAAAATTATGCCAGTTTGATATTATGCCATATTTTTCTGCGATCACTGTCATCAGGAGTGGTGCCGGAAGATTGGAAAGTGGGTAAGATTGTTCCGGTCCCTAAAGAGGGCCCTCCATTCAAGCCTAGCATCTATCGTCCGATCTCGCTCACTAGCATTTGCTCTAAACTAATGGAACATGTGATTTACTCTAACGTCGTCAAGTTCTTAAGGCGCCAAATCTTCTTTAATCATAGTCAGCTTGGGTTTCGCTCAGGATTATCCAGCGACACGCAACTTGCTTCATCCTACAATGACATCACTTCCAGCGTTGACCTAAATATACCCACCGATGCCCCCTTTTTAGACTTCGAAAAAGCATTTGACAAAGCTACGCATCAACGGCTACACCTCAAACTTTATTGCTTAAACATTATTGCATCGACGTTCAATTGGATTCGTCGTTTTATAAGCAATCGGCAACAATTTGTGTACGCTAACAACCATTAATCCAACCACCTTCCCGTAATCTCTGGCGTCCCAAAGAGCCCAGTACCCGGACCCCTAGTTTTTCTAATTTATAAAAATGACCTTCCAGCTAGCATTTCATCAAATATTCGCCTGTGTTCAGGTGACTGCGTTGTCTACCGTCAAAAAAATCTACTGGTATCGCTACACTTCAAAACGAGCTTAACCTCATTCAATCCTGGTGTAAACACTGGCTAATGTCTCTAAATGTAAATAAGACATCGCTAATATCATCCCACCGTAGGCAACATTATCAGCAAGCGACTTACACCATTTCTGGCTCCATCATCGTAACAGGAGAATCCTATAAATAACTCGGCGTAACATCCTCAAGCAACCTCACCTGGTCCACTCACATTAACAACGTAGCATCCTCCGCTAATCGTGCGCTGGGTTTACTTAGAAGGAACTTAAAACTTGCTCCCTCATCAGTGAAGTTGTTAGATTATACCACAATTGTTCGCCCTAAATTACAGTTCGCCTGCTCGGTTTGGGAACCCCCTAAATCTAACCTATATAACTTACTCGAGTGTGTACAAATATGCGCAGCCCGATTCATCTGCTCTGTGTACTGTTATCAATCCAGCGTTTCCGAACTTAAAGCTCGTGGCCACCTAAACAACCTAGAATCACGCCTTCAAATATCTCGGCTGTGTCTTTTTCACAAATGTTGTCACGCTCCTTTTAACGTTCCAGCCAACTTGCCTGCTCATAGATTATCCAACCGTACAAACCATCACCGAGCCGTTTATCCACCGCCAGCGCAAACTACTGCTCATCTCCGCTCCTTTTTTGTTGTAACCCCCCGGGACTGGAACAACTTGCCTACCTTCGCCATGCACCACTACAACCCACATCTATTCATCACCGTTGTTGAATAGCTAATCTGTTGCTAATTATGCCCATCCCTTATATAATACGCCGACTGGGGCCTTTGAGGTATACTAAATAACTAAATAAATAAATAAATAAATAAACAATTAAATAAACAAATAAATACTGTACAGATAGTTGTTAAGCCAGGAAGCCAGGCAATAGTCCTCATCGCTTCTCTATTGTTGGCCTCTAGACGATCGCACCCGACCTTGTCAATTACTAGGGTATTTCTATCATCCCAGTCACGCGTCTTACCAGCTGCGGGAATGGATTTAGGAAAGTTATTAACGCTGGTTCAAACCCGAGGTTTGAACAAACAGCAGTTTTTGAATTCTTTGATGTAGAGAGCCGCAAAATGCATGAGAGATTTGATGCAAAGGTAGAACAATCTCGCAAAAAAGGATAGGCCTAAAGCTAAGGGAAGTGAGTTGAAAATAAAAAGAAGTCTTGGAATGAGAACATGTAGAGATAACGAGGCGGCTTGGCGAAAAGAGACACAAAGCCAGCGGTGAACGCGCCGCACGTAAGACTTAAGGAACCCGGACTGCGGGTCGCGATAGGCAGGTGAGATAGAAACAATGCAGGTCGCAGACAACGACGAGCCTGCAATTAAAAAAAAATCCCGCCCGCATCTTCCCAAGGGGGGAACTCGAGTAAATGCGTCGCAGAGTGGTGGGGGTATTGCGGGAATGTTGCGTAATTGGGTATGGTTCGGGAATGCTTAATTGTTATTTTGTCTTTATTATTCTTATTTATTGAATGAAGGAGAAGCGAAGGCAAGGAGTGTAAAGTTAAAATCAGTCTTTATTGCTTGGTGCCTTCAAACAAAGCGCCAAGTCAAGCGAAAGCCAAGCAAAGACGCCCTTGACTGAATTCCGAACGCGCGCTCCGCCGCTTATATACACACCGCCCGCGTTCGAGGGAGAGGAGTACGGGGGAGAGACGCGCATGCGCACACTTCCGTACACAAGCGCGCGAACTTTCCACGCACCCACCACGCCGTTATCACGTGTACACGCCCTGTCGCCGTTACTGTTGAGCGCGACGCAGCGCACGGGTAGCTACGACGCATGCGCGCACAGATGCGCTCCCCCCTGCACCGCCGCAGCGGTTGTTGAGAGCGAGGAGGGTACGGGGGAGATACGCGCACCTGCGCCACGACGCGACGCGCATGCGCAGTGAGTGTGTGGAGTGCACCGACAACATCGACGAGTGACATCGCGAGCCTCAGAATTGCTCCGCATTTAAAAAATGCGAAGAAAGCAATTGCTTGTTCGGACAACCCGCTGACGAGAAAGGGCAGTTCGAAGCGCACGGCGTTGAACGGGGTGGTGTGGCGCATCCGCAGGACAGGCTCTTGGATATCATTGCACTAAGAACACGCCAGACGAGGCCAGCTTGGTCTCGCCTGTTAGCTTTGTTGAGTCAGTTGGTTTTACGGTCTCCGTTACACTATTAGATGATACTGAGGCACCTGCCGCTTCGTGCACTTGTAGGAATAGCATCAGGCTTGGACGCTTTATTGCTGGCCAGTTATCAATGCGTATGAGTAGTTGCAGTAGCCTCATCCTCGAAGAGGCCAGTGCAATATGTTTACTCTGTTAAGAGGGCAGCGCAGCGTCTGAAATATTTTAGAACAAACAGGATAGTGTCTCGAGTCGGCTAAACACAGACAAAACCGGATTAGGACAGGGGTGCCTAAAGGAGAAAGTTGGCCTAGACGAAAAGGTTGCGCGAACCCCTAGTAAGCAGTGTCACACAAACATCAGCGAGAAACACAATGCATCCCATAGTGAGCTTTCGGAACAAAGGAAGGAAGAATGCCTAACGCATGGACTGGTAAGCGTGCGGGAGCGCAGCCGCACTGAGAAAGTGAGGCTAACACAAGATATGGCCCTGACAACAGTTAAAGCTAAAACAGGAGCAGACGTTGTGCCCAGATGAGAGTAGGCGATAAAAACGCCCACACTGAGCACAGCAAGCCAGGTAGCGCACGGCACAGAAGACGGGACGCGATTAAAGTCGTGCAAGCTGGTAGTGGGCGAAGAGCCGCGCTCAAGGCTAGTGGCGCGTGAAATCGTAGAACACTGGTTTCTGGCCACACCATCAGGGCAGGCTCTGTTCCATGGGCATGTGGTAAAATGAACAAAATTGGTTGTGATAACCCAGCGGATTATGTAATTACAGGTGCTAAATGGAAGACGCCGAAGAGGGTGAACATAAAGCCATAGGTCTAAAAACCCGATTGGAAATACAGAGCAGACCTGAACAGATAAAGGGCTCATAAAGATGACGAAAAGGTCGGTTAATAAGGTAAAGCAGAGACAAGCTATGGTGCAAATGTGAGGGCATTTTAACTGCATGAAGCATACATAGAAGTGATATAGTTGAGAGATGCGAATTGAGTAAGAGTGTTTTCATATTTTAATTTCTAGTGAAGTTCTTGATTTCGATTATGTGTTTGGGCACAAACTGTATGAGTAGGTTGGTGTAAGTTTAGGAAATGTTGATCGGAAAGAACTATTGAAGTACGAATTTAAGAGCAGGACGACGAAAAATGTCCCTTTGTGCGGATTGGGAAGGAATGTCGATTCCGACATCATTGAAGTGTTTGATTTTGGTTATGTGTTGAGTGCAGTGTTTAAGTCGGATGGTGCTCCAGATAGTAATGTGTGGGCAATTAAAGTGGAGGAAGTTGTGTGAACGTAATGGGCGGAGTCTGTGGACAGAAGTGAACTGGAGGCAAGTCAGAAAAAGACAGTGAAGATGAAGCGAAACGTGAAGTGAAAAGTGCGATGGGAAGTAAGGAAGGAAGCAAGCTTTAATTTATTAAGCACGCTTATTCCAGGGGGCCGCAGAAGTGCGCAGTGTTGGTGAAACAAGCGGACATTGGTGGCCAAGTGATGCTGTGTTTTTAGAGAAAGCTCTTAAAGTGCATGGGTAATCTTCATGCGTCCAGCGCACCCCGTGAGGAGGGATAGATCAAAACCCCAAGTGAAATAAAAAGAAACAGAGAAACTACAATTGCAAGTGCGCACCAGGAACGAACCAAAACCAATGAACGAACGCAGCGCCCGAACACCGAGGCGTCATGGACAAATGTGGTAGTTCACTGGTCAGAGAACGACAGAACACCAGGGTGACCAAATAAGGGGACGAAAAAGGGAAGGACCCAGTCAGAGTGCGCTGTGGTCAAACCAGGAGGGGTTAAAAGCGGGGCGCTCTAGCAGATGCAGGAGGCAAGAAACCAGGAGGCAGAAGGAACACGTGTGCCTCAAAGGCTGAGCCAGGGGGTCGTGGCCAGGCCATCGAATATGCTATCCGGGCCTGGGTGGGGGCGGGGTGACTTCGCATCGGATTCGGCATCCTTAGCGCACCACAAACCTGTGCCTTCGTGGCCCCATCGGCGCCAGTCAGGCACCTTCGGCCAACGTCGACGCTCCGTCGGCGCTCGCTTCGAAGGGCTTGAAGGGCCACGTCCGTGCCGAGACCTAACTGCGACCTGCAGCGGCACTAGCTACCAGGTGGTAGCCATCGAGAAAACTCGTCGAGACGCGCCATCCAATGAACGACAACGTGCATCGAACGCTGGCGCCAGCAGCAAGACGAGGGCGGCTACCACCGACTCGCGGCCACACAACGGGTGCGACACGTCAGCGTCGATGACTAGGGTAGGCCAGTCTGTTAGGGACATAGTCGTAGGACGGAAATAAGGAATTGTGGTGGGAAATACATTGCAAGGCGCTATGTCGGGCGAGAGGAAGAAGCCTCAGGCAGGACGACCGTTCGTCGCAAGGCAAAACCAGATTCTATTTGGTGAGCACAGGCGAGACCCTCGTGTCCTCGTGCGCCCGCGGCCACGCAGCCTGTGACCATGTCGATCGGGCTGCTGCGGGAGGAGCGGCGCTCGATCCAGCGATGTCGCTGGAGCTGGTGCTACAGGGCTTCCCCCCCCCCCCCCAAGAGAGGAGCGAGAGTGACGATCGGAAAAGTCGTGCGAGGTTCCGGTGGACACGCCTGAGTGGTCTTGTTGTAGGGGGCACAGCAGGTGCGAACGAAGTGACTTCGGCTGGAGGCTCGAGGTACGCGGGCTTCAGTCGTTCAATGGCCACGGTGTCTTGGGTTCCATTGATGTCCACGACACACGTGGTCGAGTGGCATTGAACTACCGGATAGGGGCCAAGGTAATGAGGCCGCAATGGTCCTCGGACGGGTCCGTAGCGCACGAACACATTCGTGGCAGTTTTGAGGCCAGGGTGCATGTAAGTCGTCGGGTACTTTGCAAGCCGTGTGGGTTGATGCCGAAGATGCCGAAAAACCTCTCGTAGGTCATCGACGTAGTCACTTGCGGGGACAGGTTGCGAAGACTCGTCAAAAAAGTCCGCTGGCAAACGCAGAGGTGTACCGTAGACGAGCTCAGCAGACGTGCACGAGAGGTCCACTTTGTACGCGCTCCGGATACCGAGGAGCGTGAGTGGTAGCCATTGCACCCACTCGGTTGGGCATCCGTGCGCTGTGAGTGAAGACTTGAGGTGTCGGTGGGAACGCTCGACGAGGCCGTTTGACTGCGGGTGGTACGCAGCTGTTCGGAGACGAGTCGTGCCGAGAAGGTGAAGTAGTTCTGCGAACAGAGACGACTCCAACTGCCGGCCGTGATCCGTAACAACAGTGGAAGGGCATCCGAAGCGCGACACCCAGGTCGAAACAAAGACTGAAGCTACTGTGGATGCCGTGATGTCGGGAAGATGGCAGGCTCCGTGCCAACGTGTCAAGCGGTCAACACAGGTGAGGATGTACCGGTAACCTTGGCACGGAGGCAGGGGGCCGACGAGGTCAATATGAACGACTGAAAAACGTTCATCGGGCCTGAGGAATGGCTTGGCAGGGGGTACGGAATGGCGTTGGACTTTTGAACGCTGGCACGGCGTGCAGGCTCGTACCCAGTCTCGAATGTCAGCGTTCATACGGGGCCAAACGTAGCGGGACGCAATGAGTTTTTGAGATGCCCGAATGCCGGGGTGGGCCATGATGTGGATGGCGTCAAACAGGCGGCGACGATGTGAGGCAGGCAGGAAGGGTCGGGGAACACCTGTATACGTGTCGCAGATGATGATCACACCACGAAACGGTATGTCTTCAAGCTTGAGTGCTGTAGGTGCTCCACGCAGACGGTAGAGCTCGTTATCGTTGGCTTGCGTCGTAGCCAGTTCGTGTACGTCAAGCGGGTCGGTAAGTGCTTCCTGCGTTCCTTGTGAAATGGCATTTACATCGTCCATGCGACTCAAAGTGTCTGCAGGGGAATTGGCCACATCATTGACGTGCTGGATGTCGGACGTGAACTCCGAGAGGCATGCTAGTTGACGCACCTCTCGTGAAGTGTTGAGGGTGTCAGGGCGGTTCAAAGCGAAAGTGAGCGGCTTGTGATCGGTGGAGATCGTGAACGTGCGTCCTTCGAGGTGATGTTTGAAGTGACGAACAGCGAGGTAGATGGCTACCAGTTTGCGGGACAGCTTCGATGGCAGATCTTGACGCGTCGGTCATGAGTGCCAACGGAAAGCTCGGATTTGGATAAGCGAGCAGTGCAGCGTAGGCGAGAGAGCGTTTGATGGCCCGAAATGCACTGTCAGCTGTAGCGTCCCAATCAAGTGAAGTGGATGAGTGTTTGGTGGAAAGCAGCCTGTCGAGAGGTTCGAGCAGCGTGGCATAGTTTCTAATAAAGCGGCGGTAGACATTTACCAGTCCTAGGAACTGGCGGAGCTTTGTCACCGACACGGGCTTCGGAAATTTGATGATTGCCTGAACCTCGGCGGGGAGTGGACATATGCCAGTGGCGTCCAAACGATGACCAAAGGAAATCCAGAGCAGTGGCACCAAACTCGCTTTTGGGGACGTTGATGACGATGCCGTCCGCAGCGAGACGCTCGGAGAAGGCGAAGATGCTTCAGGTGCTCTTCCAGGGATGTGCTGGCCACCAGAATGTCGTCAAAGTAGGCGTAGATGATCGGTAGCCCCCGTGTTACGGCATCAATGAAACGCTGAAATGTTTGTGCAGCGTTGCGGAGTCCAAATGGCATGCGCAGAAATTTGAACAGGCCGAATGGGGTTGTGATGGCAGTTTTAGGGCTATCTTCTGCCACGGGGATCTGGTGGTAAGCACGAAGAGTGTCTATCTTAGAGAATATTGTGCCCCGTGGAGAGTGGCGGTGAAGTCTAGGAGGTTGGGTAACGGATAGCGGTCAGGAACGGTCTTGGCGTTCAAGGACCGGTAATCTCCGCAGGGGTGCCAGTCACCAGTTTTCTTGGGCACCTAATGCAGTGGTGATGCGTGGTTACTGGATGATAGACGGATGATGCCCAGTCCCATCATGTGCTTGAACGCCGCACGGGCGACTTTGAACTTGTCAGGCGCGAGCCGCCGTGGTCGAAAGAAAACGGGAGGGCCAGTGGTGATGATGTGTTGACGGACGTCGTGACGAACAGGCTGAGTCCAGTCAGGTGGCGCTGTTACGGTCGGGAAGTCCCGCAGCGAGGTGGCGAACGGTTCATCGGCAACTGTAGCGCAGGATGGTGCTACATTAGCAGCTTCCTCCGCTGACACGCCTTGCACTGAGAGGAGCGTGGTAGCATCAAGTAGACGCTGCCGCTTTTGGTCGACGAGAAGGCCATGTTTTGCGAGGAAGTCGGCACCGTGGCGGTGCGAACGTCGGCGACGCGAAAAACCCACCGGAAAACTCGGAGGAGCCCCAGGTTTAGAGTGAGTGAGCGTTCGTGGTAGACGGGTATGCGCGTGCCATTCACTGCTTGTAAATGCGAGATGGCACGGGAAGCACGATCCGAGCGTGTAGCGGGCACAACGCTAACCTGGGCACCGGTATCCACGAGAAACCCCTGTCCGGTGGTGCGGTCGGTGACGTGAAAGAGGCGACATTCCTGGGTTGGGCCGAGATCGCTTGTCGCCGTTAGCGGTCGGCCAGGCCATTTCCCGTCCAGGCGCAGGGCAGGCGGCAGCGGCGGGCGTCAGCGCCGAAACGCCGATGGTAATAGCAAATGCCGTGGTTGGGCGAGTCACTGCGTGGGCGTTCTGAGCTTAGGCGCTGCGACGACGAGCGATGACGTTGACGCGAACGTTGCGGCGAGTTATCGCGGCGTGTTGCGGCAACGATGATCTTCTCTAGACGATCGCAAAGGCTGTCGAGTCTAGATGAAGCAGCGGGTTCCTTGAACGGGGAGACGGGGGCTTGGGTGATGCAACCGCGGCAACTTGAGAAAAGGGGTTGGCGACCTCCATGACTTTGTCTGCCAGCGCAGCGAGTGCCTGCAGGTCAATGGCTGCGGCAGTGGCGAGGACCACTTGGACGTTGGAAGGTAGGTGCTGAGGGAAGAGCTCACGCAGTAGTGTGTCATCCATGGCGTGGGAATGCGTGCCAAGGAGTTGCTTCATGCGCCGTAGGAGTTGGCTTGGCCTACGGTCGCCGAGCTCCTCGGTGGAAAGAAGCTGCTGGATGCGCGTGCGTTCCGAAGCAGCTGTACGCTCCAGGAGTGCAGCCTTGAGCTGGTCGTAAGGCGCTGCGGGGCGGGTGTGGTTGAACGAAGCGAGGATGTCGGAGATCTCCTCAGCGGCTGTCGGCGGAAGGGCTCCGATGACGTGGAGAAATTTGGTTTCTTGAGAGGTGATCCGAACCAGCTGGAATTGCGCTTCTGCTTGCAGAAACCACGTCGTCGCGTGGCGCTCCCAGAATTGCGGAAGCCGAACGGTCAAGGTTGAGACTGCTTCGCCAGCTTCTCGTGAACGGGTTGCATCCTGGTTGTCGAGGGACATGGCTCTACATTAACATCGGTGGCGTGTTCGGTAGGGTCAGTTTACTAGTACTCGATGCAATGAGTGTGTATGAACTAATTGTGCAAAAATGTACTGTAGAGACTTTTGGGTTTTGATATAAATGGTATTTTGGGACTTTTTTAGCGGTTTGGGTGTTTATCGGTTGTGTTCAAGTTATACGGTGGCTTGCTATTTAGGGTTTCTTCCAAGTGTGCACAAAATGTGTGTTTTGGGAAACCCGTCAACAGCTGTCCTGCGTCCATCTCTCTGAGATGGTCAAGGCAGCCTCACCATCCATCACGTGACAGACGTGACCATCGTTTACAAGCGCGACAGGAAACATAGATACTCCGACTGGCAGTCACACGCTCGTGTTAACCTAACGCCACAGGCCTCCGACGAAGAGGCATCATTCCTGGTCATCGCGACGGAAAGAGAGCGAGCCACCAAGCAGCGTGCCGACCCCTATGTGCGCGTCATGATCTATGACATTGAAGTACTCAACGTTGCCGTGACAAGAACATCTAAGGGCAACTCGCTCCAGTGTTCCTGAAAAACAATTGCTGGTTTTGTAGAAAAACCTCCACTTGAAAATGAGAACACAATACCTTCTCGTCAACCCCATCGGCCTCTGCGGCGAAACTTCGGAAGTGTGCCGCGACAACCAGTCTTCCAAACAACTCGGCGCAAGCCGCACACTTCGGGACAATAAGGTGATGTAACACTGTCCCCGCCTCACATACGATGCCTTCGCTATGTTTGTAGGTGCCGCGGCTGCCAGTGACGAAAAACGCTACCGAGATTACTCGCTGGACTTCTGCAGCCCCAGCGCCGTCTCACTGAGTCCCTTCCAACAGATCCGAATGAGCCTTCCGGGCCCATTTCCTACGCCATTAACCGAGAACAAGTATATTGTCGAGGCAACAGGCTATATTACGTGCTACGCAGAGACAACTCCTCTTCTGAAGTGGACTGCACAAGTAGTCGCAAGGTTTCGCCTAACAAGTTGTGCTCCGACATAGAGCCCATGAAGCGCTGATCAAAGACAGTGGGACCGCCTTTACTGTAGTGGTTACGGAAGGAGTACTGCAGCAACACAGAGTAGTGAAGAACAACGGCGTAGTAACCCCAAACGAAGAAACAACAGGGACTGCGGAATTAACTTCTTAGTTAGGACAGCTAAACGGAGCGAGACGCTATCATCAAAACACACAAAAAAATGAACTATAATCTATATTTGGCAGCAGCAACATGACCTCTGCACCCCTACATGTCATAAATATAAAGCACTATGCAAGTGATATCAAAATGTAGTCCAGCATATAATCCCGACGTCATCAAATACGACCTGACAACTACGTGAAATGAGGCAGTGGCTGGTTGAAAACATGCTAAGTGAACACCAATTCTGATAAAACGGTGTCTAGGCGTATAATTCGAAGGAATGTCTCGTTTTAGTTCTATAACCACATCGGTAAAACGCCGTTGAAGGAACGTTTAGAATATGAATACCTGTGTATTTTTATTTCACGTACTCCTAATTCGACAGCCCACCCACTCAGTAAGAGAGCCAAAAAGAAAATGTGGAGGTTGCGAAGAGAAGTTCTCGAGGCGACGTCAGGAGGGAACGTCTCGCGTACGAAGCGATCATAATGTCGATGGTTGATTACGCCAGTCATGTTTCGCATCCTTGCAAGAAAATCGTAGAATAAATTGCGAAAGCATTCAGAGAAAAGCCATTAAATGGATATTTGCTCCTTACTGTACGACGCAGTTTGTATGACAACTCTGGTAAGAGGCTGCAATCATGATCGATGATGATTGATTATGTGCGTTAACAAGCCCACGCTGCACAGGCAATAAGGCGCGCAGTAGTTGAGGGCTCCGGAATTTTTTTGACCACCTGGGTATCTTTAACATGCGCCGAACTCTCGAAATCACGGGAGTTTCTTCTTTGCGCCTTTATCAGAAAAGTGGCCACCGTGGCCGGGAATCTAACTCGGGTGCTTAGTCTGAGCAGCACAATGTTTTATCTACTTAGCCACGCCGCGGGTTGCTGCAAACATTACTGCTAACCACCTAATTACCATAAGCAGGATGAATTTTTTCGCATATTGTATGGTTACTATCGTCTCGATATTGCCAGGAAACCTCGCCCGTGTGCGCTAAACATACGAAACACACTGAGCCGGTGAATTATAGAACAGAATATCTGATATATTTTTTTCGTCAAACCGTGAATCAAGGAGGCGTATGTGCTATCAAATGTTTTTATTTTTTTTTCATTGTCAGTGTTTATTCACGGTCTCAGTCACCCTGAGAAAATTGTCGTCTTATCGAAGGCTACTTATACGCTCAAATATATTTGACCAAACAGAGTAAACTAAGACTTATGTTGCGATGCATCAATATTGCCAATGACAAATTGTAAAGTTCAGATAACGGTAATACATTAGATAATTCTAAAGTTGAGGTTTGCGAGTTGCGATTTTGGTATACAATTCTAAAGCTTTTTTAAGTGCAAACAGAAGGTCACTGTTTTATTGAAAAAACAAAAGACGAAGTGCAAATATCGAAAATGAGACTTGACCAAAAAGAAGTAGAACTTATTCATTACTTATGATGCTAGAAGACACCTAAGTGGATATATTCTACTTACATATAAGGACGTGTTCATGCAGGCACTAATAAAGTGTTTGAACCTGTGTAATTTTGTCCTGAAATGAACATCCATGAACTAACAAAAGCTGATGTATTTCACTTTGGTGTCTCTAATATAAACATTTATGTCAAAGTTTGAAGGCTATTTTCAGAAGAAAATATTTTATTGTTTGTTTTGTTTGCCCTTAAGGACATCTGGCTAACATCGATCCATGACCACGACTCACCGAGCCAGGCATTGACCACTCGCTGAATGGATACAACATCGGAACCTCAGAAAGAAAACGTTATCACCATAGCTGTTAAGACTGTGCTCGGAGGTGGAATGATTACACTAGCGTGTATGTAATAAACCAAAACCAGCGGTCCCCGAATTGATCCCTGGTGGACACAATATTGCATGCGACTTATCTCCGATTCATTTTTATTAGCGTGTGTATGGTGTTTATTTTTAACAGAACAAATTTTATGCTTTTGCCCTTCTTCAAATCCCTAGCTTTGTATTTCTCAATCAAACTATAATGTTTTTAAAGTCAAGCGCTTTTGAGATGTCCAGAGAAAGGCCGAAAGTAAAACATTTTTCTTCTAGCATAGTAAGCTTTCATGAATACTGAGCGAAAGCGTCTCAGTTGACCTGACCTTGCAAACTTGCAATTGTTGCTCAAAAGTTCTCCTCTTGGTTTTGGAAAGCTACTATTTAGTAGAATCACGTTCCCCGTTTGCGTTGTGCGTTCCGCACGGTGTCCACACTGCGGCCACACTGAAATGTTAGAACATGCCTTGTTTCACTGTCGTGTAGCGGCAACGGTTTGGACTGTATTAAGCAGGATGTTCCCACTCACACTTCGAATGTACATTCGTTGAAATTATGTGTTGGTGAATTTTTTTATGTGGGCTGGTGCTTTCGTTTTGTGGAGAAATCGTGGTGCTGCATGTGTTCGAGCCCGGCCCCAACGGGCAATGTACCCTCTGCTGTGACGTGTCCGGTCGATTCTGATGAGTCATTTGGAGCATGAGTTGGCAGCTCTAGTGGAAGAAGCCTTCCTTATGCGTTGGTCTACGCGCTTAATAGTGGTCAGAAAAACATCCTGAGCGTTTTTCTACTGCTGTACTGAGTTCAGTATAGTTTATGAACTCTTTCTCTGAACGCTGGTGGACTTTGTGTGACCTCATTTGAAGTAGCTTGTTGTTCACGTCATTTTTCCGCAGTGTGTAGAATGACCACGTTACATGAAAACTGATTGGATAATTTTCTGTACTTAGGGCAGCGCTGTTATCACTAGTCGCTGCGGCTTGACATGTGGGTTATAATAAATTCTCTTTACCCCCCCCCCCCCTCCCGTTTTCCTTAAAGTAGCGGCAACATTGTGAATAACATACAACAGGGAAAGTTACTTCTGGATCCATTTAAAGATTACCTTTACACGCGCAATGGACGTGCGTTAGGAAATTGTCAGTTTATATCAATAAATCAAAAACATGCGAGGACTTACCCTCGATGAAGGCTATAGGTTCTTTATTTGGAGAAACGCTCTTTATGGCAATCGAAGAAACACGAAATCCCAATAATATCGAGTAACGTGTGGATGTGCTTCTCTTTCATGCCGTATTGTTTGTATATCCTTGTAAGCGTCTGAATGCATAAAAAGTTGTTAAATTGCTTTTGTAGGGACACGCGAGAAAACGTTCTGCTGGTATTAATCATCTCCGAGAGCAACAAACCATTTTGTTTTCCGAGAACATTGCCAAATGTTTACCCCAGTAATTTAGGATAATTGATTACCTACGAAAGAATAGTTCAACATAGCCATTTCGTCTTTTACACGTGTGCGCTTTGCCCACTTTGGAATTTATATAATTAAAAATAATGTTGTTTTCTTGTTGTAAAAAACGACTGCACTATTATTTTCTTATTTATGGGCCTCAAAAATAGCGATGTATTTTTTATCTTTCTTAGCCTCACAGTTTTTAAACCGAACACGCAGAAATGCTTTCGCGTGTCCGCGAAGTGTTGGTTTGCCTGAAAGCTATTGCCGATGTTTATTGGCCAATAGCCAGGAGGGTATGTGTTGAAGGATCCGAAATATGCTAAACGCTGAAGAGATAGACGATCAAGGTTGGTGTTCGGTTTTAGGATTCCGCCGGTCCGTCCTCACTTTGTGTGGAGTTGCACTGCTAAATCCCTCTTTATTTTCACTGTATACGTGGCATTTTGTGGTTGAGATATGCGGTATAACACCCATGAAATTTGCGTAGGCAAACGCTTCGACAGGTGCACTAATCATGATGAGGTGGCCCCTGTGTGCAAATGGAGCCGCTGCCATCTAAGCCTACAGCCGGTGTTTAGCCTGCTCGTAACCCCACGTCGGGTCATGACAACGACGACCGCTCGCCAAACGAGTGAGTTCCTCGGATCTTACCCGCAACTGGTCCTCCACATTCAGTGCACCCCACGGGCATCTGACGGGGAACCTTTTAAAGATACTGAGGGCTGGCTAGACCACTTTGAATGCGTGGCCATTTTCAACGAGTGTGATAAGGTACGCAAGCTTCGGCCCGTACATTTCTCGTTCGAGCATTCAGCAAGAACGTGGCATGAGAATCACGAGCGCTCACTGACGAGCTGGCAGGAGATTCGGCGGGAACTGCTCGAATCTTGCAGTCGCAGTGAGCGAAAGAAAAGGCCAAACTAGCTATTCAGTCCAGAGCACGGAAACCTAACGAGAGCGTAGCTATTTTCGCTGAATACGTCGCATTTGTTCAGGCGTGCGGGCCCCAATGTGAATGTATCAAAGAAGGTGCACCATTTTATGAACGGAGTAAATGAACAGCTTTCTACTGGACTTGTACGGATCTCCCAACGGTGGTAGCCGACTTCGTCAGAGAAGCGTCTGCGATGGAACGTGCGTTGCAACAGCGCGCTAGCAGTGTGAACGTCATGCAAGCCTGGCCGATGGCACGTCGCATTTTAACGACGGGAGAACACTGCGGGAGCTCGTACGCAGTGGCCTTCGCGAGGTGCTTCACGCGCTTAAAGCTGGTGGTTCTCGCCTAACAGTCGCAGCTGTAACGACATAATTTGTGACAAAGTTCGGCGGACAATGATGCCAATGTCACCACATAAAGTTCTAAGTTCAGCTCCATTCAGGCGAGTGTCATGGGCACGCGGGGTACTGCGTTTCAGCCACCGACCTACACAGATGTGCTCCACATTCCAGCCCTTACAAGTCCCAGGTGCGTTTCAGCTGCACCACAACCGTTCCAGGGCTCGTTGAACCCTGCCACGTGCTATAAAACCAGATGATTCAAACGAAAAGCCGCTGTATGTCGTACAACAGACAACCGGCCTCTCGGTTACCACTGTGGAGAAGGAGAGAGATACAGAGAGAATGTAGTTTAATGATGCTGATGGGGTCTGTACAGCAGATAGCCTAACATGTTACGTTAGGAATATAATAAAACCAATGAAAAAAGAAACACTGACGTGGTGTGTGTACATAGAGATCAGTAGTTTGTGGTAAAGAAAAAAGGTAAACACACTGGAGAAATGTTCGCTTTCAATTTTACCAGAGTTCAGGCACCGCGGAGCGGCTACACGTGGCATGGGTTCAGTAGGTCAGGTCAAAAATAAAATAGGTGATAAACACGCACTCGAGAAATGTTCACTCTCAATTTGAGCACAGTTGAGGGAACCGCAGAGCGCCCACAAGCGATCATGGCAATTTGACAGCTAGCGTAGCAGTCATGGCGAGCACAGCCCCGAAATGATCATTGGAACACCACGTAGAGTTTGAGATTGCAAAGATGACGATCATGGTCCTGTAGCACGTGTCGCATCAATACTCGGTACTGTTTAGGACTGCGAACTGAGCCTGAAATGTGAAGGAAGTTTAGGAAGGCCTTCGTCACACCTGAAGCCATCTTTTACATGACCAGTGGCCAAGCGCGTCATTCAACATAAGACACGATGTGGGTGCCCTGCCAAAAGTCTCTATCAAGGAGCGTCTGGCTTCCTCATATCGTTTACACTGACATAAGACATGGTGAATATCTTTGGGACAGTCACAGTCTGTACAGAACGGTGAGATGGTCTGCTAAAGCTTGAAACGAAAAAGGCGAGTGTAGACGACATTCAGGCGTATGCGATGTATTACGGCTGCATCGTGCTTGGTGAGATTAGATGGCAACTTGAAAGTTCATTTGGGGTCGACACATTAGAGCGGGACATAGCGGCGTGATGGATCAGCTCATATTGAAAGCTGTGCCTGCCTCGCAACACGACACGCCAGTGCGGATGCATCCTTCATGGAGAACAGTATTGCCGCAGTAGCCACTTGGTGATTGTGAGCTTGTGAAGCTGCAGCCTCTGCTGTAGAATTACCCGATACACTACAATGTGCCAGTATCCACTGTAGTTCAACGCAATGGTTTCTTGGGGTCCAACATTGAATGGAAAGATGTCCGTTCAAGCTTAGCCGATTTGTGCATGTGCCATTGAATGCGCTTCTACACTCGCCTGGTTTCTCGAATGTCTTCAGGTGCCAGTGTTTTACGCGCTAATCTTTCTGCTCGCCGGGTATGGCACGAAGCCTTTCAAAGTCTGCGTCGGCGACAGAAAATAAGTTGGGCAGTTTAAAAGCCTTCGGGCTCGTTTGACGCACATTAGCCATCGTGCTTACAAAGTCATCGTAGGATAACACCGAACTTAGGCACTCTTGGACTGTTTGGTAAATACCTTATGGTTTTTTAATCGAACCTCATGTTTTTTTAACTACTGTCGTCAGATGACCTGTGGGTGCCCGACGAACGCGGCCCCCTGGACCTGGCACCCTTTCGGGTACCCTTTGTGAGAGCCGCCACCGCGTCGGGTGTCTGGGGCGCCAGAAGTAGCACAGGTGATGTGGTGGCAGGGGGAGCCGATGCGGGGCCCCGGGGGCCGATAACCCTCGGCAGCCTCCAAGGTACTGGAGGAAGGGATGGCAGTGGCGGGAGTGGCATGGGTTCCGGCAGGGACGGTTGGCACAACAACCACTGCTGCCTCAGCAAACGGCATGATGACGGGTTGGACTGCCTGATGCAGCCCAGTGGGGGGGGGGGGCGGTGAGGTCAGACTCGCTGAACTGGGTCCCCATGGAAACCAGACGCCGCTCCGCCCCTCGGCGAACTGCAATGCCGAGACAGTGAGGGCAACTTCTTTCTCGCCTCTGGGAAGGTGATGTTTTGAGTGACCTTCAGATTTATGATATTCTGCTTAAACTTCTCGCATTGTCAAGAGTTGGCGGCGTGGGGTACCCGGCAATTGGCGCAGCTGAGGGTTTGTGATGGACAATTATCAGATGGATGATCATGCTGGGCACACTTCGCGCAGGTCAGGCGGCCACGGCAGGAGTTGGTTCCGTGCCCGTACCGCTGGCCCTTAAGCAGAGGTGCGGGTTTGCAATGTATGGGCGGACATTACAATCTAGAATACCTGCATTTACGTAATCGTGGAGTGTGGACCGGTCGAAAGTAAGTATAATGGGCTTCGTTAAGACTACTTTGCCATCCCTCCTCAGTTATGCACCTCACAACTGTCACGCACTGATTTATTTTTCAGGCCCTCCAGCAGTTCAACATTTTTCTCATTCATGAGGTCTAGTTCGTAAATGACACATTGAGAACTATTCAGGCTGCGGTGTGGTGTCACCGTGATTTAAAGTTTGGCTATGCGAGTTTGTGCACGGAGGATCGTGGCTTGCTGTTGGTTTTGTACGACAACCAGGATTTCTGCAGTTCTTTGTATTTTAGCCTTATATGAGTCAACAATAATACCCTCAAGAAATTTTATCAGGAACACGGAGGGAAACCCAACAGACTTTTCTTGTTCAGTGGATTCCAACACCAGAAATGGGGGTAGTTATCGGGCTTTCGAAAACTGAGGGCTGCGAGTGGTGGAGATGAGCCTTCTGTGCGCCCCTTTTCAATAGCCGATCGTGTTTGGGGGAGCGGTGTTTGCCATTTACCATATGGAGTGTAAAAGAAGCAGGGGACGGGAGTACTTTTTTCGTCAGCCTTACTCTGCTGGCTAAAGAGGTCCCGGAGCTCCCTGCGTGGTAAACAGGCAGGGAGCCCATCCGCCGGAGCTTGGCCTGTGCTCCGACTGCCACCGTTTGTGGTTTCTGCCCTTCACCTTAAAACTCGTAGCCACGGTAGATTACAGCGTGAGTATCGGAGCTCGGGGTCGGCGGTGTCACCAATATTACTCAAGGTGCCCCGTTCGGGGTAAGACACTAGTGTGCCTAGTCTATTATCGGGACGCCGTTCCTTGAGATTCTGTATCTCGGTCGTTAAATTAGATTACAAGCCGATAGCTTCGTCTTCTTACTGCACGATAGTTTGAATCTCGGTGTGAAGTATCTCCACCGGAATTAACTGGCCAATCTCGGCGGTATTAGCTCGAAGTTGAGCGTCGCACGCCATCAAAATTCAGGCAAGTCGTGAAGGCTTACTAAGCGAGAAGTTGAAGATTGCAGTGGGGCCTTCCCTTCGCCGACCAGTTTTGTTTTTAGTGCCCGCCAGATCGTTCGTTTCGACTTCAATCATTCCGGTGGCGTTCCCTCTTCTCCCGTTGTTCACGCAAGTATGGAGAACGTCGAGCAACGAGTTTCCCGCCTTCAACCCGGACAGAACATCTTGTTCGTGAGTACGCCAACGATGGAGAATGCCAAGAAGTATTGCAGCATCAAAGAAATTCAAGTCGAGAGCCAGACCTGTGCTACGAATGCGTATGTGACGTCCCCGGACGACACATCGAAACGCGTGATTCACAATATACCCAACTATGACGCGCAACATGACATCACAAAGAGTCTGGTCAACTCTAAGAACCGCGCGATCCTCCAGGCGAGACGAATGTGCAAGACAAGCTCGGTTATTATCGTCTTCGAAGGTACCAAAGTTCCGCACTACTTATACTACCGCGGTGCGGAATATCGATGCTTCTTGCACAAGAAGAAGATGGAAGTCTGCAACACCTGCGGTCATCTCGGGCATCGCACGGACGTCTGCCCCAGACCAAACAAAACATACTGCCAGGGCTGCAGGAATAAAGACCCACCGGAAGAGCACAATTGCCATCCAGCATGCGCCATTTGCGGCCAAGCGCACGTCACAGGCGACAAAAAATGTCGCAACCGCTTCAAGACACCGTACTTTCTCAAGCAACGGCAATGGAAGCACCAGCAGCACTCAAGACAAGAAGACGGCGGGAGAACCAGCTTCGGGATTCTCCGCGGGGAAAATCACCTGAGCAGAGCTACGAGCAAGCAAGACCCCACCAAAGACAAAGGATACGACCGAAGAGAGCGCTCCAGTTCCTTTCCCAGACTCCATCCCCCAGAAGAAGCGGAAAAGCAGAACTCCAAGCGTCATCGATCTCGGTCGAAGTCACAGACCACGAGGGATCCAAGGCGGACCCAATCGAGGTCCTGCACTAGCTCCAGGCCCCAGACCAGGAGGAGTCGCTCGCAGTCCTCGGAAAGGAACAAAGAAGACCATGCAAATAAAGTGAGCTGGGCAGATGCGGTCTCTCATAATGCTGCTTGCCGGGACAACAAAAAGTCAGGGCCTTCCCCACTAGAACAGGAACTGGTGACGATCAGGCAAATTTTTGAGCAGGTAACCAAGGAAAACAGAATCTTAAAGGAAGAAATAGTATGGCTGAAATCGGATAAGCAAGCTCATGCGCAAACCGCTGCATCACCAATCGAAATGGGGCAACCAGAAACGGAAAGTGTTCCGGTCGCAGTAGCGAAGCAGAGTGATGGGGATTCTTCACCACCTTTCAAAAGAAAGGCGGGTGAACAACCCAAAGAACATAACGACTCCGAAGAACTAAAACAATTAAACCAGAGTATTAACTGCAGGTTTGAAGCTATGGACCGAAGGATCGAGGCTGCGATCTCTGAGCTAACCAACACCAATAAAGATCAATTTGACAAGGTGGCATCCCGGCTTACAGCCTTAGAGGATACCCATAGGAAATCCCGTCCGGCTGGCGTTGGGCCAATCAAATCCTCAAAACCTTACAGTAGACCCGCTTCGGCGGACATGACCAAATTTAACAAGGAAGATTCGAACTAGAACAATGGCCCGGAGTAACGAGAAATACGTGATTTGGCAATGGAACTGCGGTGGGTTTCGCCCAAAACGAGGGAACCTGCAGCATCGACATCGTCGATGCTGCAGTTCATCGACACCAATGTGCAAGAGGCGCCGGACGTAACAGCGCTGCAGCAAGCAGAGGCACAGGCAAAATTATCCGGGTATAAAACTTACAGTAAAGTCTCGGACGATAAGACGCCCGTCACTACTCTAGTAAGACGAAATGTACCGGTTATGGAACACGAGACTGGAGTCGCCACCGTGGACCACATCCTCATCGAAATTATTCCGACCAAAAAGGTAAGCGAAGGCAGCGTTTTAAATGCGAATGCATTTCTTAGTCGGGGGTTGTCGTGCGTTGGCCGGCGTGCGCCTAGCAACAGCTGTGGCGCGCCTAGCAACCGGAGCACGTCGTAGCTCGGGCGGGAGTAGCGGAGGGCAAGGGGAGAGGAGGAGCGCGCTCGGCGTGTGAGGGCGCTCGCATCACGAAGCTCGGGCGGAGTATCGGAGAGTGAGTGGAGAGGAGGAGCGCGCTCGGGCGTGTGAGGGCGCTCGCATCGCGGAGCTCGGCGGAGAGAGCTCGCGCGCCGGGCGGGCGTGTTGCGCGGGTCTCTCTCCCCTCTCCGCGTACCCTCTCTCCACTCGCTGCGCTAGGAAAAATATATATAAATGCAGTGGAGCGCGCGCCTCTCTCCGTGACTGCTTGCCGCAGCGCACTCATCGGTGCACCCAATGCATTCGCATTTCCGCACAATCCCCTTCGGGGAGGTGAAGGGAGTTTTTTTTTGTTCTAAACGTATACAGCAGTCCCAGAAAAAGGCATAGGTTCGGATCTCTATTCCGCAAGGTCTTAGACATAGTCAAAAGACAACCACTCGTCG
Source organism: Haemaphysalis longicornis (assembly GCF_048455015.1). NCBI lineage: Eukaryota > Metazoa > Arthropoda > Arachnida > Ixodida > Ixodidae > Haemaphysalis > Haemaphysalis longicornis. The sequence goes on from NW_027526351.1 coordinate 972,979, forward strand.
TAGTAGGCGACTTTAACGCGCCTCACCCAGCCTGGGGGTACGGTAGGGAGGTCGCCAAAGGACGAAACCTCTGGATGGACGCACAGCAGCAGGGTCTCACTCTGGTGACCGATCCTGCTCATCCCACTAGGGTGGGTAACAGCGTATGCCGCGACACCACTCCCGACTTAACCTTCGTCAAGAACGTGCCGGATCCTGATTGGCTAAACACTCAACAAAATTTGGGAAGTGATCACTTTATTGTAGCCACCACTGTGAAGGCCGGTCCTTCCAAATTAAAGGGTAACAAGATCAAAATAACAGAATGGGATTCTTTTCGTGATATCAGAAGAGCAGAGAACTTGAGTAGCGAAATTGATGACATCGAGTCTTGGACCAAAAATATACACAAATGCGTAGAAAAAGCTACTAAAACCATCCCAGAGGAAGCCGCACTGAAAGTGGCTGACAGCAGGCTCCTGCACATGTGGGAAGCCAAGAATGGCCTGCAGAGACGGCTCAGTAAGCAGAAACATAATCGTAGCCTGCGCAGAAGAATAGCAGTTTTAAACAAAGATATTGAGGACTACGCGAATCAGCTCACCCGCCAGAACTGGCACAGTATGTGCGACGGCATGGAACATCAGATGGGGCTCGCTAAAACTTGGCATATTCTCAGATACTTAATCGATCCCGAAAATAGTAGAACTACCCAGAAACACAACCTGAGTAAGATTGTTGACACGTACCAGAGAACGGAGCAGGACTTGCTCAAAGAAATTAAAGATGGATACATTGGATCTACTCAAAAGAAGGCGCTAAAACCATACACCGGTAAAGAAAACGCAGACGTTGACCGGCCCGTTACGATATCCGAGATTCGGGCAGCTTTGGACAATCTCCGGACAAGGTCCACCCCTGGCCCCGACGGTATATCGAACACGATTTTAAGAAACCTAGACGACGAATCTATGACGCCTTGACGAAGTACATTAATGTATGCTGGGAAAGGGGTAGCATCCCGCGGAAATGGAAGACTGCCCAAGTGGTCATGATTCCAAAGCCTGGAAAGAAATTACAATTGGAAAACTTGAGACCCATCTCACTGACGTCGTGCGTGGGTAAGCTGATGGAGCACGTCATCCTCAATAGACTGAACGCCTACATGGAGGGCAGAGGGCTCTTCCCTCACACCATGATAGCTTTTAGACTCAAATTGTCTACGCAGGACGTAATGCTGCGCCTGAAACATTAGATCCTAAATGGAGACGAGAGCTCGTCCTTAGACACTAAAGCAATTTTGGGATTGGACTTAACAAAGGCCTTCGATAACATCGCTCACGAGGCCATCCTAGAAAACTTACAAGAACTGGAAGTGGGTCCTAGAACTTACGAGAACTGGAAGTGGGTCGTAGAACTTACGATTACAAAAAAGACTTTCTCTCCGACCGGAAAGCTCATGTAACTATGGGAGGGGTCAGATCAGAGGACATAGAATTGGGTAGCCGGAGAACACCGCAACGTTCCGTCCTGTCGCCATTTCTTTTTAATGTCGCTATGATTGGGCTTCCTAAAATACTAGATCGGATAGAAGGCTTGAATCACAGCCTCTACGCTGTTGACATCACCCTCTGGGTCACCGGATGTAGTGATGGTCGAATTCAGGATATTCTCCAGACAGCGATCGACGCAATCGAAACATACGTGAAGCCGAGAGGTCTAGCGTGTCACCGCGAAAATCGGAGTTGTTGCTTTACCAAGCCAGGATGAGAGAACGCAACCATACCTTGGAAGTCCCCAAAATCGAGCTTTTCGCTGATGGTAACGTTATTCCAGTTGTGACTAGTATCAGGATTCTCGGCTGGAGAATTCAGGCCAACGGACAAAATACTGAAACCGTTAAATTTTTAGAATAAAAGCGTCTATCAAACCTCCAGACTGATTTCCAGGATAGCAAGCAGACATCATGGAATGAAGGAAGGCAATTTGATCAGGCTAGTACAAGCGTTCGTCCTGAGTCGCATAGCGTACATAACACCGTTTTTGAGACTAAGGGCGGACGAAAAAACCAAAATAATACCATGATCAGGAATTCATACAAACAAGCTCTCGGGATACCAGCTACCACGTCGAACGAACGTTTCGAGGCGTTAGGAATTCATAATACATTGGAGGAACTAATAGAGCCGCAGAGAGTTGCCCAGCTAGAGAGACTCACAAGGACCTCGACCGGCCGTCATATTTTAATGACTCTAGGCATTCGGTACTAATCTCAATTCGGCAACAAACGCGAGATTCCATGTGAAGTATGGAATGCATACACGTCCCTCCTATACCGAGGAATATGCATCCCGAACACAACAAAGAAAGAAGACGCGAAAGAGCGAAAGCCTTACAAAAGAGATTCAAAAACTCTGAGAACGTGGTCTACGTGGACGCCGCGGAATACGCAGCCCGCGATGCCATGATCGTGGTAGCTATCGATTGCAACGGCAATTCCGTAACTAGCGGCACGATACTGACGTCGTCGCCGGATGCGGCAGAAGAGGCGGCCATTGCGATGGCGATGGCCTTCACGAAAGCTAAATTTATTGTCAGCGACTCTAAAACTGCAATTAGGAATTTCGCAAAGGGACGGATTTCGTTCGAGGCACTGAGAATTCTGGTCGGCTTCAAAGACCGGAGAAAGGTCCAAATTGTGTGGACGCCGGCACACTCTTCTCTTCCCGGTAACAAGAACGCTCACGACGCGGCTCAATGTTTTGCTAACCGAGCCGGTCACGTCGAGGAAACACCTGAGCACTTCTCGCGCGCTGGGATCGGGAGGGACCGCATGGTCTCGTAGAGACACATAATTAATCATTACAGATTGGAACGGGTTCAGTATCCTCCCCCTGACTGTACTCTCAAAAAATGGCAATCTGTAGCATGGCGCCTTTTACAGACAAATACATTCCCCAATCCGGTCATGTACAGCTATAGTTACCCGGGGCTCTACACGAGCGAATGTAAGCTATGTACGGGCAGGGCAGACCTGCGCCATATTATTTGGGAATGTCCCCAGAAAAAGAATTCGTTAGGTGCTTTGCTATTAATTAAGACCGAGGAGCAGTGGGAGACCGTTCTACGCAGCTCCGATCCGGATGTACAGATCCGGGTTGTCCAAACGGCCGAAGACGCCGCCGGAGCCCAAGGACTTCTGGCCGCCTTTTGAGGGGGTGAAGAGGCTCGGCCTCCTTTGCATCAAAACCATGTTGGACAAATAAATGTTGTTTCTCTCTTTCTTGGCACTCAGATGAGTTAAAGAAGAGACCAGGAAGAGCCAAGATGCCCACTGGGTAGCAAAACAGGGAAAAAGCGTGCTCCCACTTTTTGTTTGCGTGCTACTGCACTACGTGCACTTCATCTACCTATATTCCTAAGAGAGCGTGTGCTGGCTAAACATGAACTTGAACGGGTAGCCCCCCAGGCACCGCTCCGCCAAGCTGCACCACAGCATCAAAATTCTTAGCCCGCGGTTTTTCAGTTGACTGCCCCAGCCGCCCTGATAGAGCCAGTCTCCTGGGTTTTATAACATAGCCAGATCTAGGTGACGAAGACCTCGTGTTCTTTAGGAGAACATTCATTAACAGCGCAGGGGCAGTGCAGAGCTTTCTCACCACCGCGTGCGGGCTGATTTCGACGTACGCGCCCTGCAGGAGGTGATAGTAAAGGCATAGCCACCTCGGCTCCCTTGAATCATGGGGTACATTAGCCGCACATCGTGCGATATAAAGCTTTGCTGCCTCACCACTTGCCTGGATCCAAGTGACCCGCAGGGAAAGACACGCGAGGCCTTAAACGTGAGACGATACCTACGAAGCCTGGTTAAGGACCTGAGCGGGAATGCTGGCTGGCCCAAGTGTGTTGGTGTCAGTGCAGGGGGAGGCACACACACCTCTCTGGTCGTCATCTACATCAGACCAGGATAACCTTGGAACGCCGGAACTTGCGCTGCCTGAAGAGGTGACTGCGTTAGCTGTGGCGAATATTTTTTTAATTGCGAAAGTTTGCTCTGCAGCATAATACGCTGGGGGCGAGTGTGTTTATAATGTAAGTAAACAGGCGTTTTCACTCAGAAAGTGTAAACGTATCCGCTGATACGGCCCAAAGAGCCATCGTCTGCACTCGGGCGGCCGGCCTGGGTTGAGTCTCACTTTATTTAGTACTTCCTGTCGGTAATTTTGGAGGTTACGACAAGCCCACAGAAGATGGCGAATATCTGCGGTCGATGCCTACGTGGTGCGAAATGTACATGTCCGGCCAAACGCAGCCCGTCGATCTGGGGGTCAGGTGGGGGTGAAAGCTGGTGTAAGAGCGGCCTCCTCACATCGGGTGAACCCACCAGGGAGGTTTGATGCACACGGTGGAATAAGTGCGGGAGTGGAGCGCTGAAAGTTCCTTTTTTCGGGGACCAACTTTGATATTGCGTCGACTGGAAATAAGGGCAGTGGATGCGTCGTAGAGGTATACGAGTCACCGCATCCCCCTGTTGCTGTCCAGGGGTCGGCGTCCTCTAGACTCAAGATTTCTTCACTGTGAAGCTAACGGTTGCAGCCTTCGCGAGGATGGTTTGGGCAACGCCGCCTGTATTAACATTGCCTGACGCGTCGCGCGCTTTTCAATAGGAAGGGTAGGGACGCTTAGTTGAGGCACTGATCCGCTATGTGGCGCGTGCCGGCGGACTTCTCGCCTTATGTTCATGCTCATGAGTCGCGAACGCTGCACCCACTTCTGCGGCGTGTGTCTGTCAGCTTGTCTGTGAGGTTTTAAGGGCCGTTTCGCTTACATCTCAGCCGCGACGGGGCGCTAGTTCTGTGGCGCACTGGGGATCTCATTCAACGTGTCGCTCGCTTCATACTTGCTGCATTTTTCCAAAGATAAAGACGGAGGCGGACTGAAGTAGTGTAAGAACATACTGATTGTCGGGTAGACATATAGCTAACAGAAAAAAATCGCTCCAATCCACCCCGTGAATGTGGTTGGAAAGCAAAGCTGTAAACGGCACCCATAACGATTACCCATGCGACGTCACTTACATTCACTCACATCGCTCTACAAATTGTAAAACCACAGAGAAGTGAAATCCACTGAACCACACCATTTATTACTTCAAGGAGATATTCTTGGTAAGGTTAAATTAATGCATGACGGTGTTTGGTTGAGTTGTATTGGTGTAGCACATGAGCGTAAACTTTTTTTTATAAATTAAAGTAAGCTCCAACCCGGTGTTAGATGATCTGACTGCATATGGGCTCCACAGTGATTCCTTCTTCTGTGGGGCCCATATTCAGTCCGCGGGGCCTGTGTTCTGTCCACCCGCTGAGGCTGGGTAGGTAGAGAGGGCCTGGACAGCAGCATCTCCCACTGCTCTTGTTGGGTAGTTGTCGGAAAGAGAGGAGGGTGCTCAGGGCTAAAGTCGCACACCCCGATTGCGGGGCGGAGTGTTCCTACTTCTGAGCATAATTTACATTCAGAGTCGTAGCGATTCGGATACATTAACTGAAGACGCGTAGGCTGTGGGAAGGAGCCCGGATTGTATGAGCCGTAGGGTAGTTTGTTGTTCTCTAGAATGGTCACGGTAAGGCGAAGGTACGGTCTGTCTCAGAAGGCGATACTGCTGGGTTATCTCCCTAAACGTGACAAGCGGGTGACTGTCCTCGTGCAGCTCCATAACACGGGAAATAAAAGCGCAGGCTTGTTGGGTGGACGTATTTGTTGCCCTCCATTGAAGCGTGAGGGGGTGTCCGGATGAGCTGAATGGAACCGTTTGGGGAGTGGTTTTTTAGCACGCGCAGTGCAGGCCAGGACACACGACCCTACTGGTAATTCCAGTAGCCTTGCTGGGAATCGATGACAACCCTCCGAACCCATGGTTGAGCGAGAGCCAAGATGATGGCTGCCTCTTCTGCTGCCGTTATTTCTTGGGTCCTAAGCGAGGTACACCCAAGGTGGTTGGTTCTTGAGGTAGCCACTATGATGGCGTATTGCTGCCCTCGATGTTCGGAGGCGTCTGTGTAGATAACTGCATGATCCCCACCGAGGGTGGTGTTTAGCGCTTGAGCCCGTGCTTTTCGGTGACCCTCGTCTTGTGAGGGGTTCATATTTCTAAGCAAAGGGAGCGTTTTTAGTTTTAGTCGCCAAGAGTCTGGGTGTACGTCTAGCGGAGTGACATTCTGGGCTGCCCAACCAATCTGGTGAACATGCGGTCACCCACCGCAGTTCTGAGTCGGACCTTCTGGTTAAAAAGATGGCCTTCTATCAGCTGTTCCACCGTGTTGTGGAGCCCCGTACTAAGCAGCGTCTGTGTGGACGCACTCATGCAAAGACTAATGGCCTGCTCGACCGCCTTTCAAATCATTATATAAAGCATCTCTATATCTTCCTTGTCGAGAAGAAGGCAGGGTGTTCACGTATGCGACTCTCGAGAACACAAAAGCTTAAATTAATCGAAAGGTACCGGATTCGTTTAGGCCTTGCTTCTTGGTGGCAACTCGCCTGATCATGTGTATGATTTGATTATTGCTGTTTTTGAGGCGCTGCAAGGAAGCGTCACTCTTAGTGTTAGCTGGCTCTTGGACTTATGGCCTGGACATCAATGAGTATTTGAATGTATTCCTTGGTTTCGCGTGAGGGTGGAAGACATGGATCTGTGATTTTTTACGGGAACACTGGAGGCCACAGGCTTTAGCACATTGGCGTACTAGAAGTGAGATGCCATGCATTGGTGTGAGCTTCCTTTAATTTTTGTAACTCTTAGCACACGAGCAAGGTGCGCACCGGGCCGCTAGACGGGCGTGAGTGGTCGCGTGACGCTTTCACGTGCCATTCCGCGAGAACGCAGGGGGTAAACACGTAGATGTTCTTGGTGAGTACACCACCTGTCTTCCCCGTCCTCGTGTGGGCTCGTAGCTAAATCGGTAAGACAACGGGCTCCCGCTTTGTTAGTCTATTAGTTCTAGGTTCCATTCCCGGCGGTGCGGGTAAATTCTTTTATTTGTTCGCTGGAGTTTTCTGGTGACACCAACGGTCGCGAAAGAACCCTTGGGGGGTAGAGGTAAAAAGCTTTGCTTTAAAACAATATTTCCGGATGGGGCAGCCATTATTGTACTGATATTTTCTTTCTGGAGTATTTAGAGAAGAAATTGCGTGCACGTTTTTTGTTCAGGCGCTTACTTCTACGATTACTTTCCAATAATATCACGTGCTTGTAAACTTCAAAAAATTATAGGAAACAAAAGGATAAGCAGCTGGGATCCCGCCACGCTGTCCAGGCGCTTTTACAGTACAGTCCTCAGTTTTAGAAGTGCGTACCGATGCGGAATGCGAACAGCGGGTTCAAAACAATACCTTAATGCGGAGGGGATAGAGGTGGGATGCCCCACTCAGAAAATTTCCTTGCCTGTGATCCGAGTAGATAAGCGCTCAAAGCCGGCATGAGCCTGCGGCAGCGCAAGGGATTTTGCTTCGTGACAAAAGAAGTTTTATCACTGACAGACCAAGACAGACAGGCATGGTTAAAAACAAGATGGCGTAGGAGCGCCGCCTCGGGAACGGTAAACAAACTTTCCACTATTTTGCGTAGTTTCCGAGAAGCGGCGCTGGCTGTCGGACACGAAAGCACGCTGGAAGGCTACGGAGCGGGGAAGGGTAGGAGAGAGCAACAGGAGAGTGGCTGTTTGGCCATTTTTCGCTCACGCGTTAGGCAATGTTTACACAGGCGGCGTTGGTTTCGGACATCGGCACTTGATGATGTACCTTCCAGTGGTCTCGAACTGCTTGCATTGAATCAGTAAAGAGGTTTACAGGTTGCGACTGGTCTGGCCTCAGCAGCTACATAGTCTTCAGGGCGTTAGAAATCGCTTTGAGCTCAGCAAGTGTCGACGAGGACCACTGAGGGGCGTAGTAATAGCAGGTTTGACAAAATTGCAAGGCTTGGTTTATGACGGCTGTGGTAACAAGGCTTCCTGAAATACTGGTGTCGAATAAAACGTATCTTGGGCAGCGCTGGATAACAGTTTCGGCGCAACCCGGCTTGACCGAGCCATGCGCTTGCAGTCAGTAATTAATATTCGGGTACGAGAGGGGGGTTCTCGAGAGGGATGTGGCGGCATGTTAATTTAAAAGCCCATATACCACCCTAAAGCAGCCTCATATGTGTACACCTGCGCTTTAAGAGATCGTGCCTGTCGGCGCTGCAGAACCAACTCATCAATGGTATTAAGGCCAGCTTCTTTCTGTAGTGTAGAGATGGGCGTTAAGCCAGGAAGGCAGGTAATAGTCCCCATGCTTTCTCTATTGATGGCCTCTCCGCCGTTGTCATGTACTGAAAGTGAGCCTGGTACGTGATACATGGCTGCAGGATTGCACGTACAAGAAGCCGAGCCTTCTTTGTGCGAGCTCCTTTCCGATTTCAGGGAAATCCAGCGAACTTGATGTAGCAGTTCAAGGGCGCGCTGGTGAGCTTTCCGGAGCCATCGCGTAGCTGAGCCGGAGGCCGCAACGTCCCGGCCAATGATGTGGTGAAAATTAACTTCGGTTACTGGCTCTGCATCAAGATTTAGTAAAATGGGTCGGGTTTGCAGTTTTTGTCGAGCCCTTCGATTGCCCACGATAAGTAGCACGGTCTTATCTCTGGACAGAATGAGCGCAACGCATTTGCATTACGTTTCAACCGTATTTGAAGCATTCTGAAAAGCTTGTTTTTGATCTGTCTGGAAGTGTCGAACAGACTGTGATGTCATCCGCATAGATGAGGCATTTTAGATCTCTAAATACCCCTACTGTCCAAGCGAGCGGGAGAAGGGCAAGTTTGAACATTTTGGTGGCAGCACCGAGTCTCGTGGTACCCCGCGGTATGTTGAAAAGGAGATCAAGCGTGTCCTGAAACTCTAGTGGAAAATGAGCGGTACGTTAAACACGGCTTTGTAAAGGACACCACATGCGTGGGGCACCCACGCCAGCGTTGTATCTGTATAATTGCTTGTTGGCTCACATTGACGTACGCTTTCTTCACATCTAGGGCAAGAATGGAACCATTACGACAAGTGCGTCTTCCTGCGAGTATGGAAAGAGAAAACACTTCAATGCCGCATTCTGCGCCGATGTGGGGCCGAAAGCGATCTTACAGGGATGGTACCAACCCATGCCCTCAAGCCACCATGTGAGCCTTGAAGCTAGCATACGTTCAGCCAGCTTGCATAAGGTACATCTCAGAGCAATCGGCCGTAGATTGCTGAGCCTTTTCGGTGGTTTTCCCGCTTTTGGGACACCTATGATTTCTGCGTGCTTCCATAAACTGGGTGAGCATCCAGTGGCGCAAGCTTCCTTTACAGTTGCCAGTATGACCCGAAGAGACTTCTATGTGCAGCTCTTATACACTTCGTACTGTATGCAATCGGGTTCAGATGCCTTATGTGTTCCTGCTCAGTCGATAGCTGCCAACAGTTGCGCCATGCTGAAGGGGAAACAAGAACCCGCTGCTTCTTCTATAGTAAGGGGTCGGCCTGCTTCAGGTTAGAAGGGGGGAAGGTACGCCAAAGGCCGGAGGAGGCGCATTATAATTGGCGAAAAAGCCTTCAGTGCTTCCTCTGAAAATTCGTGCAAGGAGAGACCCGATGCAAGGTAAGCATTGTCCAAGGGATTCTGTGGCTTCTGGCCTCATTACATTGCCTGAAACATAAGTCATATCGGGGCTGTGTTTGTTGAGGGACCGAGAGAAGCACACCAGTTCATACAGCGAGCCCATGAAAGGCATCATTCATGTCGTCCCGATTGGGCTGTCAGGTGACTAAGGTGGATCTTGGCACTCTCAGATGAAGGTTTGCGGGCCACAGTCAGTTCCCCGTGACGGCGGGCGGCCCATAATCGGAGCGGATGAAGGTCAGGCGTAGGTCAGGCTTGCTCTACCCAAGAGATATGAAGTGATGTGTGCCATGCGCTTTGTAGGATAGAAATGGGGCGATGAGCCTCTTGTTCGAGTGGTGAGAGTTGGTACCTGAACTGGTTCCATTCGATGACCTGGCTGCGTCGACGAAGTCGCGGCACTGGTCCTGCAGCAACCCTAATATAAATAGGTTGGGGATCACTCGCCCAGCAGTCGAGCTCCAAGTGCCATGAGGGCGCACCGTGCACAAGCCACCAAGTGAGGCCCGGAGAGTAAGACGATGTGCGAGGAAGTCTTTGCCGCTAAGAACACAACTTAGGCGTTGAAAGTTCACCCCCCTAAATTAGCCTTCTACAAGGTGACCTCTAGAGCTGTTCTTCGGGTACCCCAGGATCCATGCGGAGCCTTCAAGTCTCCCCGAACCAGAATCGGGACTCCTGGGAAGTTGTGGCGGAGATGTGAAAGCCAGTGTAACCGAATTCGACTGGCATGACCACTGCTCTGTCGAGCGTAATAAGATTCAGGAGTCACCCTGAGTGGGATAGGCGAACTCGCACAGCTAACTCCTCTTGTCAAGTGGTGCACCACACGGGAAGAGGGACCTGGGCTTGTGACATGTGGGAACGTACGTATACATTTGCTTTGTCAGGGGGGATTTCCGGACGCACACCCCGGGGTACCGAATGCTCCGCGACGTATGTACACTGAACTCCGATATTTTGGGAGCGCAGTTTGTTTCTTGTAGTAGGACGCCCCATGCAGATAATTGGTAAATGCGCATGTTGTATTTCAGTTGACCAAGCTTACCCGTTACGACCCTACAGCTACACTGGAGAACACAAGACTGTTGTATACGCCCCACGGTGCTAGTCATTCTGAGAGATGAGCCGCGAGCACCGAAGACAAATGCTGTAGCTACTTGGACACGAACATCAGTAGCTGATGTGGTGTCATCGGCGTCTCCCTTGTGTGCACCGGGAAAGACAGTGGTGTGGAAGGTGAAGTTGTGAAAAACGATAGTGGGGCACGCCGAGTCGCGATCACGCTCACTCGCGCTCACGCTCATCCCTCCGTCCTCCCCACTCGCACTCACTCGTACTTACATTCGCCACTTAGGCCTCACTACTCGCACTCACTCCCGCTAACGATCACCCCCCGTCTTCACGTGCACTCACTCGCACCAATGCTCGCCGATCCACTCTCACCAATCGCACACAGTCGCGCTCACTCGCGCTCACTCTCACCACTCGCACTCACTCGCGCTCACGCTCACCACTCGTGGCCAACACTCATGCTCACACTCACCACTAGTCTTCACCACACAAACTCACTCGCGCTCACTCTTACCGCTCGTCCCCATCACTCGCACTCACTCGCGCTCGTGCTCACGCTCACCCCTCGTAGTCACCACTCTCACCAACTCGCTTTCCGGCTCACCGCTCATCCCCATAACTCGCGCTCACTCTCGCTCACGCTCACCACTTGCGTCATCACTCGTACTCACTGGCGCTCACAATCACTACTCGCACTCACTGATGTACAGTGCTCGCGGATTGAAACGCGACACTGCGAGCGCGTGGCCACCGGTACATGCAGCGCCGCCCGTGGACGCCCGTGGAAGCTAGGTGTTGCATTGTGGTATACCACGAGGATGAGAGCGTGTTGACCGTAGGCTTACTGCTTGCGGTTGCCAATCAGCGGGGCTGGGGTTCCTCGCAGCGTCAGCAGTGCGCTGCGAGCCTGGAGCGCAAGAGCGCATTTGTGCGCCGTTGGTAGCCGCCCGGCGGTCCGCGCAGCCAATTTCGCAACATCGTCTACTCGCGCGCTCTTGTTACGCGTGCGCTTCCGATGCGACACAGATAATGTGCATGTAAGGCACCGTCAGGCTTATCTGAATAAAACGAGCGTCTGCACGAAGGAACCGCCAACTTTATTCCATGATATAAACTAAAAAAATCGCAGCATCTCCACTCCGTGGATGATGGCGAGGGTGCGGATTACGGGGACTCAAAATGAAATCCTAGTTGCGCCCCGAGTGACATCCGATTTGCGCCCCGACCGTAGCTTGAGTTGCACCTTGATTATTCCCTAAATTATACTGCAACTCACGGCTCAAATTGATTTTCGCTTGATGGGGGTGTGCGCACGGATGGACGCGGATGGACATTGGGAGGTCCTAAGGTACTCTGCACCGTTACAGCCGAGGGAGTAAGCCATTTGGCTAGCGGGGGCTAGCTCACGGTAGTACTCAATGGGTAAGACGACTGGCACTAACGCTGTTTGGTCTACGAGACACAGTCTCGAATACTGGCGGTGCCTGTGAGATTTTTTGCGATTCTAAATGCTATGCGGACGTACGTGGATGGACATTGTGCGGTCCTAAGGTACTCCGCACCTATAAGAGGAGAGCCGACGAAGTACTAATGCACCGCACCACACGGAAACATGCCTGCAAAGGCGTCTTTCCTTTTTAAAGCAAAGCTTTTTACCTCTACCCCCCAAGGGTTCTTTCGCGACCGTTGGTGTCACCAGAAAACTCCAGCGAACAAATAAAAGAATTTACTCGCACCGCCGGGAATCGAACCTAGGACTAATAGACTAACAAGGCGGGAGCCCGTTGTCTTACCGATTTAGCTACGAGCCCATCCGAGGACGGGGAAGACAGGTGGTGTACTCACCAAGCACATCTACGTGTTTACCCCCTGCGTTCTCGCGGAATGGCACGTGAAAGCGTCACGCGACCAGTCACGCACGTCTAGCGGCCCTGTGCGCACCTTGCTCGTGTGCTAAGAGTTACAAAAATTAAAGGAAGCTCACACCAATGCATGGCATCTCACTTCTAGTACGCCAATGTGCTAAACCCTGTGGCCTCCAGTGTTCCCGAAAAAAATCACAGATCCATGTCTTCCACCCTCACGCGAAACCAAGGAATACATTCAAATACTCATTGATGTCCAGGCCATAAGTCCAAGAGCCAGCATCAAGATCCTGGGCCTACATCTCGAGGCTAACACTAAGAGTGACGCTTCCTTGCAGCGCCTCAAAAACAGCAATAATCAAATCATACACATGATCAGGCGAGTTGCCACCAAGAAGCAAGGCCTAAACGAATCCGGTACCTTTCGATTAATTTAAAGTTTTGTCCTCTCGAGAGTCGCATACGTGAACACCCTGCCTTCTTCTCGACAAGGAAGACATAGAGATGCTTTATATAATGATTTGAAAGGCGGTCGAGCAGGCCATTAGTCTTTGCATGAGTGCGTCCACACAGACGCTGCTTAGTACGGGGCTCCACAACACGGTGGAACAGCTGATAGAAGGCCATCTTTTTAACCAGAAGGTCCGACTCAGAACTGCGGTGGGTGACCGCATGTTCACTAGATTGGCTGGGCAGCCCAGAATGTCACTCCGCTAGACGTACACCCAGACTCTTGGCGACTGAAACTAAAAACGCTCCCTTTGCTTAGAAATATGAACTCTTCACAAGATGAGTGTCACTGAAAAGCACGGGCTCAAGCGCTAAACACCACCCTTGGTGGGGATCATGCAGTTATCTACACAGACGCCTCCGAACATCGAGGGCAGCAATACGCCATCATAGTGGCTACCTCAAGAACCAACCACCTTGGGTGTACTTCACTTAGGACCCAAGAAATAACGGCAGCAGAAGAGGCAGCCCTCATCTTGGCTCTCGCTCAACCATGGGTTCGGAGGGTTGTCATCGATTCCCAGCAAGGCTACTGGAATTACCAGTAGGGTTGTGTGTCCTGACCTGCACTGCGCGTGCTAAAAAACCACTCCCCAAACGGTTCCATTCAGCTCATCCGGACACCCCCTCACGCTTCAATGGAGGGCAAGAAATACGTCCACCCAACAAGCCTGCGCTTTTATTTCCCGTGTTATGGAGCTGCACGAGGACAGTCACCCGCTTGTCACGTTTAGGGAGATAACCCAGCAGTATCGCCTTCTGAGACAGACCGTACCTTCGCCTTACCCTGACCATTCTAGAGAACAACAAACTACCCTACGGCTCATACAATCCGGGCTCCTTCCCACAGCCTACGCGTCTTCAGTTAATGTATCCGAATCGCTACGACTCTGAATGTAAATTATGCTCAGAAGTAGGAACACTCCGCCCCGCAATCGGGGTGTGCGACTTTAGCCCTGAGCACCCTCCTCTCTTTCCGACAACTACCCAACAAGAGCAGTGGGAGATGCTGCTGTCCAGGCCCTCTCTACCTACCCAGCCTCAGCGGGTGGACAGAACACAGGCCCCGCGGACTGAATATGGGCCCCACAGAAGAAGGAATCACTGTGGAGCCCATATGCAGTCAGATCATCTAACACCGGGTTGGAGCTTACTTTAATTTATAAAAAAAAGTTTACGCTCATGTGCTACACCAATACAACTCAACCAAACACCGTCATGCATTAATTTAACCTTACCAAGAATATCTCCTTGAAGTAATAAATGGTGTGGTTAAGTGCATTTCACTTCTCTGTGGTTTTACAATTTGTAGAGCGATGTGAGTGAATTTAAGTGACGTCGCATGGGTAATCGTTATGGGTGCCGTTTACAGCTTTGCTTTCCAACCACATTCACGGGGTGGATTGGAGCGATTTTTTTAAATGAGGAGCATTTCTTATGCTTGCGATGTCACTCGTCGATGTTGTCGGCGCCGTCCACACGCTCACTGCGCATGCGCGTGGCGTCGAGGCGCAGGTGCGCGTCTCTCCCCCGTACCCTCCTCGCTCTCAACAACTGGTGCGGCGGTGTGGGGGGAGCGCGTGTACCCCGTGCGCTTCGTTGCTCTCAACAACAGCTGCGGCGGTGCGGGGGGAGCTTGTCTGTGGGCGCATGCGTCGTAGCTACCCGTGCGCTGGGTCGCGCTCAACAGTGACGGCGGCAGGGCGTGCACACGTGATAACGGCGTGGTGGGTGCGTGGAAAGTTCGCGCACTTGTGTACGGAAGTGTGCGCATGCGCGTCTCTCCCCCGTACTCCTCTCCCTCGAACGCGGGTGGTGTGTATATAGGCGGCGGAGCGCGCGTTCGGAATTCAGTCAAGGGCGTCTTTGCTTGGCTCTCGCTTGACTTGACGCTTTGCTTGGCGCCAGCAAGCAATAAAACTTCACACTCCTTGCCTTCGCTTCTCCTTCATTCAATAAATAAGAATAATAAAGACGAAATAACAATTAAGCATTTCCAAACCATACCCAATTACGCAACATTCACGCGATACCCCCACCACTCTGCGACGCATTTACTCGAGTTCCCCCGTGGGAAGATGTGGGCGGGTTTTTTTTTAGTTTACATCCTGCAATAATGTTTGCTGTTCCTTCGTACAGAACTTTCCTTTATTGAGATGAGCGTGACTGTGCATTACATGAACATTAATGCGCCGCATCGGAAAGGCACGCGTAACAAGAGCGCGCGCGTGCGATGTCGCGTAATCAGCTGGGCGCACACCCGGGCTACTGCTGTCGGCGCACAAACACGCTCATGCGCTCTAGGCTCGCAGCGCCCCGCTGTCGCGGCGGGGAACCACAGTCCCGCTCATTGGCAACAGGGAGCAGTAAGCCTACGGTCAATACGCTCTCATCCTCGCGGTATACTATAATGCAACATCTAGCTTCCACGGGCGTCCACCGGTGGCGCTGCATGTACCGGCGGCTACGCGCTCGCAGTGTCGCGTTTCAATCCGTGAGCACTGTACATGCTCACCACCCGCATTCTCCCCTTACACTCCCACGCACTCACAACTTACAGGGGGGGAAATCTTACTGCCGCCCTGCACGTGGCCCCCCCTGCCGGTTTACTGGGCTGTGTCGGTCGGTTTCGGCTGTCCTGCTTTGGTCCGTCGCAATGGCAGGAGTCAGTGGTGTGCCAGGCCCACTGTATTGGGTATTCAACGCCCATGGGAGCTTGAGCAACTCCCAGGCACACTGAGGGCAAGTGCCTTCCAAGAACACCGATGCGTGATGCGGACGCAGGCCCGGACAGCCTGGGTGGCTACCGAGGTTGGTGCTTGGAATGGTAATTCGAACAAAATTTGTGGTCGCAAATTTCTGTGGATCAACTATGATTCTCTTTGGCCGGGGGTGGTAACGCGCCCCTGTAATCCAGTGTGGTGGAGGCCGGGGGCTCAATGTTGCGAAGTGCAACTGCACCAAGCGGTACAGTTTGTGTTATAGTGGCGCACGGTTGCTGAAGCAATGTGAGCGCTGTTATGAGGCCGGGGGAGTGGCGAGCCCCTGTAACCGCAGCTAGGAAGGGGCCTATAAACACGAACCGATCTGTTCGCCGAGGGAGGTGATGAGCCCTTGTAACCCAAGTCATAGGGGCACATGCGGTACAGTTCGTTTTATCGTGCCATGCTGAAGCATGGGTACACACAATGAGGCCGGGGGTGTAGCGAACCTCTGTAACTGGAGCATGGAAGGGGCCTTTAATGCGAACTGGTCTGCTGACCGAGGGAACTTGATGGGCCCTTGTAACCTTCAGTCTTGGGGGCGAGTGTGCAGAGCCACAGGGAGTTCCTCAGAGGATCCCTTGTATCCCGAAAGATGGTATTTGTGGAGCAACTATGACTCTCTTGGCTAGGGGAAGTAGCGAGCCCCTGTAATACAGTGTGGGAGGAGGCCAAAGGCTGGGGGTGGTAACGCGCCCCTGTAATCCAGCGTGAGAGGAAGCCAGTGGGTTAATGTTGCAACGTAATCACTGCGCTCAAGCGGTACAGTTCGCACGTAGTGTTGGCGTACCATTGCTGAAGCAATGGGTAGATTACTACCGAGCCGGGGGCGTGCACACCCCTGTAACCATAGCTTGGGGCTCATTCTGTTGAACTTGCGAACTGGTCTGCAGGCCGGGGGTTGTGACAAACCCTTGTAACCTAATGTCATAGGGGCCAGAGCGTGGAAGTACGGTAATTCCACGAGACCTCCTCGAGGAATCGGGGAGGCCGCACAATCCCTGCCCTGGGAGCGTGCAAAACGGCCGCCACTGCGGACGTTCCTGGTACAACTGGAATCACGTCCTACGCGGAGGTCGGGCGGTCGGGTGTCAACCCGGCACTTGCTGATACGATTGAAGCAGGAAAGCGGATCGATATCGATCAACTATGACTTTCTTTGGCTGGGGGAAAATGGCAAACCCCTGTAATCCAGCGGGGGATGAGGTCGGGGAGTCAAGTTGCGAAAGTAGCAAGTGCCGCAAGTACAGTCATTGCACTGGGAATGCCGAGTAAATTCGGGAAACCGTTGCAGGCCGGGGGACTGGCGACCCTTGTAACCGCAAGCTTTGGCGGGGCCAGCGACCTGATCGCTATAAGTCGGGGGGAGTGACATACCCCTGTAACCGAATGTCATGGGGCCAGATGTTGTACAGTCCGTATGAGGCCGGGGGTGTCGCGCCCCCCTGTAACCTTGCTGTGAGGGGCCTATAGATTGATCTCTCTGGCTGCCACGGGACGTGCTACCACGAGCTACTGGGTGTTCCGCACGGGGAAAACGAGGAAAGGTGCGGTTAGTACACCGACCGGGGAAACTCTCCTGGCTTAGTAACGGCTAGTAGGCCCGGACCGATCTCCTCTGCAGAGCCGCTATACCACGGCAATGCCAAAAGACTCTTGTTCCATTGAGCGAAAGAGTAGGCACAGAGGAGGACATAAGAAAAGGGCTCGCAGACCCAGTGGGACCCTTGCGAACGTGTGTTGGCTTGCCAACATGGGTTTCAGTTTACGTTCGCATACAAACTTCCGGTGTCCGGAGACCGTGAAAAGCAGGTGTTGCAAGTACCTGTGTATAGTGGAAAGCTTCACTGGTGATTCATGAGTACCTTTTGCGGGACAGTTGATCGAGGACGTTAGTACGCATCGGCCGCAGAGCTGGGGGTCGGGGGGGGACCTGGCCGTCGCCACTAAATAGGGTACTTCCTGTCTCCGACAGTTGGGGCCCAGTTATCGGACCCTATGGGTGAGCGGTAACCCGTGGCAGGGACCGCACATTTGGCAATTGGCACTGTCTGATGCCCTCGCTGAACAATCAGTCTTGGAAGAGAGTCAGACAAAAGGATTGGAGCAAAATTGCTTCCCTCATTCCCACCCTTTTTCCCATAACCCATCCCGATGTCCAAGTTCCAGTTCCCAGCAACCCACCCTATCCGGCTTTTTCCTAGGGGGGACAGGAGGGGTCCCCCCGGGCTCGTCCCCCTGGCGGTGGGTCGCAAGAAAGTCTTTCCCGTTAATCTCTCTCCACCTTCGTGTGGACAAAATTCTCTTTGCCGGTTGGCCCTATTTTTGTACTGTTGCAATCGGATATAACCGGTTGTACTTCGTGTGGTACCGGGGAGCTATTGAAAGCTCCATTTACTCATGTCCCAACTTACAATGGCTACTTGAGCTCACTCTGACTCTTCACTCGCTTCCTCCACTCACACGCCCTGGCTACTCCCATCGCCCACTCACGCTCACTGACCCCACCACTAATTCGCATTCCAAATCACTTGGTTCCTTTAAAACTTGGCAATTTGAACTTCGGTTTGTTTGTAGAATACGTGAATCGTTGCATTCTGGGGAGACCTTCAATGCGGTTCTATTTACACCGACACCGCAATCATACCGTTACGTACAGTGAGAAACAAAATCGGTGTTTTAAGGGACAAGATTCACATTGGTTATGACGCATGCCACACGCCAACTATAACTCCAAACAACTTGATCTAACTGAGATAAAAAATACAAAAAAACCTGTATCAAGAGAATAAAAACACGAAGCTTTCTCCCTTGCAACCAGAGTCAGAGTCAAAGTTTAAAATCAGACTGATTCAACAGTGTTCGAATGACACAATCGGGTAGACGCCGGCTTCATAACGCGAGACAGCCAGGTTCGATTCCGAGCACGGGAAAGGGTTTTTTTTAGTCGCTTGGTGCGCCTTCTGGTATCACCAGCACCGTTTTGTGAATCCCACTGTGTATAGTTGGCTTTCCTGCAGTGATTTTTACTCAAACGCTGACGCCATCCGTGAGGGATAGCGAGCTTCACATAAAAAAAAGAAATGATAAACCTTGGACTAAGTCGCGCAAGGATTGAACCACAACGAAGCTGGATTATTTCTTTCTATGTAAGCACTGAAGGACACACCACCACGTATTGCATTAGGTTCGAAATTGTTTATCTACATGTTGCGTCATCGCTTTTCACTGTGGTAGTAGTAGAGTTAAAGGTGGATATAGGCAAGTTGAAAAAATTCGCAAATTTTTCTTACACCCGGTTTTCGTTACATGCAGGTTATTTGCACCTGCTGCTTTCCCACGAGCTTAATCACTACACGGCATCCAAAGGAACAAGGTCACATACCACCATACGCGTAAACATTACTGAATTATCCTTTTTGCCTTTTGAGAGATTTCAGTGCGTTAACACGTTTCAAAGACCAAAAAATAGGCAGAAAGGGCACCTTTTTCTGAACATTGGGGCTATTTTATGCCGTAAAATTGTTGAGAGGTTGCGAGCTTGGATACTTTACCGGCCGGCGAAGTTCTTCTTTATCGTTGGCGGAGGCGTACTTTTAAATTTCAAGTTTGTTTTGACCAGAAAAAAAGTTTGTTTCTTGGCAGCAGAACCCACACTGCAGGTAGCAGTGACGACACCCAACTACACGCCGACAGGCAGGCCTATAGCCCCTAACTGACAGCGGTCTCACTCGTGGGAAAGCACACTAGTTTCTGGTGCTGGCGAAATTCGGTACAATATTGCATTTCTCTTGTTGATTTTTCAGAAAAACGGCAAGAAACAATGACTCACGACCGTAGCAAATTTGATACATCAAGGTCAACCATCGCAACGCCTTCGCTACATGAAGTTCTCAAGCACACGGACTTTATTGGGGGTGGCACTGGGGAATTGAAAAAGTTTGTTAAATCCAAGAATTCATTATATGCAGTTCGTTACATCCAGGTTTGACTTCGGTCATTGTTATATTCATCTGTATCATTGTTATCCTCATGCCTGACACGCGGGACCGGGTCGTTTTGTCCGCAGGCGGAAGCCGACTTCGCAAACTGGGCTTTAGTAGCACGAACTGTCTTGTGCTACCCCTTCAGTCAGGGACGCACGTAAAAAGTTTTTTTTGTATTTTATGCGAGCGCCACGTGCAAGCCTTTACGACCCCGGGCGTTCCTCGAAAAGCGCATGCTAACGCTCGCGATAAACGGTGGGAGTAACAGCGACGCAAATTTTTTATGACGTCGCACACCGCACCGATTACGGCCAGCAACAACAGCTTGCCGTTAAAAGCACAAGTTACAAAAAGAGGAACATGTATTTTACGAAAGTTGCATTGCGGCTGCTCAGCGCAACAACTAAAAAAACAGTTCTCTGTGGCGGCAGTCTTCCATCTATAACGGGAGACTCGTGGTAGTGGCGTATGCTACTTTGCTAGGCCGATTATTGCGCCCCTATACATCAGAATGAATTTCCTCGCGGCTTTTTTCGATTGTGCTTCAGTTTACATGGTGCAAAAAATTAAGACGAATGAAGTGGACAGTGCGAGCGGAACTATAAATTGATTTATTACAAGTGCAATATTTCCTTAGGGATCAAACACGGTGGACGTGTTCCAAGATGGAAATAGAAGGGGGGGGGGGACAAGTGTGCGAAACCTTTTCACTATAACTCACAGGTGACAGGCGGCAAAGCAACATCAGCTGGTAAAAGGCGCTTACCGTTTGTTTAATTTTTGAGTAGCAGTGTATTCTCTGTACCACGCTTCTGATTTACTATGAGGTTTAACACGCCGAAACTACAATGGTTATGAGGCGCGCCGTAGTGGTGGGCTCTGGATTGATTTTGACCACTTGGGGATGTTTACGTTGCGCCAAAATGTCAAAAAAACAGGCATTTTTGCTTTTTGCTTCCATCAGAAAAGCGACCCCCGTACTTGCCGCTTTTTCGTTCGTTTTGTCGCCAGCGTTTTACTGAGTCTAATTCAGGAACTGTCCGTATAAGTGAGCATGAACTCACGCATGCGCTCTGCTCGCTTGATATGTGATACACTTGCTAAATTTCGCATGCGGTTGGTGGGTTGTTTTGCAACAAATGAAGAAACTTCAAGCACTAAGCTGCATTCACAATAGTGCAGTGCAGCGACAGATTGCCTGAGGGAGCCATTTGCTCGGTGTGGGAGCGGTGTGGGAGCGGTGTTCTTCAGGCTTCGTATTAAGGCATCTTGCTGTACCTCATGATGTCCACGCAAATATCGCACTAGTAATAAATAAGCTGATAGCTAAGTTTGTGCTGTACCCTCGGTTCGTGTGTTCTCTCTAACTTTGTGCACCATGTAACCGAAAATGCAGCGTACAATAACGCAAACTCAACTAGGCTTCTCCGTGCTGCAAAAGCGCATGCGTATTGCGCAGAAGCAAGGCTTGGTCTTGGTATTTGAAGAGAGAGTGTGAGAGAGAGGGAGAGAGATAGAGAGAGGGAAAAAGGGATAGAGAGAGTAAACGGGACTTCATCCCCACCTTTTTATTGCGATTTCTGTTTACCGCTCCCGCCCTACCCTCTCCCACCCGCACTCCGCGCGATGGACGTTCCGGGCAGCGCGGCGACCAAGAGAGAAAAAATCAAAATGCGTAAGTCTCCGGGCGAGCGGCAAAGCAGGGAATAAAAAAGTGGGAAATACTTGTCTTGTATCGTTACAACGTTTTAACTGGAATACCTCGGAGCGTATCGTGTGTTGGCACGGATAGAGAGAGAATAAACTTCTTTATTAGCAAAAACAAATCTGGAGTGGTGTTCTCATTTCAGGGCCCCATTCGTGGTGCCAGCGGCGACAGCCCTTTCAACCAACCGAAGCTGGTCTTCCGGACTAGAACTGGACAACACGCTCTCCCACTGCTCATAAGACGGAAGGGGAATTCTGTTCAACTTGGGGTTTTTCTGACAACCCCACACCATATGGTAGAGCGTGCCAGGTTCGCCACAAAACTGACACAGAGCGGAGTACGGGGCAGTTTGGTCAGGCGCACTTTGGTCAAGTGGGGACGGATACAGCGCACTTCCGAACGTCGCGCACGTCGCGCATCAGCCGTCAGAAAGGGCATTTGAGCGCTGTAGTCGATAGCAGTGCGGCGAAATGAGTGACAGTTGTGGCCGAATTGGGCAACCATGTTCGCCGTGTTGTGGCAACATTTGCTCGTTCCGAGCAAGTGTTTCCACTGAACCAATTATTACGTCTGAGTTCCACCTCCACCGGCAGGACAATTCTTAACCAGCTATGCCTGCGCCCACCGATTCAACACCCACAGGCCGATGCGACTCAGCTTCCGCATGAGATTCGCCAATTTATTGATGTGGCCCCACTGCCCCGGAACATGCATCCAACACACCACCAGGATCGCAGAGATGCCAGAGCGAAAGCAATCTTCAAACGGTACGGCCAAAACTCCACCACAGTATACACGGACGCAGCATCCTATCCCGGGAGGAGAGCTATGACCGCTGTTGTAACTACAGCTCAAGCCCTCCTCACAAGTGCATCAATTCCTACCACCCATGCACTACAGGCAGAACAAGTGGCCATAGCCCTAGCAATTGCTCAAACCCCTGCAGAGATCATCATTACAGACTGCCAACAAGCATGCAGAACATTCTCGAGCGGCTTCCTCTCACCCTGCGCCACACAAATTCTACTGCAGCATCCGCCACAACACCGTGTAAGGATTATTTGGGCTCCCGCCCATGCCGACGTCCCCGGCAACGAAGCTGCCCACCAGCATGCCCGAGATTTGACACACCGGGCTAGTCAGGTGTTCGGCGAGCAGTGGCGTGTCTGTCCCCTTTTGTCATACACAGAAATCACGCAGCACTACCGCCTGCAGCGAACAATGTACCCTCCTCCACACAAAAACCTCACAAAAGAGCAAGAACACCACCTTCGATGCATCCAAACCAACACCTTTCCCCACCCAACTAGAGCCCACATTCTGGCCCCCACCCTCTACTCCTCTGAATGCCGCTTCTGTGAGGCTCCGGGCACGCTTTACCACATTGTGTGGGGCTGCGAGAAGAACCCCAACCTACACCCCCTGCCCTTCCCCTCCCCTGAGCACTGGGAGAGAGCACTGACCAGCTCGGACCCTGATGACCAGCTTTGGCTGGTGAAAAGGGCTCAAGAAGCCGGACGGTCTCAAGGGGTCCTGGAATAAGGACTCTTCCCCAAGGCGAACTGCTTTATAGGGACGTTTATTCCTCCTCCTCCTCCACAATACGGCGAATGCTGAGTTTTTTTTTCGTTGTTGCCTGGACAATCGCCCTAGTGGAAATGCTTGGCTTGACCAAGACTCTGGCCTGAAGAACTCGCGCTCGAAGGTCGCCGCGAACACGGAAGTTTTTTCATCAATTTTGGCCACTCTCTGTAAGTGGGTATGCTTATCTTGACGAACATGCGCTCGTGGCACGCGTGCAAGAGCTCTCGGCATTTTTTTGTTATTTTACAACTGCGGAACCCATACTCGAACGATTTGGTCAACAACTTCGCTGTCAAAATACGTCAAACGTCATCAACGTCGAGAGATAGTGGCTCGGTAACAACTCCAGTTTCCTACAAGCACACTAATATTTCCCTCAGGGGCGGTACTTCTGCTAGTTATTATTGTATTTGCATGGTCAGCATATTTTAACGGCCTGCGATGTTATATTATTGTTTAAGCGTGAATGTGTTCATGCTAAGTGACGACGTCAACCATTTTTGTGCTGGCAAAAGTAGTGTTCAAGAAGACATTGTATTGGCTAAGAAGTTGGCATATGGCATTGGCATATGGGTCAGTCGCAAGCATGGAGAAAATTAATTAAGATTTAATTATTTGGGAAAGGACTGTCGCATCTGCTCATATTAGTTGGGCGCTAATTATGTCAGGCGCTAATTATGTCAGGTGCCCTTCGCATGTGTAGATGGGGTGAGAACTTTATGTGTTTGGCAGTGCGCAGGCAAGCAATGTCTTGCTTGTCGCAGAGCTGATTTACGTGCGTCAAGTACTCCACTTCGCGCGAGCTAAAGTGAGGCTGTACATGGAATATTCGCGACCTTCGTGTGCTCCCCTGCTATACCTTTTGGGGGAGGGGGGGGCGACCTCAGGACTTAGCAATCAGCCGGTATTTAGGCCGTGTCGTCAACGTGCAAGTTACATGCTATTATACACGGTGTCCCAGCTATCATGCACCAAGATTTAAAAAAAGAGCAATGGCGTTACGCAAACAAAACATAGTGCGTAATGTTTGCAGTACTGTGTAGAAGCGGATAGTAATTTTTTCGTTAATGATGCTTAACTAATTATTTGTAATTAATTATCTAACTCGAGAAGTACTGTTCTAATCACTGAAGTGTCAATGAGGCGCTTGTAGGTATCCACGAGGGGCATCTAACTGCGGTATTTTCAGCGACGAACTAATTGCGTACTCATTTATTCTGACTGATAAAGAGAACCCGCGAAATATGAAAAATACCACGTGACGGCGCTTCTGCGTGCATTGTAAAGTAGCGTCCCCAAATAAGCTGATTGAAAGCAACTGCTTCGCCTGTCACCCGCCTGAAGAGACAGCGCATCACCTTGATAATGGCATGAATGGAAAGAGCAACAGCAGCAAAATTCGCGGGGTGCGTGTGCAGATAAGGCACAAACTCTGTCGCGATTCATTCTTTCTTTCTTTTGTCTATTTCATTCTGGGTAACTGAGAGGCAGCCTGTTTGAGGGCATTGCTTTACGGTGCGCGCTAATGCGCGCGGAGGCGCCGTCACGTGGTATTTTTCATATTTCGCGGGTTTTCTTTATCAGTCAGAATAAATGAGTACGCAATAAGTTCGTCGCTGAAAATACTGCAGTTAGATGCCCCTCGTGGGTACCTACAAGTGCCTCATTGGCATTTTGGTGATTAGGACAGTACTTCTCGAGTTAGATAATTAATTACAATTAATTAGTTAAGTCTCATTAACGAAAAAAATTCTGCCCGCTTCTCCACAGTACTGCAAACATTATGCACTAGGTTTTATTCGAGTTACGCCATTACTCTTTTTTTAAACCTTGGTGCATGATAGCTGGGACACCCTGTAGATTGATTGAAGGGTTTAACTCACCGACGCAACGCAGGCGATGAGGCGTGCCGTAGTGAGGGCTCCGTAATAATTTCGACCACCTGGGGAAATTTAACGTGCGCTGAGACCCCGTACACACGAACGTTTTGGTTTTCGCTACCATCAGAAAAGCGGCCGCCGCGGCCTCCGCGCTATTATAGAAGATCTAACTAAACCTTCTCTTTACTTAGCCTAACACTGACGACCCGGCCAGCCCGAAGCATTTAAATTTCGCTACAAAGGACAGACACTTTATTCCTCTGCTTCAGGTCTTTTTTATTTACTTGCAGCAGGGAGACACGACCGCCTTTACCCCGCAGGCTGACAGAGCTCGCACAATGCCTGGCGGGGCTTCCCTGCTCGTTCCGTTCCCACTAAAAAGGTCGCTGCCCTTTCCAGCTCGAGGAGAGGGTTTTCGCGGTAGGAGGAGGTGAAACAGGGGGAAGAAAGACAGAAATTATGGGCACTGGGAATTTGAGACAAGGGGGAAACGGGGCGGCAAAACTGCGACGGGGGAAATGCGATATGGGGAAACGTGCTACAACCGTGTGCGGATCTCGAGAGGAAGCCGTCAGAGCACATAACTTGTGTATCCATTTAGTACCGGCTGGGATAATGCATTTGCTTGGAAACTGATTTGCGATTTGCGCCTTAGTTTTTTTACACATTAGTAATAAGTTAGTAAGTATTGTTGAATAGGGCGGACTTAGCCTTGCATACCTGACGGCAATTGCTCCGCCTAATTGTCCCCAATATCATATCAAAACTTTCAAAGTCATCAGACCTCACTTAGTCCTAAAATAACAGACACACAATGTCACCACACCTCACTTAGTCCCTCATTCACGGATTGTACCGGAATCTTGGAAGAACGCGAACATCATAACTCATAAGAAAGGTGACATGAAGGAAATGAAAAATTACTGGCCCATCAGCTTATTGTAAGTCGTGTACAAGGTACTTACCAAGGTAATCGCTAACAGAATTTGTGCCCCCTTAGATTTTTGTCAACCTAAAGAAAAATTAGAATTTCGTAAAGGCTATTCAACAATTAACCATCCTCACACAATCAATCAGGTGATAGAGGTGATAGAGAATACAGAACCCCTATATATAGCCTTCATAGACTATGCGAAAGCTTCTGACTCGGTCGAAACCACAGCAGTCATTCAGGCATTACGGAACCAGAGTGTAGACAAGCATGAGGTAATAATTCTAGAGGACATTTAGGTCCACAGCTACTATCATCCTCCATAAGAACAGCAGTAAAATATCAATATGGAATGTCGTCAGGCAAGAAGACACGATCATTACGATGTTATTCACAGGATGGTCACAATAAGTATTCAGTATAAGTATAAGTAAGGGTTAATAAAGAATGCCTCAGTGACCTCGCATTTGCTCATGACGCTGCCTTTTTAAGTAACTCACGGGAGGAATGGCAGTGAGGTATGAAAGCGTTTTTTTTTATTCCCGATGGACGGTTAGAAAAGAGGGAAGAGGTGCTTGCAGAGAAAGCCAAGGTGGACATTTGCCTAGCATATACAGTATGAACAAACTCCTACGTAAACTATGGTACTTCTCTAGCCGCCAACAGGCGCCAGCGCGGCGGCGTCGCCACCTCGACCTTTCCACTGTAGCGGAAGCCTCTCGCCACTCCAGCGCAAGCGGCGCCCGCGAGACGGACCTTTTCCTTTCTCTCCGGCTTGGCGACAGTGCGCCTTTGTTGAAGACGCGTATTGGCGACATGGCCGCCGGCTTAGTGGAGGGGTCGTTCCCCCACCCTCTTCAACAGTCGTCGTTGGGGGGGGGGGGGGGGAGGGGCTTTCTCATCTCTATTTTGAAAGACGCGGGGGTTCCCCCCCCTTTCCCTCGTAGGGAGATGCTCTCGGCGCTCGCATTTTGAAAATAAACAATCTTGTCTGGAATCTGCAAACCAGCTCCACCTTTGCTTTCTCGCCCATAGGTCAGCGTACGCACTCGTGAGTACACTCATTTGTACTCATTTGTACTCAAACTCACGAGTGGGTACGATGATGAGCGAGTACACACCCGGAAAAAAAAGTGAATACGATTACCAGTGAGAACAGGGGTAAGTATACTACTCGTGAGTACAGTACACATGAGTACACTACTCATGAGTATGAGTACTCATGAATACAGTATTCATGAGTATGAGTACTCACGAGTTTAAGTACTCATAAGCTTGAGTCCTCATGAGTGCAGAGTACTCGTGAGTACACAGTACTCATGAGTACACAGTACTCGTGAGTACTGGTTTTGCGAGTGCTTGCACTCTTGAGTATATGAACTCATGAGTACAGTAGTCAAAACAAGTTTTATCACGAGCTCGAGTCCGGACGGGCGCGTACGAGTCGCAAACATTATGCGGTGCCGCTGTGCAGCTTAACTGTCAAGGACGGCAAATTAGACAACGAAAACTGCATGTCCCCCCTTTCCCGGTCCCTGTTTGGCGCTGAGAGAAAAACGAGGGGGTGAGGGCCTGGCGGGAAACACGGCCGCAGTTGCTCTTCTCCTATGGCACTTGTTGACTGCCGCAGTTATTTTTGTTGACGCGGCCTGTAAACGCGTGGCGTGTTCTCGGCTTGCTCCCTTCCAGTTGTTTTAGGGGAGAGGCCGTGGAGGCTGCTAACAATGCGCGCACTAGGCATACTGAAGTCGCTCTTTGTCGGTCTTCAGAAGTTTCCGTCGACGCATGTCACGCTGTGTAGTCGTTTCGTGAGCCGAACCGCTCATTTCAACAGTCGCAGTTAGTTTACGTAACTCGCGTCAAACCGACTGCGTGGTTTGTAACGTTTGTCTCACCGAAATTATCCGCACCATTCCGCTGTGCGTATTCAAGCGACAATTTGGCTGATGTACGTGCGCCCATATGGTTTTATTAGGTTCCCATTTTGAAACATTTTGCTCAGGTTCGCTACTAATATTGTCTCGTGTAGTGCCATTTACAAGGGAGCATATAGCCCCACCGTACAGGTGGAATTTTCCCCAGGAATGGAAATAACATATCCGAGTACACCTAAGCACGTTTGTGAGTTGTGAATCGGACATCATAATATCCAGTTGAACGCGTGCGACGCCTTGTTTAGCCTCGCATATTTTGTCGAAGAACTGTGGCATCTTGCCGCTTGAGGAGCGTTTTGCTTTCGCATGGCTTTACTTTTGAGTGGCAACTCCATTCGCCGCTTCTCGTTTATGCCACCGTGTAATGAGGGCGCTGACGATGACGGTGAATTTCGGTGGTTTACAGGCAGGCGGCCACCCCTGGCTAGCAGCTACTGCCCAGTTTATGATCGCAATGGGGGGGCCTCATGAAGGAATAGTTTTGAAATGATGAAGGTCAACGCCAGACGCCGGGATTGTCGCTTAAGCTCGCGCCTTGGAACGTCTAGTAAAACATGTGGATTGCGCATAACGATGCCACCGCAATTTTTGATCGGTCGCTGTCACTTATTCCGCACTGCTCGAGATAAGAGCTGCAGATTTCCTCGCTGCAACCAACCCACCAACACGGCAATACAGGGACGTCAGTGCAAGCTATCACGCCTCCGAAAAACGTGTCTGCAAACTTTGTTCTCGAGTACACCAAGCACGACAGAGCAGTTCGACACTGCTGTGACGGCTGCCAAGCACCGGCAGCAAATGGGTGCCCTGCAGCCCTCGACTGCGAGCGATACCCCCCCCCCCCCCTGAACACACACACACACACCACTGTTGGGACTGGGCCATTCCAGCTCAGTCGCCACTGTTGCGACGTTGCCCTGATCAGTCCGCCATCGACGCGGCGCAGAGCAGAGCGATGAAGTTTTATTTATATACAATATATACAAAGGTAGCCAGATCGTTACCTGGTTCGCACAAAGGCGATAGCACTCTCAACTCAGTGCCTCCGATGAAATACCGCCGCAAAGCCGCTGCTTCCGCGCTGGTTTTATACCCCGGGGGTTCCGCCGCAGCCGCGTCAAGTTCGAATCTTTCCAATCAGGACTATCACTGGCCGCAGTTATGAAGGCGAAGTGATTGCGTCAGCCGAGCCACGACAGGAAAGGGAACGCGACTCAGCGGCGCCGTCTCTAGGGTCTACTCCCTGCGTGTCTTTTTCGGGGCGGTCGTCCCAGGCATGATTTGGTGCGCCGTCTTGATGGGAAAAGGAGAGTAGACTCGGCGGCGCCTTGTGCCGCCAAGTTGCGGCACGTCTGCCGCGGGCTGTTCGACCGAGGCCGAATTGGGCCCACCGTCGGCGCGTCGCCAGGTGCAGCAAATTTGCGTCGGGCGCTCTGGTAAACAGCACACACACACACACACACACAAAAATTCGTGATTAAGGCCCGTGTGGGTTTTGACCCGCGTGGGTTTTGACAGTGCTGTTAACGGAAATAGACACAACCACGCGTCGGTAGTCGGCTAAACGTCGGTAGTCTGTGAGATTCCGTTGTCATGCGGCAAAAAGTATGTGGGCCAGACGGGCAGGTGTCTCAACACAAGGCTCAGAGAACACAGCAACAACGTCCACAAAAGTGTGAGGGGACACCTAGGCATACACTGCCGAGATTGCAAGGGCACCACCGAAAAATGCACTCTAAAATTTGATGATTGCCAGGTCATTCAGCATCATTGTGACCAGTTGACAAGGGAAATTGTGGAGGCTGCGCAAATCAGTAGGCTAGGCAAAGATTGTGTCAGCGCTCCGTCTATAGCCCTGTCCACTAAGTAACCTGAATTTCTACACGTGCGAAAAGGGGCAACCTAACTTGCAGCCTCAATGTACACACACGTCCTGAGTGCGTGTGGGTTGTTAATCATATATGCATATGTTTTGAATGTAATGTTTCCGGCACATTTCTTATAGATTACCTATCGTGTCGAATTGCTTCATCGTATGTGTGTGCATGCGTGTTTGTATTAATATGGCTTGTTTCTGTAATAAAAATTCAGTTGAAAGTCAGCGCTCGTCCTGTGTGCCTCGCTTAAGTCTTTGTTTCTGTCGCGCTGTATTGTTAAGATGAATCACCAACTAGCCCAATACCAAACTTTGTTTTGCACGCGTAGTGTCCCTCTCCTGTCCCTTTCCCGCGGCGGGACCTCCCTCTTTGGCTTTTCGGGCGGTAGCCCGTTTTCGTCTTTCTGTTTATCTGTTACTTTGCGGGCTGGCAGCGGTTTCGAGGGGAACGGTTACACAATGTTTGCAGAATGCGGAACAGTGGCGGCAGCGTCAGCTGGTTTTAAAGACGATAGCCTTCCTTTGGCCACTTGAGCGAGACAATGTTGGCCTGCCAGACTGTCTGTCTGTGTCTGTCATAAAGATAATTTATTATTGCAACTTAATATCACGCCCCGCTGTATACATTGGAGCTACTGGGGTCGCCCTTAAGTAGATTTATGTACATAATGTGCCCTCTCTACAACTGGCCAACTGCCCCGGGATTCAGCCGCTCGGCCAAAGGTTAAAAGAATCCTTGATCGAGGGCTTCAGATTGGCAAAATATTCCCTCGCTACTAAGGCTGGTACCACGCTTCTATTTATGAGCTTTGTTCAACAAAAATAAAACCTCAGGGATATTTGAACCCAGATATAAATACGAAAGTGATAATAAAGTGAAAGTGAAAGTCTCAGGCTACAGAACCCCGCGTGCTTTGAAGACACAGGGAGTCTCGGGAGTTATTTATAGACATCAATTATACATGGAACCGCCGCCATATAAGCTTGGCTAACAGCCGTGCGCTTTTTGACGCTCCCGGCGTCGACAGTGCATTATTTATATGTACAGTGGGGCACACAACGATTAAAACGTTGCCGCGCTTTCGAGCTATTACGGGAAGCGTACGTCATGAAGGTAAGAAAAAAAAACACCAGAGCGCGGTGTCAGAAATGCATCAGAAGGGCGATTTTTTTCCCTCTTCGCTGAGCCGCCTCGCTGGCGCGCCGGCACTGGGAGCGCGAGCGTGAAAATAAAAAGAAAGGGTGTGCAACCGACGGCACAAGACGGTGAAAAATCCGTTTTTTTTTGTTTTTTTTTGTTTTGCTGACATCGGTTAACCCACGCCATCGAACAATGAGAGGCATCCCATGGCCTGTTGACCTCAGCTCCTTTCCTAGCACCGTGATAGCATCCCTAGAGAGAAAGAAAGAAGCGGCGCGCCACCCTGATGACTTTTCCTGCGCCCCGATACACACTAGGACCGAGTCCGCGGTCCAATTGGTCTCGTGATGAGACGTCAAGTTCCGCCGCGGTCCGATCCCAAGCAGAGCTCATCCACACGGCGGGCCGGCTGAGCGGACCGCGAATGGCCGACCGTCGGAGCTCGCAAGCTAGAAGGTTAAACACAGGCGCCGTTTGGCCGCGACAACATGATATAATGCACAAGCCTGCACGAAACGTTTCATCCCCGCAATAACAGCCACCCGCATGCAAGCCGGGCGGGCGCGCTCACGCAGCCGCCGCCGTCGTTCGCACGAAGGCGACACGACGAGCGGCGACGGCGGGGCGATCCGGGCTGCATACAGCTCGTCACCGCTCGCTTGAACCGAACTCTTCTCTAAATTCAGGTCCACATGCGTGAAGCACAGTGATAATCATAGCTAACATGGCACTAGTAAGAGTGATAGGACTCGCAAGAAGAAGCGTGAATAAAGTATGCGTCGCGATTATAAGCTATAGCCCGCCGCCTATCCAACTGGGGGTGATTGACAGGCTCCTTCGAGCGCTTCAAAACAGCTGCGCTGCCCGCGCTGTTCTCTATTTGGTGCAACTGTACCCGGCTCCGCCTACGCGACGCGGCCGCCGTCAGACCACGCTGTTTGATGTCGTGGTCCGCCGTTGGTCTAGACTGCGCACAGAAAAGCCTAGGCGAATATGTGGACCGCGAAGGCCGCGGTCCTGCGCGGTCCAACGGCGGTCCGCGCGAACTGGTGACGTCCTACCACGCGATGCGGGTGCCGCGGTCCAAATAATCGTTTTGGTCCGCCGTGGGGATCGCCGAACACGCAAACATTAGCCAAGAGGTAAACTCATTAGGGAGGGAGAACTTCTGGTGGTTGCGCCGTGAAACTTGCAACTTCGCGCTCCGTAGCGCGAGGAATTGCAGTGCCGCCCGCTCTTCTTTCGTAATACAGCAAAGTGTGACAGTAGCACCGGCATGGTAAGAAAGCCAATCAAGTAATGAACGTAAAACCATAGCGGAGCTGATACACACATCGCATTTCAGCAGTTTGCAATCCGCGCGTGACAGGTTGCAAGCTTAGTTGTTACTGATATTAAATTGCGGAGTCACATATCATTAAATTGGGGTTTTACACCTATGGGGTGGCGCTTGTAAGACGACTGGGAAACAGCAGCGGCCGCAGCTGGCGTTCTGCTGGAACCGCATCATCTGACGTAGTGGAATGAACGAGCGAATAGGGGTAACGTCGACGTGATCTGTTGTCTTTGTGAAGATAGATACTGCCGCTCTTTGTCGACCCATTTTGCAATACCTCTATCTTGCTTCGTTGTGCCTAAAGTTGTGCGTTTATGATGAAGGAAGAGAAGCTGTCTTTTGATTCGAAAAACTGGAAGCAGCTAATTATTTCTCAGTTTGCGATTTCTGTGCCATCTCCCTGCCCGGACGCTGTGTTGGAGGTCAACATCCTAGGCTTGCAGCGGCGCGGATACCTCAAAATTATGCTTGCAAGAAGTTGTTGGGCTGTGGTTGCATTTTGTCACAGAAAATATGTTTTGCGCGGTAATCGTTGCTGATGTGTGTATGGTGCTTGTGGCGGGCTGTTGTGGCGTTCGACCGAAAATAAGTGATACGACTCCTACCTTAAAGGAGCGGCGACACACAAATTTTGCATCTAGGTTTTTTTGTTACGATGAGCAGCTATATAATGACCTAGTTATCACGTTTGGAAACCTCATCTGCTCACAGCGTGCGACGGTTGTTTAATTAGAGGCGTTTTCAATGCGGCCATTCGCAGTTTCGGGTTCAGCGGCCGCCGCGAAACGCGAGATTTTTTGTGAACAAAGCTGACGAAGTGACGGTCGGGTGGATATCACAGAGCTGAGCTGCCGTAGCACTGTGGAATCCGCGTCGGCGGCAGTTTCTGCTAATGCCCCCCCGCACTGATCTTGTGAGCCGCTTAAGCGACCGCGGACGTGACTCAGGCGCTGCGAGTGCAGTTGCTGCCGCGGCTAGGAACCACGCGCGACGCTCGAGGCAGTGGATGGAAAGACAGCGCTGGTGGGCATGCCGGCCGGTCTGAATAGAGGTCTGCCTACAGGCCTACAGATGCGGTCGGCTTAGCACTGCGGTAGATATTCGATTGCCGCTCTCGTAGGCAATGCAGACGACGGTTGCTAATGCAACCCGCCATCAAATCATTAACTCCTTTCTCTAATGTGCTGCCATGTCTGGGACTTGGGTCCCATTTAGTGCAGCAGTAACAAGCTGTCGCTCGAGCTACTTGCACCGGCCTGCGCCACTTCGCAGCCATGGCCGCCGCCTCCAAGCTACCTCTCTGTAATATATCAGTAAATAAATGTTCACATCCATCCATCCGCCCGCGCAGCGACAGTGCGGCTCGCTGAGTGCGCTTTAGGTGTCCCCGGCGAGTTTTCGCGTCCAGTCTAATAAAAAGCAACACAAATGGAGTGAATGCAACTTTAGAACTTAGATCGCGGCCAGCTGCCGGATGAGCCGACGAAATCACCGCGCCTCCGCCGCCAACGATTGGGTCATTCGTTGTTCGAGACCAGAAGCTCCGACCTCCGATTGGAGCGGTGAGCCGGCGAGAAACGCCGGCAGTGCGGAAGCTATGAAGGTCACTGCGTTTCTGGCGAGATCACGAACACACGTTGCTCTGCTACATCGCCCACGAGCTAAATCGCCCACGCGCAGGTCATTCCAGCAACGAGCAACGAGACGCGCAACGTACGCAGCGTGCACGAGCTAGAAGGCACCACGTGCCTGGCACCCTCTCTTCCGGTACAGACGTACACGAACGGAACGCTGAGAGCACGAAACGCAACGGAGCCAGTACGTACATTTTCCGCCCGTGCTGTCCCGGCGCCGGTCCATGGAATCCACGACATCACATCCGGATTGCTGGATGTTGCCACGACAAGCGAGAAAGACGCACGGCGCCTGAAATGCACCATACGTGGCGAAAAACCGCACACCAATTATAGGGGACTTTCGTAGATAAAACGAGAAGCACAGCGCACGAAACGCACCAGAGGTGACGAACGACATCCAACTTGAACCAGTGGAGCTGACCACGCCGAACGGAATGCACAGCGCACGGAACGCCTCCAGGCCACCACACACGGAGGAAACTGCTATTCGCGACACCCTCCGCTCCCACTGCTGCTTTCCGGACTTGGCCAGCGAATGTTACAACCGCAGAAATCACGTGGCCACAAGCAACAAAAGACCCAGCGCACGCGGTTCAACCCTACCGGAACGTACGAGCTCTTTGAAACCCGCTGCTCCAGCCCAAGTCCAGCGGACGAACGACATAACACTCGTGAAGGTAGGTCGGTCAACGAGACGCGACACGGCCAGCGCATGCGGCATGTGCGATCAAGAACGAACAAGATCCCCGGCACCCGCGCTCCGACCGAGACTCACGCGATAAACACCATTTCGTAGACGAGGACGCAACCGCGAGCAAGCGGACTTGGGGCGAACGGAGCCTGCTTGTATGGGAGAGATAGCGATTATAGCATTCTCGAAACAACGGGCAAAAGACGAGGGCTTGAGCGATGACACGGACACGGCAAGAACGGCAACGAATGAACCCGATCCAGACGAAGGCATCGAATGCCTAAACGATGAAGTCACACTTGCGACGCCAAGGAATGTGGGACCGAACGGACGACACGAACTAGGCCCGCTTCCCCACCACAACGTTTTCACTTCCGAAACAACCACGTCGACTGCGAGCACGGAGCCGCACCGACTTTGACCGATCAGCCACGCCACCATACGATACCGCCACGCTACCGCACACTAAACGAAAAGCCAAACGGCGGCCTCACCATACGCAACGCACACGTCAATTCAAGCAACGTCCTCAACGCGCCGAACTATGCCATCCCTACACAGGGCAGCTCGCCATCGGACAAGCCGGACGTCTACGCCCCCACATGCATCAAGCACGCGACGAGCTACACGAACACCATCGCCGACGAAAGCGGCACAAATAACGCAACGCCATAAACACTGTCAAGGTCAGGTCTGATGATGTCAATCCCACGGCACACACGCTAAAAAATAAAGCAGATTTGAAATTCACAGAAACTCACCGAGACGAACACCCTCTTAACGAAGTTTTTAGTATCCGGAACAACAAAACACAAACGCAATCATCGAGTATCTTTGAATAAGCGGACAGTGATCTGGATACGAACGGACGTAAATCTACGGAAACGCTTCATTGTGCCTGGGGGCAGGCACAATTCAGATTTGGAGCAGGATTAAGAGAATATCAGCGCGCACGGAAACGAAAACGGACGACAAAAGCTGCCACCCGAAGACACGCAGAAAACGCCCACCTCCCCTCGCGGGAACCCCTGTGTAGATGCGACGCATAGGGGGTTCCGTTGTTTCCGTTAGGTTGATTCTCTCATCGCGTAAAACGTGCCGTGAACCCCCTGCCGCGGCTATGGCGCAACAAAATCCAGCACAATCCACTTTAATCCAATTCAATCCAAATCCAATCCAAGTCAAGCCAAGTCAATCCAATCCAATCCAATCTAATCCAAGCCAATCCAATTGAATCCAATCCAATGCCCCTTGCGAGAGAGTGTTCGCTATTGGAGAGGAGAGGGAGTGAGTGGCGGAGAGCGCAGCTGGCGCGGCGAGGAGAGTGGGGGAGGGGCGCACAACGCCGACGACGACGACGCCGGAGGGACAAGGCGAGTGAATCTGATGCTCGGCATCTAAAACTGCAGTTTACGGTCACGGCCGCACCGACAAGCCCCGAGCTCCCCTGAGCCCGACGCGGCCCAGACTTCGTTCTTTTAAAGACGATAGTCTTTCTTGGGCTACTTAAACCCAGAAATTTTGGTCTGTCTGTATGTCTGTCTGTCTGTCTGTCTGTGTGTGACTCGATTCAGCCACCCGGCCAAAGCAAAACAGTGCCTGCGCAATAGTCTTACATAGTAACAGCTAAATCTACCCGTCTATGTCCGGTGTAAGGTTCATACTTGTTAACATTGTTGAAGAAGAACAAGACATTACGCAAATATGAGACAACAAATCAATACAGAAGTGATATTTGCAGTGTTCCTTTATAAAAAAATCAATCATGCTTGATTTTGCGAAATTAAATACTTCATCAACTGCAGAAAAAGAATTCACTCCGCCGTCGCCTGCTGTCACCCGAGCCACTATAACTTCTGGCGCCATTATAAGAAATCAACCGGCAACAGTTACGCAAGGTTCCACTAGATAGGTTCCACGTTCTGCTTGCAACGCACGTGGAGTAGGGAAACGCGGTTCTGTAAACTTTGGAGTAGGGCGCCTCGATGAACGCGCGTCTTTGCCGTACTGCAGCGTTCGCATCGAGACACCCGCTTTGGGGCAGTGGACCGCGGGAAATTTAAAATGATTTAAGCAAACCTCTGGCGTCTTTACCGTGGGAGGAGCGCGACGCAAGAGGAACAACATGAGAGGTGAGCGGGAAAGCGAAGGGAGGCATTTACTTCGCAAAAGCAGATAAAGAATATCGTATTTTGACGACATTTGCAATGAAAGGAGCAGATACGCGGCCAATTTTTTATTCCTGAGAACAAGAGGTCTCGCCAGACTCAACGCGAGTGCTTACGTTCCGTTTCGCTCTCACATGTACGTGCCTTCGCGCACTAAGTCGCCCTGCGGCAGTGAATTTCGTCAGACATGTCTTCCTCTGTGCTGATCTATATGTAACCTGTGTTTTTCTAGTCAATTAAACATTTCATTTTTTTATTTAGTCTTTCATTCGAGATACGACCTAGCTAACAGCGCAGATAAGTTGAATATTCGCGAGTAATACAAATTGAGTACTCATGAGTTCAGATTGAGTATTCATGAGTGCAGAATGAATAGTACTCATGATTGCAGAATGAGTAGTACTCATGAGTACAGAAGATTGAGTACTCATGAGTACAGATTGAGTATTCATGAGTAGAGATTCAATACTCATGAGTACAGATTGAGTGCGAATACAAGTGAGGACAAATGAGTTTGAGTACAAGTGATTATGATTACAAATGAGTATTTGATGAGTGAGTACGAGTGATTTTGTGAACAGACGATCTTTTTGAGTCTGAGTTTGATTGAGTACAGCGTGAATGAAAAAAATTGTGAATGAGTTTGAGTGAGTTCTTTCTGTTTTGCTGAATTATGGTCAGGAGGAGGTGCACAACAGCCTCCCGTGAAAATTTATTTGGAATTCTCTTCAAAACGTCTTTTGAAAAGTTTTCGTCTACTTCCGTACGGACACCGCTTCACTCATCTGACATCTCTTCTACTTCCTCCACGTTACAATCGCCAGCGTTACTGCCACAAACTCTTCTGCCAACCGATGATTCTGACGGCGATTCCTTTGCCCGTCGGGCTTTGAGGACGCTGATACGCTGGACAGCACACACACAAACTACGAATTACGAATTCACTTTGCATGAAATCTGACTGGCTGCTAAGAATTTAAATTTCAACCCGTGCCTGGACCTGATGGCATTACGGCCAGTATGTTGGCCCTTCTTGTTGGGCATGCTTCCACGTTTTTGCTGTCAGTGTTTAATGTGTGCCGATCCCTTGGCCATTTCCTGTCGCTCTAGAAAGAAGTGAGGGTTAGTTTTTACTGAAACTGAACCGTCCACCCCTGGACCCCTCTTCATACTGCATCATTTGCATTTCAGCTCTACTCGGTAAGCTACTGGAACGCATGCTGAAGGGTCAGCTCTAGTTCTTCCGGCACACGTCCACCCTACTGCACGATCATCAGTACGGTTTCACTCAGGGACAGAGTTCAACATCGCCGGTGCACAACCTGCCTTCGCATTTCCAGGCTTGCCGTGATGAGGGAGCGTTGGCTGTGCCCATTTCATTGGACTTTAAAGGAGCGTTTGACTCCGTTTGGCACCCGTTCTTGCTTTACTTCCTGCGAGCACACCGATGCCCTTTTAACATTTACCGCTTGCTTGAATCCTTCTTACGTGGAAGGACGATGCCTTGCAGAAGTCTTGCGGGGAGTGTGCGTGTCCAGACAACGATGGGCAGACCCCAGGGCTCCCATTTAAGCCCGCTATATTGGAACATCGCGATTCATTGCCTACTGTGTCTTCCTGTACCACCTAATGTGCATACTCAGGCCTACACTGACGATACAGACGTCGTAATCAAGGTGCGTCCACATCCGGCACTTGCGAACCTCGCCAACGACACTCTATAGAGAATAATCAAATGGGCGCGTGCTGCGAAGTTAATATTGAATCCCACCAAGTGTACAGGCCGGCTGGTTTTGAGGAGACAGAGAGGTGCACAGCAGAAGCCGACCATTAAGTTGTGCAGCACGACTCTACCACAAGTCACTGAGGTGAAGCTCTTGGGTGTTGTGTTCGATAGTCACTTGACTTTTGTAGACCACTCGAATCATTCCTGAACAGCATTGAGAACATGTCTGCCGCACTCATGGGCTTTGCGCGTCTTCATTCCTTCCTGAACCGTAGTCACCTTCGCGTTCTTTTCCACAGAGAAATTCTACCGCCTGGAACGTATGGTGCAGCGGCATGGTGCGGCGACCATCACCACCATTTGTTGAAAGCTAAAATTCTCTCCTTGATGCGTTCGTAACTGTTTGTAGTCACCACAGCTTACAACACAACCAAAACCGCGGCGCTAGAAGTATTGGCAAACTCCATTCCGCTGTCGATCGTCTTGGACATGAAGACAGGTCTTTTCGACTTGCTTCACCTGCGAGAGTCTATTGAGCTCATGTAACACGCATTTCTCCGGGTGAGGTGGAACATGCTCTTCTTTGGACCTGCTGTCACCCCACTCGGCGCTTGGCGATTCCTCACCGCAGGATAGACTCCCGTACAGCTGCGAGGATAAAGTTGAGCCCGGGCTTACGTGCGTGCACGGATGGTTCTTTTACCAGGACATCTGCCGGCAGAGCGTTCGTTGTGATCAGCTCGCCTTATGAGCTGTTGGTGAAGCAAAGATTTCGAATTTTGCCACCGACCAGCTCTTATGTGGCAAATGCTATTGTCTTACACCGTTTGTTTCTATACCTCAACGCCACCAAGCACTCCTGTCCCGTCTTTATTTGTTCTGACCGTCTGCCCCTGCTTTTGGCTTTAGAAGATTCTTTGACGCCATCAAAAACGGTTAATGAAATCCAAGTAAACTATCAATCCCTGGCTTCTTCCGTTGCGCTCTCCCCCTTCCAGGTTCCCAGCCACTCCGGGGTATAAGGCAAGAGCCTGCCGACCTCGTCGCTAGAAGCGCGGGAACCAGGGGTGCAGAAGCGGAGGGGTGTACTTCGAAGCGAATTATACGAGCACGGCTCTTGAAGGCAGGGCGGCTGGAGTGGCAACGTAGGAGGAACTCCGACAACACAGACACTTTGTTGTTTTGATGGGTACCAAGTGTTGTTGCCATAACTCCACTCTTTGCTCTGCCCCGAAGACTTGCCTAACTTTTAACCGGACATGGTCAGTTTCCCCGTTATTCCCACCGGGTTGATCTGCTGCATAATAACACGTGCTTCTGCAGGCTCAGTGCTCTTTCCGTCAGCCACTATCTCCTGAATTGTGCAAAAACAGTTCCGCTGGTATCCCGATTCATACGCGCCGTTCGCCTCCCACTTGAGCCTCCTTATTTGCGTCAGGCACTGGACAACGCTGAAGCGGTGAAAATTTTAATTGGACTGGTGGAGTTTGTCGGTAATAGCATGCCGCACATTTCGCGACAGCTGTTTGCTCTGCACATAACATGTGCCTTCCCCTACGACCTTTGAGCGAAGCCTGAAGGCAAAGCCTGTGCTGAAGAGGGAACTGATGTTCTTCTACAACTTCTGTGACGTACGTGGGTGTCTGTAAAGTTATCCGCTGTGTGGTTCTTCTGGGCGCTGCTCCTTAGCGCTGTGCTCCTGCTGCCATGTGGTCAAGCAGTGTGTGGCGTTCGCGATTTGAGATTGGTGTTCCCGTGCACTCTGGTGGGCCCAGCAGGATTGGTAACCCACTGGTGTTTTAGTGGCATGATTCAAGGTGTTTTAGTATGGTGTACGCTCACGTTTCGTACACGTGCGTGGCCGTGCGGGCCCGAGCTGGCCGAAGTGCTAGGATCTGGCCGATAGTGTACCAATATGTGGGTGTATTTCATTTTGCATTCTACAAATTGGCTTTTTTCACAAAAATTATGTTTGGGTTATAACCCCTGTTCATTTATTTTTGATTGGCTGCAAGCCTGCCATTACGTTGCTGGAGCGGGTGTTGTTCCCAGGTTTATCTTTTTATTTTTGGGAGAGGGGGAACATGGAAAAAGAATGGGAAGAATTGGCAGTTTGGGAGTCAGGTGAAATGATATTGTTTCGGGGCTAGGTAATTGATTAAGGGCAAGGGCAAGGGCCGCCTCCTCAGGAGTTACTGAAGATGTTGTCGAGAGTGTCGCCGAGGCCTGAGGGAATGTTCGGGAAGCGCCTACTACAGCGAGAGCAAGGAAAGACGGGTACGGTATGCCGCTGCCTCGACGTAGAGCGTGTGCTTAGACGGAGGGTAGTGGAAAAGGTGTGCTTGGGCTGTAACCATAATCTCTCGGGGGATGTTCATGCTTCAGTGCGCAATGCACAACGTGGGAAAACCAGCTTACAAAGACCAAGGTCACACTAATTATCTTAAAGTTGGCTTCCCCTCTATGCGCACATGGCTACATGGGAAGACATTTAACAGTGAAGCTCTTTAGAAAATCGTTATTTTTCGTACCCGCAGGTAGAAATAGAAAGAAAATGCCGCAAGCGCCTCGCGGTGACTGCCCGGCACTATAAAAACTGAGAAAATGCCGAGTGATCGTTTGTTCGTGCGTTGCGGCGAGCAACGCACGAACGTCAAGCCAAGCATAATCACTTAAAGAGGTTGGCCAAGATTGTTACGACCACGCGGCCGTTAAAAAAAACAAGCAAATGCTGAGCGCTTGTGTGTGCGTACC
Source organism: Haemaphysalis longicornis (assembly GCF_048455015.1). Taxonomy (NCBI): domain Eukaryota; kingdom Metazoa; phylum Arthropoda; class Arachnida; order Ixodida; family Ixodidae; genus Haemaphysalis; species Haemaphysalis longicornis. The sequence goes on from NW_027526351.1 coordinate 1,014,205, forward strand.
TCGCCGTGCCGGCCCAGCGTCTCCGGAGCGTGTTTGTCTAAGCAAGCATACCCACGCTTGGGAAATTACCAATATTGGGCAAAAAAACTCCAGCGTTCACCATAATCTTGGGAAAACTTGTTTGGGCCAAGACAGGCATAGCGTGCTCCCCTCTAAGATGATGTTCAATAATTATAACTTCCAAGAACATGAAGGCAGCTCAATCATATAGCAAAAATTATGGAGTACAGGTCATTTTGTCACCGGAGAAGAAGCACATAGACTGCAATTGTGGACTAACACCACCGTTGCGGTTGCGTACAGCTTCGCTATTTTAAAGGGGCCCTGTTGACAAAATACAAGTTTGTTTTATTCGAAAGATTTCGTGTTTTACATTCCCCCACGCTTTTCCGGCAGCAAATGACGCCGTATTCACTGATAAATTATTCAATTGAGGTTATAATTCTTAATTTCCCCCCCAATTCTTGTGTTTTTGGAAAGTCAGCAATCAAGTCATAAGTGCCCATATTCAAACGATCTTCGACTGCGTCATTCGGCTCTGCAACCTTGTTTGCCGTGAATCCTCCCAGATTGCGCTAGCATACTCATTCACGGATCATTGTCCGCGGTTCCCTGCACCTTTCTTGTTTTTGTTGCTGTAGAAGGTAATCGTTTCGGATCCTCGACAAACAGGGTCACGTAAGACAACGTCGCTTCCGCTAATCGCCCAGTGGTGTAAGACAACCCCAAAGGGGCGGACTGTTGTACAGCTCAAGCAAGCATACTGCGCCCACTACCACCACCAGTGCGCATCGGTACTTCCTTGTTTACGTTCGTTTTCGTTAGTTTCGTTGTTTACCGCACCATTCTTCCTGCTGTAAAATGGGCGTGCATGACATTTACGTGCAAAGAGCTCGTTCGGCAAGCTGATAAGCCGTGCCTAATTTGCGTTTGCTTTTGCCGGCCTAAGCCATTCGCACATCTGAACACATATGACATCATAGGTTCTGTTGCGGGATATGAGCTAGTGGATCGCATGGCCATTCCAGTTTTTCCTACTTATATAGCTGATTCTTAGCTAAGTCTGCCTTAAAAGTGTGTCCGTATGATCCTAGCGAGGCAATCCTTCGAATGAGCCAAGCTTTTGTTTTTTGTCGGCATGGCCCCTTTAAAGCCTCTCGCGTTATGCCAGCTTCCATCATTTTTTTGTATGGGCCTTATAAGGCATCTTATGCAAAATATGAAGGTGAAGGCAGACGGGCACTACATATTTTTACAAATATTTTCATTCGAAAAAATTGTTGATCAGATTCGGTCTGTCACTGGCGATGATCTGCTGGATCGTAGCGATACTAAACTTCTGTGTAAAATCGTGTAAGTTGTTTACTTCCTTCAACCAGGTACTCACGCGGGCTGACTGTTTTCAGATATTCTAATGTTTAAAAAAAACGCATGCAGCGTAGGGCATTACGTTAAGGTAGCACAGCTTTACCAGTATAGCTAGAATAAAATGAAGTGTTGGACACAGGACGGGTAAAAAATCAGAATGATTATGTACAACCGATATAATATCCGCTTCAAACTGGTTCAGATTGTATGTGACCTTGAAAAATACCAATGCTTTATTTTGTTGACTACTGAGGTTTGCTTGGAAAGAGCAGATACATACTTCATTCGTTTTCATCATTCCTTACATACTGTTCTTCCACTTTTCCAGAACGATTATCTCCACGCATGGATGCTTTCTTGCAAGAAATGCAATGAAGAATGTTTCGGTCCAATGCCCAGTATTGATAACCGAATATTACAGAACAAGGCTCGTTGCAACATGTTTATATTTTCTAACAAACTGAATCTCTCCCTGACATGTCACCTACGACAACCAAGGAGAAAAAACAGCGCGTGTTTGGCCCACGTCAGTAAAAATAAGTGCTTTGTTAATCACAAAATAAATAGCAACAAGGACAATGAAGTTTCGTATTTCTTGACGTAATACCAATCAGACAACGCCACGTTAGAAATTCATTTTGTACCTGTGGGATTCAAACCAGCAACCATCACACTCCTACTGACTGTTCATACCACAGGTACTAAATAATTTTATAAGTGCGCCGAAAATGAACTCCCATTGCTCTCTTAATTACACTCCCATGCGATGACTGTCTAAAGAAACAAACCACGGGTTCACGCACCATAAACTACTGCGGAAATTGTCTTTAGGTGCGTACGGAAGAAGGGAAGAAACAAGTATGTAGTGTTGCTTTTACTGTGAGGCTGTTAGTAGAAACCTTGCTATTATATTTTGTTTCCGTATTTATCGCCGCCCTACGGAATCTCCAAAACAGCTGGGAACCCTAGGGTGACCGTCTTAGTGTGATAAGCGGAGTGTGTTCGAAATATCCTTTAATCTTCTACTCCTTTAGTATCATCAGGTCAACCAAACCCATGCGGGAATGCTGCTTGGGCGCGCGTCACTAGGGGCGTGATGCTGAGTTCACCCCCGCCACTTTTACAGCAAAGCCCGTTTTTCCTAGCCCCAGTATGGATTCACCGTTGTTGTTTTGAAGGGAGGTACCAGAGCCGAAAAGTGTCCGCGGACTAACATCAAAGTAGGAACAGCGGACGTGGCGAGAAGGTTTCGCAGTACGAAGCGTTGGATTGCCTGATGAGTTCTATAGCCCTTGTGCGGACGCTCTGCACGGGTTCTAGGATTAACAACGTATCCGATCTTGAAAACATCCGCGATCTGAGATAAGCGTATGGAGAGATGGCACAGCCAGAATGTTTCGTAATACGAGGGCTTCCATGAGACATTAGCTTTGATGTAAGTACAAGATTGAACAAGGCAGTTGAAGAACACGTGCAAAACGAGATGACAAACACGAAAATACAAACCTGCCTTCAAATCTCCAATTACATGGCGGCGCGAGCCAGCAGTGACGCAACGCGTAGAAGTTTCCTGAAGGATCTCCTCCCTCTCACCCAAAACTCTCTCTCCGTCCGCCGCACATGTTTTGTTGTCGCACCGAAACTTGAGAATGCGTAGACATGTGGCTTGGCTGCTTGGCATGTACGCATTCCTATTCGCATTGCACAGGCTTGGCGCACAGAATGCCAGCTTTGTGCTAACCACAGGTAAAGTAGGCATAAATTATTTATCTCGTGTAACTTGCACCCGCCAGAGCGAATTGGGTGCCTACATTTCACACATCAGCACAAAAAAAAATTGCACAGAACAGGTTGATATTAAGTAGATGCATAGGGGACTTGTTCGCATTATGTTGAAATTGTTTGAATAAATGGATAAACAATGTTCATCGTGGTGGGCCACACCCCTTTTGACAGCCTAAGAACGGTACTGGGACGCTCATGCTTCACAACCACTGCCGTATGCGGCAGATCAAAGCCATTATGGATCCTTAAGTCGGCCGGCGAAGCCTGGCGTATCTAGTTGCATGATTTGAAAGATTTACGACAATGGAAGACCAAAGCAAGTGGTTTTCGTCGTACAACCAGTAGTTCTTGCCTTTTTATACGGAACCCATAACAGTGCTTGGGTGCCCTCGGACTATGTCTTCCGTGAATGCGTGCAACCAAATGAAACTGACAAACCTTCCCTGGGAAATACACCATATGGCAAGCCATTGTATATTTTTTTGTATGAGGGCGATGGTAAGCTCTTGCGAAACCCTGCAGTGCTTAAGACGTACAATGCGGTGCTGGATTTTGTCAGGTGCACAAGGTCATCAGTCTTTACCTTTGTGGAAAGGAGGAGCAGCGAAGCTGAAGGTAGTATATGCGCTGCTGGGGCGCCGTCCAAGAAGTGCTCGAAACAAACCACATACATTTGTTTTTAGAGATTGACCATACTTTCGACTTAAGTAGCTGAATGAAACTTAGACATACCGGTTCTGTATTCTAGAACACAAACGCAGGGCTACCCTAACTCTTATCCATCACGGGGAATGCCTTGTATTGACAGCGGACTGTAATTACGGATTATTTACTTGCCACGGTGGCTCAGTGTGTAAAGCGTTGCGCTGCTGAGCACACAGAAGCGGGTTCGATTCCTGACCGCGGCGGCCACTTTTTAAATGTAGGCGAAAAGCAAAAATGCCCGTGTGTACGACATTTCGGCTCATGGTAAAGATCCCCCGGTGGTCAATATTAATACCAAGCCCTCCACTGCGGCGCGCCTGATCGCCTTGGTTGCTTCGGCACGTTAAACCCTGCAATCAATCAATCAATCAATCAATCAATAAATCAATCAATCAATCAATCAATCAATGAATCAATCAATCAATCAATCAATCAATCAATCAATCAATCAATCAATCAATCAATCAATCAATCAATTCTACATTTTTAGAACCATCATACGGCCGTGGCGGCCACTTTCTTTACGGAGGCGAAAAACAAAACCGCTTGTGTGTCGAGGTTTCAGTGTGGGTTAACATTCACAGGTGGCCAAAATAATGTGTAGCACTCGAATACGCGATGTCGCAGAGCCCAGGGGTACCTTCGGCACGTTGAACACCAGCATTTAAATACTCAAAAGTACAGGAAGCTTAGCGTAATCTTTCAGTAATTCTTGGTTATTATTGTCATAAAATTAGTTTCCGGATAGTTCCTACGAAAGAACAGTTGCAGCTGTTTTCCGCAACCATACTGTCTTCGTGGACGGCCATGTATTCATTGCAAACTGATATTCTCTAACGTTTACCGCTTCACCATTGACTAGTTCTACGAAGTTAATAACACACTGCGGAATAACAGAGTCATCTCGGCGGCTAATATTAGCAGACTTTTTTGCAAGCTACCTGCAAAGTACTGAGACCTACAGGGAATTAACGAGAAGCTGGAGACAATTTTTTGTGTCGACGTTAGGCGCAGATGGCCGGACATATACCTCTCGACTGTCTACTAAGCCTACGAGCTTTGGTGGTGGGTACCCAGTTCGCTGAAGAAACATTTTTTTACAGACATCTCTGTTCAGTCAGTGCTTCTCAGTCCCACAATCGCACCGTGAGGGCAAGGGTAGCACAATGTTTAGGCATTTCTTAAACCTTATCAGTATTTCCCACAAAACCGTACGTGAATGACTACCAACGGGGAAGATAAGGCTGTTTGTTGATAATGCAGTTCCGTGATGCCGTAGTTACGAGCTTCACGTCCTCGTTTTACAGCGAAGCTGTATACGGCTACGATCCCGGGTTTCTTTTCCGGAGGCGCCTAATCACTCGCCACCGCTCTTCCTCGCAATCGCCGACACCTCTTTCAGGAGTATTACACCGCTCACCACCACAGACGCCTTTTCACAAGTTTCCCAATTGGCAAAAAAAAGGAACAAAGCTCCTTGTGAGCGGTTGCACCTACAACTCGCTATGTGACGGACTCGTGATGTTCCCCGGAGGAAGGGGAGTGGGAATTGAAGGAGCATCGAATGCGCGCGACAACAACAAAACGACATTGCCGCAGATTGTGCCACCGCCGCAGTTGTAGTCTCAAGTTCCACGCCGTCGAGTGGCTGCGAATCCCGTCACAGATAAAGGCCAACTTGACCGCTTGTAACACCGACGTGTGCCAACAACGAGAACATAAAAACTCTCAACAGCAGAACCGAACCATAGCTACGGCTTTTCTGGATTGCATGTGCGCAGAGAGCGAGGGCTGTTATTTTTTGTTTCTTTGGCTCCTACGCACTACGGCCGGAACATCACTTGCTTCGCTACTGTGCGTCGACGTCGGTGTAAACTTAAAAAACTTTCAATCGGTTGCCGCAGCTGTATGTTCCACACTTTAAGCATATTACGAGTAATACCTCCTCCGCTGCCGGTGATATCACGCCTCGGCAAAAAGTTCAAGCAGGAGCTCCTTACACACGACGGACAGTTTACGAGTTAGTGACTTCATAGGCTACTTTGGGTGTTTTCAGGCGAATATAAAGCGTCGACAAAACAATAAAAAAAGCTCCCACTAACACGTTAAACTTAAACGTTGCGAAGCTTGGCAGAAACATCACGACCATCACGAGCGCTGAATCCACCCTCAGAAAAATGGTGAATGAGATTGAATTACATTTAAGTGACTTTACTCATTACTTTGTGTGGGCAGTTGGTTTTCTTCGGAAATTTCGTCGGGCGTTTCAATGGCGAGCTGGCGGCCATGTTTTATTCGAAACTCTTCTGGCTGAAGTCATTATGGCTGTGTAGTTTCATATGACTTTTTGTTCACTTTCGATTAACTTTCTCACTTAAGTTAATGTTGAGAAGTATCAAGTGAAAATATATTGAGGAAGGTCTGGTGAGTTTCAGTAGATTCTTTGTTCACCCTCTACTGGTTTTCTTGTTGAGTTCCTGTTGAGAAGGCCAAATGAAAACCTATTGAGCGTATTCAACACACCCTGTAGGAGTTCATTTGAGTTTTTTGGGGAAGTTCTTTTAACAATTGTCTGGTAAAGTTAAGTTGACAGTACTGCAATTTCATTATTATTTTATCAAACAGTCTGTTTCATATTGAAAAAATATTCCGAAAGCTGGTCTTATCAAAATTGCTTAATGGTGTCCATTTGGCACTTGAAATATAAAAGAGGTGTTCTGTGGCAAAGCTAGCTGTATTGCTCACGAAGGAACCACAAGAAGCTAGAGTCTCGCAGGGTCCACTTTGCTACTTGACTGTCTAGCCTCCAAAATGCAACAAGGAACAGACTGGTTTGTTTAAAAGAGTACCTTACAAAATGATGATCGCATTTCTTCTTCACCAAGCATATTGTTCTTACTAGCCACCTATTTTACACGTTAGTCGGTATGTACTGTACAACATGGCAAGGATACAGGAGTTCAACAAATGAATAAGCTTTTCTCGGGTTTTACTGTCTTGAAACAAGCTAGCCACCTGAATTAATCCTAAAATGGTCGGGAGTGGATTGCCTTAAGTTGTACGGCTTCTGGATTCAAACTCCTTGAAGCTATGCAGGAAAAAATATGTTTAAAGACAGGCAGGGGGCTGAGAAATCACCCCCAAGCGCTCCTGATGGCGCATTCGACATCTTTCCGGCCGAAACGAATCCACATAAGCTCATCAAGACTGGATGAGCGAGTGCATGACAGGAAAAAACCTAAACCTATACAAACGCATACCTGCCAGCTTGTGGATTTTGAAATGCAGAGAATTTGAATGCTTATTATTTAAAAAAATCAGCATTACAAAATTGTATACTTGAATGAACAGGTTTATAAAACGGCAGCCTCGTTAAAAAAACCTGTGCCAGATGGTACAGTAAACTAAGGTCATTGCCACTGGAAATCATTGCTAATCGTTTAATGAATGAATATATGGTGCTTTGCGCTTCCAAACTAGCGGGAAAAACATACATGACATGTCCAGAAAAAACGTGACAGAAAAAAACCATAGACTTAAATATATTTACATTCCAATCATTGAACCAAAATACAGGAGAGGCAACCCGATGTTTCGAAGCCAGGTGGGCTACTTCTTGAGGCGTGACAAGACCCAACCTTGCGGCGTCATCTTGTATCCTTTCAGCGCGGCTGGCCCCTGACAAAAACCTCCTCTGCGGAACGCAGCCCTTCTGTACACACCGATAAGAGTGTCCTCAGCGAGCGAGTCAATCTCCGTGGGGTACGTTGTATGTGCCATGACTCAAAAGAGCCGCATTTCTTCCAATTAGTTTCCTCTTTCAAAATGGCTGCTTGGTCGTTTCAATTTTGTGGTCCGCCGCATCGTACTGTTCGGCTGCGGCGAAGCGTTCTTTGTTCTGTTTTATTTATTTATTTATTGGTACCCTCAGGGTAATACATTACAGAGGGAGTGGGTTTAAGGGGGAAAAAAGCATGAAAACAGGCAGGCACTAACAAAAAATTACCAAGCTGTCTCGAGCAATGTAGAAGGAAATACCTAAAACATTTGTACAGATATACAAATTTGTACACGTACATACATTTTTGAGTAATGCAGTAATTTAAATACATTTCAAGAGTACTAAATTGCGCGTGCACAAAACAAGAATTATTCAAGTAACACTACACAATGCAGAGCGAAACAAATTGACATCGTTATTTCTACAATGTCTCGTGGAAGGTGGTTCCAGTCATTGGACGTAGGCGGTATGAATAAATTAAAAAAAACCTTAGCAATACAACTGATGCCGCCGACTTTGCGCGTGTGATCCAGACGCGATAATGCATATAATGGCGAAGTGATTAAACAATCTCGCAAAGTGCTGTGGAAAAAAAAAACTTTGTGAGAGGCAGAGAGGTGCGATTTTGCGATGTGAACTTAGTAGTGGCAGGTCGAAAGTGTTTTTTATTGTAGTCACGCTGGTTGTTCTGTGGTAGTTTGAGTTACTAAAACGTGCCGAGTGGTTCTGAACTATTTCCAGCAAGCGAGGAAGAGCTTCCGTGAAGGATCTCATATGGATGATGCGTATTCAAGCAGCGAGCACACGATGCTTTTGTAAAAAAGAAGTTTTACGGGTGACGGGGCGGAATGAAAGTTGCATTTTAAATAACCAGGCATGCGGTTAGTTTTGTTGACGATGAATTCGATGTGAACTTTCCATGATAGGTCGGATGTAACATGAAGGCCTGAATATTTGTAAGATGAAAGAGATTGCAGAGGGGTGCCGTTTACGTGATACGAAAACGGGCTAGTAGCGGCACAACAGATTCGCATGGATTTGCACATGTGAACGTTTAAAGGAGTACTGACACGAAATTTCAAAGCTGAGATAACCATGTAAAACGCTTCCTTTTTATCAGGAGATATCTCCCAGCAAGTTTCAACAGCAACCGTTCAGCGAAACATATTTAAAATCCATTTTAATCTTCGCCCGCACGAGGAAGCCCAGAGCGGGCCGACGTGACATCATCTGCTACGTGCCCCAGACTGTCGACGTCGCGGCTCCCGTGACGAAGCCCACGCGCTGGCTGTGGTTGGCGGGCGCTGCTCGGGCGTGTGTACACGTCAATGGTTTTGGGACTGACGTCATGCTGCCCGGGCCTGTGGGGACGACGAAGACCTCGGCCGGTCTGGGCGCGCGCGTGCGCTCGCTCGCGCGCGCTTCCAGAGAGGCAGCGATACGGCAAGAATGGTGACGCCATGTGATACATGCTGTCATGGCGGCCGCTCGGCGTTTTTTTGTCGAAACCAAAACTGGCACGAATAAACGACGCCGTAAATGAATGTTTACGCTGCGCTCGACCGTCTAATCTGTCATTCTATGATAAGTGGGCTGGTAGGCATGCATAGCAGCGAAAAAAACATAACATAAAAATTTCGTGTCAGTACTCCTTTAAGGTCATCTGACACTTACCACACCAGGAAGAGATAGCATTAATGTCATTCTTTAGCGCATGCGCATCATTAATTGTGGTTATTTCACTGAAAAAGACGCAGTGATCAGCGAATGAATGGACTGGGGAAGAAATACAATTTGGCAAATCATTAATATAGATGAGAAAAAGTAGTGGCCCTAATATTGTGCCTTGAGGACAACCGACAGCACAGGGTCAAAGTAAGAGCTTGTCTCGTTAGCCACTACAAACTGTCGGCGGTTAGTGAGAAAATTTTCAATCCATTTTAGTGTATTAGTATCAAGACCCAAATTTCTTAATTTTAGTAGGAGTAATCGGTGCGAAACTTTATGGAACGCTTTCACAAAATCTAAAAAGATGCAATCATCAAAACAACTACGGTCAAGAATACTATGTAGTTTGTGAGTGAATAGCCATAGTTGCGTCTCGCATGAAAATGTTTTCCAAAAAACAAGTTGTGCTGGATGAAAAAATGAATTAGATTCCAAAAAATTTGCTATGCTAGAAAAAAGTATGTGTTCAAGGATGTTGCACGGAACGCTGGTGATTGATATGGGTCTATAGTTGAAAGGTGAATGTCTGTATCCTTATTTCAACCCCCCTGCTTCATCCTGCACCCCTGCTTCATCCACTACGGGAGATTTTTTATTTGACCAATGTCTGGCGAAGGACAATCGGGATACGGGATGCGGTACACCACTCTGGCCGTTTTCTCCATTGTCGTACGGTCTTTAGGGTGGAGAGTATGCGGCCTATCGTTTTGGAAGTATTGTGAACGCTCTGCATCCCCTCTCTTCTGAATATGTGCGCAAGCGCCTCGCTCGCTCTTCGGACGTAGGGAACTGGCGCGCGTTTCAATTATCCGAAGTTCGATGCCCTCGGAGAATTTTTCGCCCTCCGTTGCATTGCTACGCGGGCTAAAGAACAAATGAATTTTTTTAGGATAGCCGTTTTTTGTATGAAATTTATGTTTTTTTCAGGTTGTCAATAACACAGCCCTTCACCATGCAAGAGCAATCGTGAACATAGCGAAGAAAATGCTTGAAACGTGGCGACAAGGTTCTCAAGGCTTTCCGCTTTGTGTGCTCCATGGACTGGATATCCTATGTTACGGAAAGGGAGGCCCCCATTGCGGGTACACTTTTCTGCTGGAAAATTGTCTCTTTGTGCGCAAAACGCGTGCTAGCAAGCAGGACTTCAATAGCGACGTAGGTCGTCGGCCGTGAGGGGCCTCTTTCCTTTTATGGCGGCGCAATTTTCGAAGGCACCATGGGCAGCGTATACAGCCAAAGGTACAGGGGTATTGGTGAAGAAATACACGACGTTAAACAAGACCAGGCTCTCTCCTTTGTCAATGCTCACTTCTGATGCAAGTTCCGCAGTGGCTGCAGTTTCGGGCTTGAGTTGGCGCCTTCCCGGTGAGGGGGCCGAGAATGGCGTATAGAAAATTTCAAAGGGCTCCGCGAATTGATGCGGTGAAGCTGACAATCGGAGTTCATTTGACTTTGGTAATCCGTGGAAACCAGGCACGGAGCCGTTTCGGGAAATTACACTGAAGTAGAGTGTTCCTTGTTCCGCGTAGTTCTTCAGAATGTCCGTGAGCCCCTTATTCAGCTGCGTCTGAGTTTGGTTCATTGGATCTCTCTAGCTTTGCATACTTCTTTGCATACTTCTTTGTGTTCTTCTTCAACAATGTCCCTGTAGCTTTGTCTGTATCCGCTGCCCGTGATGCCTTCTGAAACGACGCAACCCTTTCATAAGGGTGCCCCTCACCACCGGCAACCTATGCCATTATTAGATTTATGCTTGTCTAGCACATATTTTCCGCACAAAGGGACACTTTTCAAACCGAACAGTGGTACCGCAATGCGGGCCTCCGTCTCCGCAGCAAGGGCTAACATGACCATGGAGCGCATAGGAGGGAAAGCATTGAGCTCCTTCTCGCCACGACCCAAGCGTTTTAGTCGCTACTTTGACGATTGGTTTTGCATAGTGACGACCTCAGCTATTGACCTCGTGAAAAAGCATACAAATTCTGTCCACCCCGCCTTACAGTATACGGTTTAATGCAAACGCAAGGACTCTACCCCTTTTCTTCACGTCGAAGTGACGTGAATAAACAAGAGCCTGTAGTTCTACGTTCACAGGAAGCCGACGTACACCGGTCGCTTTTTTCATCTTATTTCGGCTCCCCCCTTAAGCAAAAGTCGTCAGTTCCGTCCACCCTATTCAACAGAGCAACGGTCATTCGTTCGTAAGAGTGCGCACGCAAAAACAAACGAGGCAGGTAATTTCTAACCTCCAGAAAAACGTCTACCCTAAAAAGCTCACCCGATTTGTAGTCCGCCGCTAAAAGCAACAGGGCGACGAATTCTCTGAGGGCAGCGAGGGTCAGAGCTTTGAAACGCGTGCCGGTGCCCTACGTCAAAGGAGTGGGTGAGGCGCTGGCGCGCGTATTCAGAATAGAGGGGATGCCGATCGTTCATAAGCTGTTCAAGATGATATTCCGCCTAATCCCACGCCCCAAAACCGCCGGGAAAATGGACAAAAGTGCCCGGGTAGTGGGGCGCATTTTCTGCGCTAGTTTTCTCGCGTCATATATAGGTGAAACTAAAATCTTTCGGAGAGGATGAGGCAACACAAAAACGACGCCCGAAGACAGAACAAGGAATGCAGTGTCCTCGCTGAACACTGTGAGGCGGTGGGCACCAAAGTTGAAATGAGGAAATGGCCATTTTTTTTAAAGGAATAAAACTGGTAAAAGTTACTTTTCCTTGAGTCGTGGCACCTATAGCGATCCCCACGGGTGCTTTATCGCTCGCTGGGGACACTCTTATTGGTGTATACACACGGGCTGCGTTCCGCAGGGAACGTCTCTGCGAGGGGCCGGCAGTGTTGAAAGGATATAAGACGACGGCGCAGCGTGAGCACTATCACCCTTCAACCAGGAGCTGAGCTGGCTTCTAAACGTCGGGTTTCCCTTTGTGTATTTTTTGTATTATCGGTTGGAGTGTAAATAAATTGATCGTTTGAACGTTCGGCGCAGATAGAGCGCTTTCGTGCATTTATCTTCCAGAAAAAATCAGTTTCGATTTATATTTCGCAGCCTTTCCCACTACTGTGCCTTGCAGTACGGTGTGTTCCTTGTAGCACACAGTAACAAATAAGTGGCATAAACAGCAACTTGAACAGACCATATAAGACATGGGTGTATCTATATTTTAGCCGTAATCGTAAACAATGTCAAACAACCGTCCCAGAAGGACACGGGCGGCTGGAGCATTTACACACAATGACAACATTGGACATTTTTGCTTGGTAACAGAAAAAGAACTGCAGAGTAGCGTTAAAGGAGAAGTAAATTGAAAACTTTTTTTTCTTGGGGAGATTTTCTGTTCAGAAGCAGCTCTAAAGCACGTTAGTGATAACGTGCCAACCAGAAATTTAGGTCATTCCTAGAGGCAGAAAATCTGTCAAGTCATTGGCTGAGTTCTCGGGTGTAGTGTCAGACACTGGCGCGTCTGATGCCACGTTCAGCCAACATGTTATTCAGTGATTTCGCTATTACTGGCCCATTCAGTCCAACATGTTCGAATTGTGCCGACAAAAGCAGTCAGGGGTTGTAATTACAAGCAAAGGCAGATTTCACTTAATGCTAGGAAGTGGAGCGAGCACTTATGTCAAAACTGCAATTATTCAATTTCAATGTTCGACGTCTATGTGTTTCCTAAAAGAAGCTACCTACCACCTTGGACAAAAAGTGGTATCAATTAAGTCACGGAAATATACATACAGAGAATTGACGGTTCGAGTTAAAAGAGTAACATATGCGAAGTAGCGTGTAGTCTGCTCGCACAGACTGCACGCACAACCCCACATATTTTTATGGATCAGTTTTAAAGCCGAAGTGGTAGCTTGCCTTCAGGGTGCCGAGGTAACGCATCAGACTGGTGTACACACACTTTGTGTTTAAAGTTTGGCATTTGCGGATTTATATTTGTCTGTTTTTCCAAAGCAATAAATCAATTTGTTATATTTCTCAGCATTCCTTTTGTTAGGTACTGTGAAGTGGTGAAGTAGAGCGAAGTAAGATTAGGCCGCGTTCGGAGCAGGCCATCTGAGGCACTGTCATGCACTCCGGAAGCCCTCTTTTTTCAAACAGTCGTTCAAATTTGGGAGCGGTTATACTGCCGGCTGCCAGCACTTTACTTTGTAAAGATATTTTACCATCATGTCTCCTAATCGGTTAAACGCACTTGCCCCTACGTGGCCGGTGGCGCAGTGTTCGCGCCTGTGTTATTGATCTGAAAGGTTCTGCTTTGAGTCCATCTCCTTCAAATTGGAATGCTGCCACCAGGTCTGGGCAAGTCCACCACAGACCTTTTTTGTATTTCTGGCAAGTACATTGTATTCAATGCGTTTTTCTATTTGCTGCAGCAATTATAGTGTACGCCTCCATTTAAAAAAAGAACCCTTCCAATACACGTCATGCACAGATGTGAAAAAATGCTGATAAGTATCAACATTGTCCCCAGAGTTAGTAGTTTGGTTAGGTTTTGCCATTATAAACTTATTGTTTTAGAATTGTTTTACCGTTGTTTTCAGGTGTTTTAATCGAGGGACAGACAGACCGAAACACATACATGCAGAGAACCTGATGCTAAGATTTTTCTGTTTATATAGCCCAAAACTGACTATCGTCTTTAAAAGTTGAATTCAAATATTTTATGGGAACGTAGTATTCTAAATCAAAATTATCCTCCTTTGGAAGAAACCAAGAACGTCTTCCTTGTACTTGGAATGGCTTGCCACTCGCAAGTGTGTTAGCAAGAATTTGGGTGGGGTGCCTGAGATGTGCAGTAAATAACTGTATGCTCTTGCCGCTTTTCCCTATGTTCATTCGTTCCCGAAAGGCATACCTACCAGTTTTAGATTCTTCCTATCGGAGAACTTTGGTTAATTTCGTACTTGTCTAAGCGGCCACAAAGAGCAAAGGCATTTTCAAACTTCAGTAAGTGAAGAAGAACGCCCGCACGAGCCATAATTCAGACTTACATTTAGCGTCTAGGCGAGGTGGCCGTCCCCACCGCCTCCCCCATCGTATCCTCCTCTATAAGCTTCAGTCCCATTTCATTGAGTGCTTTTACTTATTACACCTGAAAAACCAGTGTGTGGTGTTAGATGTGGGGTGATGGTCAAAATGAATCCGTAGCCCTCCATTCTTTCGGCGCGTTATACTCAATAACAACTCAATTTATTATACGAGGAGGGGGGAATTAGGGCAAAGTGTTTTTAATGTGCGTTTTGCACAGAGATGGTCTGTAATGATGCGCGACTTTTGGCGGAAGGTCATTCCAGTCCTTGGCTGTCTGAAGGAAAACTTAGCGAAGGCGGACTTTTTTTTCGGGTGCGCGCGGAAGATAAACTTATGCTTTGGTGGTTAATGCAAGAAAATATGCCATGCACGGGCATGGTAACACATGCGTCCGACAATTATTCATAAACTTTGCGAAAGAGGAGTAGTCAAGCAACGATGCCTCGCAATTCTTGGTTGGGGAGGTCAAGTTTTTTCTTAAACTTACTAACACTTCAGTTACCCGAGTAATCCTAGTTCAGCTGCGTTCATTGTTTTTATTTTTCACCAAAAGTACCCAAGGTAAAAATTACGGTGACTGGCAAAAAAGCTGCAGTGCAGCAACGTGAAAGGACTCCGGCCACCCTCAACAGGCCGTAAACAGGCGTAAAACAATGCGTGACGTAATTGAGTACACATGCACCGTAGGTTGACGGAATAGAGAAGGAGAAAACACGATATGTCGAAAAGCTGATTCCAGTAACTACGGAATGTACGCGCATGCTAATATATTATAATAAAAATCTGGTATATGTGGGAACATTTGTTCAATGATACAGTATAAAACGGGCATCATGATAGCAGGAAACATAAAGCGATTACATAGCAATTTACTGCGTGTCCACGTTGAAAATTTCAATCCAAAGAATAGAAAAGGATCTGAATCCATAAACGCAGCTGCCCTAGTTTGAATGGATTTTAACGTTTTGGATAAATTATATTACTGCGGGTATTAGATGGCTCAAGTGCATTCAACCATCTTACGTACTATTGTTAAATACGGTGAAATCTTAACAGAGGGAAGAATAAGACGCACATTTAAACTGAGCTACCCAAGAAATTTTCTTCGTTAAAACAGTTCGTTATGTGGGACGAATAAATAAGATATTGCTGTTATGTTAATAGCTCAATATTTATAAAAAATTACGGGCGATATTTTTGACCCCAAAATAGTATGTGAAGCCTGATAAAGTTTTCTGGAATGGAAAGAAACAACGGGTGCTTTAAGAACCCGTTGACAATCGGAGTTCATTTGACTTTGGTAATCCGTGGAAACCAGGCACGGAGCCGTTTCGGGAAATTACACTGAAGTAGAGTGTTCCTTGTTCCGGGTAGTTCTTCAGAATGTCCGTGAGCACCTTATTCAGCTGCGTCTGTGTTTGGTTCATTGGATCTCTCTAGCTTTGCATACGCGTCCTCATTTTTGCACGAGTTCAATAGTTAATAAGTGAACAATAAATAGCTGCCGTGTAGTTTTAATTGTGGCAGTGTCCAAGTAAAGTCCTCGGCGATACGTACTATCGAGGAGTACAAACAACATTTCTCTAAAGTTTCAAGTGAAAGTATTTTTCAATGACAAATTTAATTTAATAAGCTTCGCAGAGATGGATCGGACCCGATCGCTGTAATGGAAATACATGGATGTAAACACGGAGAATATTTTTGATTGCTACAGCTGAAAATGTTACATATTTATTATGCTTTTATTTGTTGCAGACTTATTATGTTGCAGCAGTCCCATATAGAACCAAGTAAAAATTACTCAGATGATTATGGGAGCAAAAAATTTGTTTTAACTTCATTTTGTGTATTGCAGCTGAAAAACGGCTCGGTTGTAAACTGTGACCTTTTTGTGCTGTGTATATAGAGAAAACGGTGTCATGCCCCCTGGTTACGACGCATTTCTTCGAAAGAAGGTGCAAGTGTTCTGAAAATTTGCCTTAGAATATTGTTTTTTTTACTAAATAAGCGAACGTGCTTCCAGTTAGTTAATTGCAGAATATACACGCATGTACACTTATCACAAAAAGGCTTCATCCCAGAAAACAATCTTTTGCTGACAGAAGCGATATAAGGAACGATTACACGAACTGGTTTGAGCCTCTTTCTCAACTCGTATATCTTATGCCTCTGTTCATTTTTTTTAATCTATGTAATTACACGTGTCTTAGCTGACAAGCTCAAGTCATTGAATAAATAAAAACTGATTGTGTAAAGCTAGAAATGTTTCTGCGTAGACGTTCAGGAGAAATTTCAAAGTTTGAGAATTACCCGACAACCTTACGGGTTAGAGCATTACTATTTTGTGTTGAGATGGTATTATGTTATGTGCGGCGATCCTGTAAAACATGCAGTAACAATCCTTGGCAATAAATATAACAATACCACTGCTTTCTAGTCGTAGCAAAACACACAATATACGCTTACTGAAGCCGACATTCTTAACTCCTAATATACAGTTTCCACAAAACCAGGCAAAAAGTAACTGAAACTGCAATAGGTGATGCCTAAAATCTGCTCGATCGCGTGACAAGCGAGCTGCAAGCATGAAATAGTACTGTGCAATTTTTTTTAAATGACACAATTTAGGGCCGTGCCGATGTGCGTGTTTACTTGCGTGAGTGCCGGCGGCTTAACAGGAACGCCGCTCGGTTGTAATCAGCCGGTATGGATCTTACGTGAGTAGTAATTTTCGGAAGTGCGACTTGGTTCGTGTCCTTTTTTTAGGGTATCCATATAAGAAGAAAAAAATTTAGCGCATTCAAAACATAACAAATCTTGATTCTGACTGTTAAGCATGCTTAAAAAAGCGTGCCGTACACAAAATGGGAACTTAACAGAAAAATGCCGCATTTCGTTCAGTGAGGAAGCAAGAAAGACAATTAAAGTCAGCCACTTTGAGCGTGGTAAGGGGAGTGGTTATTTATTCGGCGCAAACACTGCAGATTGCAGTGTGCCACCTGTTTGCGTACGAACAGTTCGCTTTACGCGTTTAGCATCTCCCTCCATGTTTGCTCTAAACACGATTCGCCTTGGTTTTGGTATTAGCCCTAATTTTGAGTGAGCTCAGATGAAGCTTTTAAACCAGAAAAACCGCGAAAACATCCAGGGAGTTTTCAACGAAATTTGGTGCGGTTTATAGTCGATTCAAATTATACCAACCATGCAATAACAGCTTGTCGCTAGCCTCATGATGCTTCGGATATTATAATTTCTTGTATGACCTGGTGGATTTTTTTTTTCTTCATGAAAACGACATTTCAATGGACATTTATGCAATTGCCTGTTGGAGGGATGAAGCGTCTGTGATACCCGGAAATGCGATGCGCGGTTTTTTTAGTGACTTAACCTATATAGGGTACGGTGTCTTATTAATCAATCCCGCTTGTCACGTGATCAGTCCCGCTAGTGTCAGCGCGAGAGTAGACTGGAGGAAGAGAAGAACAAATCCCTATTGACGGTGCTTTTCCCCCAGCTGCATTGCCAGTTTTCACTCGCCGTGTGCTTGGTAATTAAAAGTGCCCTCGAGTTTAATCTACACGCTACATTTTTGGTGGAGGGTTGGGGTTGGGACCCCGTATGCTTCAAGAAGATAGCGTTGCTGGAAACAAAGCACCTCTGACGGAGCTGACTTCGGTTCACTAACGCAGCAGTCGTCGATTCCAAGGTGCTTCACCCGAATTCGGACTGCTGCCAGTGACAACCAAGGCAGCGACAACAAACGTCATGACCTCGACAAAGACGCAGACCGACTATTCCGTCTCGGATCAGTTCGCGATCCATCAGCCGCGAACGCCGCCAGCATTTTACGCCGATATCTTTGAGGACGTTAAAGACTGGCTTGACCTCCGTGATTGCGTCGCGAGCTTTAATGGTTGGGATGCAGTGCTGAAACGGTGCCAAGTGTATTTCTCGGTCTACCACCACGCGAGGACGTGGTTTGAGAACCACGAAAGGGAGTTCTGAAACTGGTACGAATTTTGCAGCAGGTTTTTGGCTGCCTATAGAAGAGACGACAGGAGGAAAAGGCCGAAGCTGTGCTACACGTCAGAAATCAGCGTCCCAATAAGAGCGTGGAAATGTTCTGCGAGGACATTTACCGCCTTTTCAGGCGCGCCGACTCGAGTATAGCCGATGAAAACAAGCTGCGCCACCTCATGCGAGGAGTGAAACAGGAGCTTTTTGCTGGGCTTGTACGCAACCCACCTCACACCGTCGCATAATTTATTGCAGAAGCAACGACAATGGAGGGGACACTGGAACAGAGCGTAAGACAGGAGGACCGCTATCTCAGCTGCGCGCCAGCGGATGTGCTGTCTGTCGCCTCGGCCACCAGCCAAGATGCTCTACGGCAGCTCATTCGTTCTTCTGTGCGGGAAGAACTCCGCATGGCCCAACTTCCTAGGGCTTCACCGGCGTATGCATGTCTTGCTCAAGTGGTTAAAGAGGAAGTAAGGCAAGCTGCTCGAGAACCCGAGGAACTAAGTGTGCAGCCGTCTTTTCTAGACTCAGCCACATACGCTCAAGCTCTGCTACAACCCAGCACGTGTGCTGCTGCGAGTGTTGCCCAACTCGAGTTTACCCCACCTTATACTCACGAAAATGGCGCTGTTGGCCCCCGCCAGCCGGGATTCGGGCGCCTCAAGTTGCGTACCAGGGCACAGTTCGCAAGAGAGATGTATGGCGTGCACCGGGCCGCATTCCACTGTGTTATCACTGTGGAGAGGCTGTCCATCTCTACAGGGTCTGCCCGTAGCGCCATGGCGGGCTTCGCGGTTTTCGACCTTATGCTCGTGGCCCCAGAAAAGGTGAACGTCCCACAGAAATCCGAGAGTATGATGATGATGGTTGGATGTTTATGGCGCAAGGGCAACTAGGGCAAAGAGCGCCAGAACAATAGTTAAATATGACAGATGATGATGTAAATACGAAAATTGCTCAACAAAAGCAAAAATAAATCAGTAAAATCAGTAAAAGACAATGAGGATGGCTGGTGTAAAAGACCAGGGTGTGATAGTGAATAGTATGAACTTAGGTGCAAAAACTACGCGTGATATGAGTTGTAAAAATTTGATATCACTAAGAAACTTGAAAGTGTGTAGTAGAGGAATCATAGGATTATCCGCTAAAAACAGTGCTGGGTGTAGTGGAATGTGTTGTCTGTAGAGTTGAGGGAAGTGCTTGCGTCTAGTTGTGTGGAGTGCTTTGCATGTAATGAGGACGTGAAGTACAGACAGGCCCTCCCCACACCTGCTACACAGGGGTCTTGGAGATCCAGTGAGCAGATGGGAGTGTGTCGCGTGCGTGTGGCCGATCCGTAATCTAGCTAGGGCAACTTCGATGAATCTGTTGTGTGAGTCACTAGTGTATCGCCCTAGGTGTGGCTTTATTATGTGTAACTTGTCTGTCCGTGTACTTCAGTCGGCTTGCCATGTTCTGCGAAGGGAAGGTCTTATGTGTGGCTTGAGGTTAGTGTAAGGTATTGTTGTTATGTCCACTGTATTTGCAAGTGCAGCAGCGGCAGCCATTCGATCCGCGGTCTCATTACCCGCGATTCCAGCATGGCCTGGAACCCAGCACAGGATTAGTTCAAAATTGTTAGCGTATATGGACATTATGGCATTAAAGACCAGCTTGACAATGGGGTTTTTCGTGGGTCTGTGTGAAGACAATGCACGCACAACACTCAAAGAGTCTGTAAAGATGACGGATTTAGGAATTTGTGTTTCCAGAATGTGTTGAACAGTGACTAAAATGCCATAGGTTTCTGCGGAGAAGATAGTGGTAAGTACGCTCATGGTTATGCAAGAAGTACAGTTAGGACCATGAGCGGCGCAAGACACCACAGTTGAGGTTTTAGAAGCATCAGTGTAAAATGCGGCACATTTATATTTATCCTGCAGGGACAAGAAGTGCTGCAGAATCGCAGCACCCGGAACCCTGTTTTTATCCATTTTCTTAAAAGAAACATCACAACAGACAGGCTGCAGATGCCATGGTGGCATAACGTCCAAAAATGATGATGTGCATACATCTAAAAACCCAACAGCAAGACCTGAAGCTTCCTCTCTCACCCTGAGTGAGTAGGGCAAAGAAGCAGATGGACGATTCGAGAATAGCTGGGTTGCAGATGTATCATTGAGGATGGGTTTAAAAGGATGGTTACTGAATGATGAGACCTTAAAAGTATATAATGAATCTATGTATATTCGTTGATGTTCCAGGCACCATTTGTTGCTTTCAACGTACAGACTGTGGGCTGGGCTAGTGCGGAACGCACCAGACGCAAGGCGCAGGCCCAATTGGAGCACTGGATCAAGCATTTTTAGTGCGGTTTTTGATGCCGATCCATACACGACACTACTGTAGTCTAACTGAGACCAGACTAAGGCGGTAAAGACCCGAAGAAACAGTTCTTTGTCGGCACCATAGGATTGGTGGGAGAGGACCTTGACGATGTTTAGTGTTTTGAGGCATTTATGTTTAAGTGCTTTGATGTGTGGTATGAACGTGAGCTTTTCATCAAATATGACACCTGAAAACTTGTGCTCCCTTTTCACAGGAATAGGTGCACGGTTAAGCGTAATCTCAGGGTCAGCGTTAATCCCGCGCTTGCGGGAGAACACAACACAAGTACTTTGGGCCGGGTTTAGTTTAAATCCGAGAGTACCTCTCCTGACGGCAATCTCACACTGTGTCCCAGCGTCAGGGCGTCGGACCGGCGTCGTCGTTCCGTTACCGGTCTAGAAGCCCCCATCACCTATCCAGCTCACCTGGCCGTCGCTCGCCCAGCGCGTGACGGGAAAACTGAGATCAGGGACCTCTGGAGGTGGGGTCGCTGAACGAGCGTCCAGCCGAGATCCTCCAACCTGTTTGCGACTACCTACCGCTGAACAGACACTGCCGGCCAGTTATGAACAAGCAGGAACCTCCGACCTGGCTTTGGCAATCGACGACTGTGACGTTACTGCGCTTATCGGTACAAGGGCGGACTACTAAGCCGTTAGCAGCAACCTGGCGCAGGAGCTCAAGAAATTCCTAACGCAATGGAGAGGGTCTCACGTCCGCACATCGGGGGCACCTGATTACTCCAACAGGCCTCTGCACAGCTAGGGTTGGCACCCGGGGCTCCGCCGACGTCGGCGACGTCTCGTACTGCCAGAATGTTCAAAAGAGTTTATACTGGGTGTGGCTTTCTGCGAGCGAACAAAGCTGTTGTCGATCTGCAGTCGTCCACAGTGACGTTCTCGACAGTGATGTTCAGATTTGCCACCGAACGAGAATCACCATCTGACAGACCTCCTGGCATATTTCCGATGTCTAGAGCAGCAGCGGCGCCATGAGGCTTGACTACTACGATGACGCGTGCTCTCTCGAATTCCCTCGTTTGACCAAGGTCCTCACGGTCTATGTCCCAGTGTTATTCAGTGATTACCAGCAACCTCTCCGCATTGCTCTCGGCCCGACCGGTGTTTTCCAGTGTTTTCCGCTCTCCTTAACACATTACATCGCTCTCCGTGGGCTGGAAAAAGGTGCGGCTTTTGACAGCCAGTCAGAGACATTGAACGTCAATGCGAGTATATTTACAGAAGTAAGGGGAATGAGCCAGGGTGTTCGGTGGATGCAAGAACTTAAACTAGTCAAGTAATTATGCACACTTTGGAAATGTTGCGACAAATATATCAATAACCCACCCTGAAGGAAGGAGTGCTTTACTGCCTCATAAACTATGCCATCTCTGCCTAATGTAATTTATCCAAAGTTATCTGGTGTGTTCCAGTCATTGTGACATTTGAAATGAAGTAGCAGGGGAAAACACTGTGTCTACGGCCCTGCGTGAAAGGAACCCGACGCAACCAGTGTTCCCTATTGTAAATGAAGGTAACTTATTTTTGAAAAAAAAAATGCTTGCGATGGCAGAAAGAATGGGACATACAAGCTTACCTAAGCTTCCCACATTAATCGGTCACTGAAGGTTCTACGTAGGTTTGGTTGGATCGGCAGATTACAGCGCCAAACATCTCAATAAATCATTCTCGTAAGTACAAGTTGTTAAATGCCACAAAAGTGCAATATGGTGTCGACGCCCCGCACGCTTTTATGTACTTCAGCGTCTCTTTTGACAAAAACTGTGAACGGCGAGAACTTACTGTTGGAGCATGTATGAATGTTTTTATGAAATACACATATTCTCAGTGGTTGAGCTTGTCAGGTGAAAGTGCGACGACCCACTACGGTGCCCCTAGTACGTTGCATGCACGGGTCGTTCCATACGCGTGCAAGTAAGCATGGAGGACAGATTGTACCTCTTGTCTGCACAATGATTTGACGTGGCTGCCTTGAGGTTTGAAAAACGCCACGGTTTCTAGATGTCACAGTGTGTGTGCTGCAAAGGAGCCTGCCACAAATTCTGAGCACACGGTAAACTTTTTTACACACTTTTTAGCAAAAAGGGTGTAAAAATCTTGTCCCATTTCTAGCACCCTAAAAAGAGCTTTGACAAAAATAGGGTGTACAAATAAAAAAAAGGGTGTTGAGCTCAACACCCCTAAAAAAAGGTGGTGAGCATGCTCAACACCCAAAACAAGGGTATTGAGCATCCTCATATCCTTTTTTTAAGGTTATGGCTTGCGCATGTGTCAATGTGAATCGGCGGAGCGCGCTGCATTTAACACAAAGTCAATATGCACAAGTTACATGTGGGACACAAATAAATTGAGCAACAAAACCAACGGGATGCAAGCGGTAAAGGGGGTGCATACTTACTTAGTAATACATGTGCTGCTCTTGCTTTTATATCCAGCAGACGAAAGCACCCCAATCTAGTCGTGGGGTTTGTCGCAAAAAGCAGACATTTTAGCGCCTATGCTAGTATGGATTTTACAATGGAGGTATACAAATCACCACGCGGATTGCCAGAAACATTTTGGGAACGAGGTAGTTTTTGTGCACCATAACTTATAGAATTTAAATAAATAACAAACAAATCTTCCCGCCACCTCTCTACCCTTCAAAAAGGGTGTTCATTATTTCAACACCCTTTTTCCCAGAAGGGTGAGGTGACTGTGAGAGGGAAAGAGGTTCCCAGCCTGCACCACATATGTGTAATGCTAAAAATTATTCTTCGAAACTAAGAAAAAGGGTGTAAAGAAAAAGGGTGTAAAGAAAAAGGGTGTAAGAAAAAGGGTTTAAGAAAAGACCGCCAACTAAGAAAAAAGGTGAAGAGACCTCCGACTTTGGAGGCATTTTGTGCCTGTTTACACGGGTGGACTGAACATTTTCTACAAGCGGGGGGTGTTTTGCACCTCACTATGTTTAAATCAATATGAATTGTAATAATTTATTACCATTGAAACTCTTTAGTATTGAGCTAGTTTTGGTGGCGTTAGCAAAAAAGTACAAAGAAAAAAAGATGTGGCACCTGGAAAGGCTGCACCACAGCAGATATGGTTTATAACAGTGAATTCGGCTTTCGGCTTTCGAGAGTGTGAGCACAAGGGGCGTTATACGCGCATAAGAGGTGCGCATACACATATATATGCGCACCTCTTACTATACCATTTCAGAGGTACTAGTGTTTTTGGGATTCTAAAAGGCAAAAAAAAAAATTGGCGCAGCTGTCAATAGTGGTGCAAGGCTGGAGAAACAGCACAGCAGGGGCGACCTAGCTTGATTCCCTCTTCACTCCCTTGGCAGGGGGGGGGGTGGAGGGGAGAGGAGGGGTACACACTTTGACAGCCTTGTAAAATCCGGTTAAACTTGGCCTCAGCTCTCAGCAGTCATCCTAGCTTAACAAGAACATTGAAAAGCTTACTTAGCAACACCGGAAGAAACTAGGTCAACCCCAAGCTCCGCTGTTCTTTTTTTGCAACTGAGCATCTATTTCCCGCCGTTTCAACAACCTACAAAAAGCCAAGCGTGTTGGAGTCAGTAAACACCCTTTTCACCTCACGACTATTGTCCTTTTTAATTTTGAAGGTTCAAATTGGTGTTTCACGTGCCAAAGCTAAACTTGGGACATGTGGTGCACCGCTTATAGATAGGAGCGATCATTGCATACGAGCAATTATTTTTTTTGCGCTTGAAAATTTTTTGCGAGTAGAGGAGTATATGAGGGGGTGTCTTCTTCTTTACAGTGCTATTATGCATCCAAGCATGGCCTTATTCAATCAACAGCTGAACACCGTTTCCACACCCTTTCAATACCCTAAGAAAAACCAAGGGTGTTGAAGTTGATCAACAGCCTTGTCTTCACAGAAAAAGGGTGTTGAGATAGAAAAATGGTGTTGAGATTTACGAAAAAGAGTGTAAAGGCCTCCCAGCACCTTTTTTCCCACTTATGCTGCATCCTTGTTGCTTAAAAGGGTGTAAAAAAATTACCCCGCATTTCCCCGAGGGGGAGAATGTGAAAGTGCGAATGCACGGTTGTCGGCCCGCTTGCGGCGCTTGCGCTCGGCCCCCGCAGCCCACCGCCTCGCCGCCTTCTCTTCCATCTCTTCCATCGGGTTTGTAGTATCACGTGTACACCACGCAGTTATCAAGCCGCTATAACGCCGCTGAGTCGCCAACGCACGCCGCTGACGACGTAGTTTGAATGCGTAAAGATATATGGCGCGTCTAACACTGATATCACAGTCGCGTCCGTAGCTTGGTCGGTAGAGCGTCGCGCTGCGGCCGCAAAGTCCTCGGATCGAAACCTGGCGCCGGATGCTGTTTCTTTTTAAAATATAGAGGAGCACTGCGGACGCCAACGCCGCCGCCGGCGGTGGATGGTTTGGGGTCGCTTATAAAGTGTATTCACACTTAAAACGTTTAGCGTGCATTCTTGACCGATGCTCAGCCACTGCCCTCCATTACATTATCAGGTACGAAATGCTGCCTGTTCCGGCCATTAAATCGCTGGATACCATGGGAGGCTGTACTAGAGAAGTGCAAGCATACTAGGTGAGGCTCTGTCGTGCACAAACAGCATTTCCTCACCAGACTGGGGTTTGCAAACCCAGGTGAAGTACATTTGCCACAACCTCTTACGTGAATTTCAAACCACTCTAATGGCCATAGACGTGGCTGGAGATGTTGAGAAGAGGACTACGTCTTGCAGTTGACACAATGATGATGATGAAGTGGTTGATCACACGAAGGAAATGTAAATAAAAGCTTTCCGTGATCTGATTTAAATTTGAAAAACACAGACTGCAGCACTTATACACTGCGAGAAAGGCTGCTTTCCTCAGGTTTCAATCCGCCATCATGCTTTAAGGTCCTTTTTGGAAATCATTCATGCGCAATTAGCGAGTTGAATAACCTGCAAAAAATGACCTGCAAGCTTCTGCAAGAAATGACCTCTGAGAGAAAGCGGCAAACGAAAGATGTGTTAAGCACCCGTCTGAGCCTGTAATCTGGCGTTTTCCGCTCACGGAAGATGCTATCGGTAAAGCGTGCCCGCGTCTGAATTGGACCGTATCGAGCGTAAAAGGTACAGGTTACCTATTGCAGGTGGTTAGCCGACCTAGCTGGCCTTTCGCTCGGCGGTTCACTGTGAGCTGCTGTTGATAAACAATCCGTAAAGGCGTGCGGCGCTCAGCTATCGGTTTCTTGTTATGCTTAATCACAGGAGACACGGGCGGACGAGAAATACTCGACACGGCTACCAGGAAGACAGTGTTCATTTCACGGTATGTCCCCGCAAGAGAAGGTCCTTAGAGGTACCGCAATAGCCAGAGAGGTGTGGTGAAGGCACCCGCCAGAACAGTGCGCCGGGCAGCCACTCTAGCACAACATTCAAAACGGCGCTTGTCCCCTCACAATGGGCTTCGCTCACGGTCCGATCGACGGGGTATAGGTGACCGCTGTCGGCGGGTGCACCGGCCTCTCAAGCAGTGAAAGGCATTTCTTTTTCCATTGGTGATAAACCATAAAAGTCCGATCCAGCCTCCTCGAGCATTGAAACGTTGTCGCTATCAGCCAATAATTGCAGACGTAACCGTTGCGAGCGTGGGAGCGCGCAGCACCAATCGTTTACGCTATACACAGCACCGGTGCATAGTTCCTACTTCTCTGCGCAATGGCTTCGTGAGCGAAAAATAAAGGAGAATAGGCAGAGAGATATACCAGATTAATTAATTTTTTATCGGCAAATAACGCATGGTCCTTCTCCAAACAAAACTCTAAAGAGCTACGAAACGTATGATATTTTTCTTTGAAACAAATATTCATTCGGCTTTTAGTGTACCTTTAAAATCACACATGGCCGAATGCAAAACCAACCAAAACTCAGAATGTAGAAGATTCACTCCCTGGACAAAAATGGAGTAAACAAAAGCACCACCACCATACCTCTTAAATGGAATAAAGAGACAAATTTGTATGAAAAATGCAGGATTTTTTTACGTCTTCTACGCCCTGGACGAAAGCGCAGAGCACGGTGCCGTGACACGCAACATTTCCTAGAAATATAAATGTAGCACATACTACTGCACCTAGCATTTTTTTATCAAACGAACTCACATTTCCATACAAACTGCGGTACCAAATTTATATCTTACATGAGGTTCTTACGAACTGGATCAAATTACAGATAACATTCTTCGTGAACGTTTTTTACATCATGCATAAGTGGTTTCCAGTTTTTTAGAATCATCATTATCATCTGTCAAGAATACCATCACTTTGAGTTGCTGAACCTACACACCATCGAATTACTTCCAACTCGCCGCCTCCGTCGCATAATTGTGTTGCAGTTTTTTAAATTGTAATTACAATCTGCACATACCGCGTTCACATTTAATAATGGTTCGGAAACACATTTATTTGCCACTAATATTAACCACTATTATTACGGACATAATGTTACAACGTTTTGACTTGCCATCATCAGTTGTGTTTTTTCGCCTTTGCTACCTTTTCGGCACAAAACACGCGTACAGCACAGACACGCCCATCTCTAGTTCACTTCCTTGCCTTTCCTGTACTAAACTTTCTGTCCTTCTTCCCTTCCGGGTTAAACAAATGAGATTTGGAGGCTACAAATTTATATTTCCCACAATATGTACTGTTTGTTTCGACAGTTTAAAGCAAAAGCTCTGTGATTCTAGGTTTCAACACTCCTCGGAAGAAATACGCCTCCAGGGAAGCTTGTTGGACAAGAGACGCCACTGGGGCAGCTACTGTGTACACCCTCCCTACAAAGTGCTGAAAGCCTTTAGATAGAACATACCTATAAAAATACTCATCACGTGTAAAAAACGGGTAAATAAGGCACATAGTTCCCTGTTTGCTTTGTTGGGTAGAAAAACAGTATTGCGACACAAAAGACTCCTGAATAAGAACTACAACTTGCTTTCGGCGGTTGTGCATCGCTCGTTACGTTGCGCAGAGCGTACTAAGGCGTTGTGTAAGTATTGCCTAATACGTTGTGCTACTGAGCACGAGGGCAGGAGGTCGATTTCCGGCCACGGTGGCTGCTTTTTAGATGGAGGCGGGAACGTTAAACACTGGTGTGTCGAGATTTCCGCGCACGTAGAAGATGCCTAGGTGGTCAAAATTAATCATGAGCTATCCAATGCGGCGCGGCTGGAAGCCTTGGTGCAGCTTTGACGCCTTAAACATATTTGTGTCCAGACATGGTGACAAAATGCACAATGAAGAAACACGAAAGCGCGAGTACAATAAATAGAGAAAATGTATATATATGTTAGAAATTATATATGCGGGGTTTAAAAATTTGGAGAAAATATGGCATGCTATTGGAATACCCTAATCGAGTGTGGCAAAAGGGCACTCTAGCAGCATCACCAGTTGTCATTGAATGTGCGGTGTTTGAATTTACGCCGGGTTATAATAATTAGTCCCACCTTCCTCGACCATGCATAGACTGGACAGCGTTAGGTAAAAAAATTCCTGAAGAAACGGTCGTTCCTTCATAGATTTCTTTCAGAAAGGAAAGATGGGGCCGCAGCATACAGCAGCAGCCGAGCGCAAAACTGGCTGGATGTGACTTGTCACACACAATGAATTTGAACAGAGGAACCTTTGAATTGGCAAGCCAGGCCACCTGATTTTCTATGCGGAATTTTGTCTTTGGGAATACATGAAATATCGCGTTTACCTAATTGAGACGGACATGGAAGATAAGCTCAAATCAAGGATAATGAATGTCTGCAGTAGACTCCCACCGGCAATCATCAAGAAAGCCACGGAAGACGGGATAAAGCGCAGTCAGTACTGCGGAGCTGGAATGGGGGGCCTTTTCTAATACGCCCTCTAGGCAGT